>NC_092817.1:107050906-107414240 GCF_023375885.2 Dermacentor andersoni
GTCACGGGAACAAAAGCGAAAAATGATGTTCCTGTCCGACATCTTGCTGGCCACACGATGAACTGTGTCAATGTCTCCAGAAGAAATTGGACTCGAGGCGCGCATCAAGCCGAGGAGGTGGCCATTGCTTTGGCCATCGCCGACCCCGAGTGCACGACTATGCTCTGTGATTCTAGGACGGCAGTGAAAATTACGCCAGAGCAAGGGTGTGTGGTGAAGCCGCGCGTGTGTTGCGTGTGGTCGATCTCGCGAGTGAAAGTCGGTGTGTGGTGATAAAGTGGTTTCCGGCCCACATGGGCAGTGATGTGTCGGATCGCGGCAACGCTAACCACAACGAGACGGTGAACGCGGCGGCGCGAGGACTAACCAACCGTGCCGCTGCTACTACAGCCGACCCGTCGTGGTGGTGGGAAACCAAGGACAAAATGACTTCCTATAACGAAATTGTGAAATGGTACCGACTAGAGCGAAGGACTATGCCGCCACCTCATCCGGGCTTGACCCGTAAGGAGGCGGTTTTATATCGACAACTTCAAACGGGGTCATTATTCACCCCGGTGCTGATGAGGCACGTGTGTCCAAGTGTTTATGAAAGTGATCTGTGTTGTGTGTGCCGAAAGGAAAGAGCCACTGCAGCTCACATCCTTTGGGACTGTGCCAAGAATCCGCATGAAGCTGCAACAATAACAACGATCCCGCCGCGGCTCGAGGCCGCAACGAGATGCTATGACCAAGATGTCCAAACCCATGCCGTCCAGCAGATCTCGGCGGCCCTCGAAAGGCAACGACCGAGCGAAACCGGAGGGAGGCTGCCACCCCAACAGAGGGGCAGGCGCGGTCGACCAAAGGGAATAGTGCGGCCGCGGCCGAAGTAGAGGCGCCACACGCCGTGAAGACGTCATGGCCGCGTCACGGTAACGCCTCCCTAACAGGGGAAGGCTAACCGTTCTGCAGGCTTTCACAACAAAGTTTCCTCACTCACTCACTCACTCACTCAATTGCATCGGCAACCTTCTTCAAGATCGCAGAGCATTCCTCACCTGTGATAATGGAATGCCTTTAATTTCGATGTTATTCATTTTGCTGTACAGTTCCATGTCGGCGATTCTCTTTGTTAATGCTTGATTCTGAGAAGTTAGAGCTTTGTAGAGTTACCCGTTCATTGAATGTCGCTTTGAATGTGTCATACTGTTCACTCATGAAACACACGATTTCAGCTAGAGAAGCAAGGTTGCCAATTCCCTTATCGTCAAACCTCTTCCTAATCTTGGCAGCCAGACTGTCAACAAGTGCACCAACAAGCTTATCGTTAAGCAGTGATTCCAGATGCTCAATTTTTTAGCGAGTTCAGTTTTGGTGGGCATCGCAGAAAACAGATCAAAAACAAGATACACACTTGTGAACAGCAGCCACAACAATAGCATAGGACGCAGTGAGAAGTATAAAAACTAACCTGCAGTAAAAATATACGATGGTTAGGCTGCGTCCTGTTTCGTTGCAGCCGCTGCTCAGTAGTGAAGCCGGTGCCGGGATGGTCCCCTATATATGGCTCTCCAGCCGAGCAAGCGCGGGCGCCGTAGGTCCGAGTCCAGGAAAGCACAGTCAGCCTGCTGAGTGTGCGCAGTATGCTCTGCAAGGTAACAGGTAGGATGAGGCCATATGCTGCTTCAGAGGGGGAGGCACGCATGCCCCACGGATGTCTACAATATGCATCTTTGCACGACTTAAAGCCACGGAGTGCCAAATTCGTTATTCCATTTGACCAAACGCACAGGCGCAGTACATACATACATACATACATACATACATACATACACACATACATACATACATACATACATACATACATACATACATACATACATACATACATACATACATACATACATACATACATACATACATACATTAAATTAAAATTAAATTATGGGGTTTTACGTGCCAAAACCACTTTCTGATTATGAGGCACGCCGTAGTGGAGGACTCCGGAAATTTCGACCACCTGGGGTTCTTTAACGTGCACCTAAATCTACGCACACGGGTGTTTTCGCATTTCGCCCCCATCGAAATGCGGCCGCCGTGGCCTGGATTCGATCCCGCGACCTCGTGCTGAGCAGCTCAACAACATAGCCACTGACCAACCATGGCGGGTACATACATACATACATACATACATACATACATACATACATACATACATACATACATACATACATACATACATACATACATACATACATACATACATACATACATACATACATACATACATACATACATACATACATACATACATACATACAAAGCGTCAGGACCCTTCTCCGGCCCTCTCCCCATCTTGTTGGACAGTACTAAATGACCAGATTACACAAATTCATCGTTTTTGCTTTATTTTAAATTTCAATTTTATGAGGAATCGTTACACTTGGTCTATATACAGAAGTTTTTGGCGGCTGTTACGACGAGAAAAGAAACCTGAACTTGAAAGAGAAAAAGAAACTTCGTTTGATAAAATGTTTTCAACAACAAAAAACATATGAAACTTGAAGTATTAACATATATTGCGATTATAACCTGCGATTGACCCGGATGACGCCCTTCATACGTTAGTTCTGTTGTATGTACCACACGAGGCAGATGTACGCAAATAATGCACATTATACTGCGACCAAGCGACGTATCCTATATCATGAATGCTTGCAGGGGGAGTTGGCGTGTTGTCAGGATGGCCGAGCGGTCTAAGGCGCCATACTCAAGGTTCGACCTTTCCTCTGATAGAGGACTCGAGGCTTCTGGTCCACGAATGTGGGCGTGGGTTCGAATCCCACTTCTGACAAAATTTTTTTTTGTTTCCGTTGCGAATGGGCTCATGCAACTTTTGTTAGCACAAAGGAATTTCACCTCGTCGTGCCAAAACAACCATGTCAGAAGTTCGAATCCAGCTTTGAACATTACAATTAAAATTTTATTAATTCTTTTTTTTTTCTTTTTTATACAAAACTTCTAGGATTGTTGCTTTAGGAAAGGGTTCTAAGACGCACCAAGACATGTGTCCTCACAGACATAATGCCTATTAACTGAAAGTTTTCTGCCTTCGCGTAAAACATGAGGCTTTCAGATGTTGCGAATTCATCGGAAAGGTTGGTATTGACGTTTTATTTTAACACTTCTTTTTGACTATCACAAACAAAGTACATACTGCTAAAATTTCCTGTAACAAGTTTCTCCTCCACACTTCTGGAAATTTTCACTCTGAGGTTTCTTTTTTTGACTATGCAAATGAAACGCCTTATATATGTACTCCAGGAAAACTTACGGAATGCAGCATCTGCTATCAGCAAGATAAGAGGGCAGTAAAAAAATATTAGCAAAGGAAGGAGCTGGGAATGGAAGAACCTGGAAGCCTATATGCAGAAGCATTTCTCTTAGCCTTTTTTTTTCAGCTGCCCTTTGACTGCACATTGCGAACATGAGCTGAGCACATTGCGTATATAGAAGCAGTTCATGTTGCAGAAATCTTTTTCCCTGCCTTCCCCCTCCACCGCCTCTTCTTGCAGCACGCATATATAGCAAACTTCCAGTGGCACTGTGGATTCCTTCACAAGAAAACCCGGAAAATGACCAGTAAAGCGTTTTCGAATTTTTAACACAAAGAACGTGTGAATGACTATAGAGGACGAATTGAAAAAAACAACAACAGATGTGCAGGTGATTGATAGCGGCTAAAAGAACAAGTACGGCAAAATGTTGCCCTTTTGATCAGCGCCCGATTTTGCGGCTCCTAATCTTATTACGCAGTGTCCTTGGGGGTATATAGCAGCGACTGAGTCAGCACTCGTAAAGTGCGATCAAAGTACTCGAAATCTAAAGCGATGTGCTTTACTGTTCCAGATCAAATGTTTCCGCACAGTTCAATATGTATGCAGACTGTTAGCTCGAACACCAATGCATTTATCCACATTTGTTTGGAACGTATTTCTTGGATTCGTTTTAGGCACAATTTGGCTGGCAAATGGTTACATACATACATACATACATACATACATACATACATACATACATACATACATACATACATACATACATACATACATACATACATACATACATACATACATACATACATACATACATACATACATGCATACATGCATACATGCATATACATACATACATACATACATACATACATACATACATACATACATACATACATACATACATGGCGCCGGAAATCATACTGAATTTTGTCTAGAATGTCTTTTTCACGCTCGAAAAGACATTTCACCGCGAACATTGCGAACTCGGGCTGGATTTCGCGGCAACGCCCATGCACCGGGAGTTACATAACGCAAGCAGCCCCATCCGAGCACAAAGTTTCAAGGGCGTTTTGATAGTGAACGGGCTCGCCGCGGAACCTACGGAGCGCCTGGATTTCAATTCCGAAACATTATGGGCATAAAGTTCTCATAATCTTTGGATGCGAAAGGCGTATTGACATTTCAAAGTTGTGCTTCAGATATTCAATTGCGAAAGTTTGTGGCTTTAATGCTGTTATAAACATTTGACGCCAAAGGTGCATTGACTTTTCTAAAGTCTTAGATCGGAACATACGACGAGACAAGCCAAATCAACACACTATCAGACAAGTTGGCAGAACACGCAGCGAGAACCGATGAGACAAAGCGTTGTGATGGTTCATTTGTGCCGTCATGTCGCATAAGAAAATATCAACATTTTTTTTTTCACCTACGCCAAAGCATCCATGTCAAGACACTAAAGCCAGCCAGGGTAACTACGTTCTTATTTATTTTTTCTACTTTGACTTTTATTCGTGAGGACACATCGGGCTTCTTAATTTTTTTTAATTCTCGCTACCCTACCCGCGGGCTGACAGAGCCAGCCAGAGCGCATGCGTTTTTCTCGTGTTGCCCTGACCACCGCGCGGTGCACTTCGGTGCGCCTTTGGTTTTCTCTGGCTGAGTGTATTTTCGCCTGGCATTATTTTGGGCGCCTTCTGGTTAGCAGGCGAGAAAAAGAAACAATGGTCGCTCGCCGCCATCACTGTGAAAACTCGACGGATGGCACCGCGTTCGCTTGAGCCCGACCTCTCCGGAAAGTCTTGTCTCGCCGGCGTAGGATACCGAGCACTATGCGTATGGTTCTCGGTGGACCAAACGTCTCACGTTTTCTTCCATATTCATTCGGTAGCCACATTAGGTGCCCAAAGTAGGCATTGGATTGTGGCCAACATGCTCTCCTTTGCGGATTTTTTTTTTTCATTTTGGTGCACCCGCCCCACAAAAGAAAAAAAAACGTAGTTGCGGCGCAGCGAATTGTCGCATGGTGACAGTTTGTTACTTCTTCTTTTGCGGAAAGTAATCGGCCACGGCACGCTTCAGTTGCCGGATACTATTATTATATTATTGCGATAGCAACTATATGAACACTATAGGAACATTCCTGCTGTCGCCGTCGCCCTCATGTTTCGTATGGAGTCTAAGGGCGATAACGTCGTGACCGCGCGCCGCATGCTGCACGTGCGAGTGAAGAGTAGGGAGACGGGGGTGGAATGGGTGAGCCGACGATGGTGGCTCAATCTTGTGTGCGCAAAGGAGAAAAGTGGGGAGTAAGCGCGCCGCCTTCCGTCGCGCGCGATACATCGAGGGGAGTGGATAGAATGGGGGCGGGATCTAGTATTCTGTGAATCTGGGATTGGGCAACATGTTTATTTGCCTTGTTTGACGCATTATATACAGTGACTTTTTCTTAGATACGTAGATTTATTGGAGACTTATGCGCATATTTAAATATCTTGTTGTGAGGTTTTGTGTATACGTGGAGTGAACTTTCTATCCAGTGACACGTTTTTGCCATTTATCAAGCATTTGTATATTCCATTGTATCTTCGCATTTCTAATGAACGAGGTCGAGTCAAATGAAAGTGAGCCTACCCACCGCGCGCAATAATGGTTTGGTTCATTATCTGCGAGGCATGCGCGTAGTACACAGGCATCTCTCATTTACAAAAGTGACACGCAGGTGTCAGGGTAAAAATTATTTAATGCTCTCATACACTGGGTTGAACATGGTTGCCTGACGTATTGGACGCTTCAGAAGTTGAGCAGCGTGGTGCCGTGAGGTTTTTGACAGCTGAAGGTGTTTCTCAAAAAGAAATTAGTCACCATATGACTGCGGTGTACGTTGAACATTGCATTTCATTGGCCACTGTGAAGCGTTGGAGCAAACAGTTGAAAGAAGGACGTGAAAGTTGCAAAGGCGATCCAAGACCGGGCCAAAGCCATCGTGCAATCACCCCCAACAAAATTTCAAATGTTGATGAGTTGATGAGACAAGAACGGAGGATAAGCATCGATGAGCTGGCAGTGCGTGTGAACATCAGTCACGGTTCGGTTCACCGTCACCGTTCACGCCATAATTCATGAACATATCGGTTATCGACCCTTGCGTGCGCAATGGATGGCCAAGATTTTAAACCACCGCCAAAAGATGGAGAAGTTCGGCGCTGCCTTGACTCATCTGATCCGGTATCACAATGAGGGTGACAACTTCTTGTCTGAAATTGTGACCGGGGACGAACCATGGTGTCACTACTACAAACCTGAAACATGACGGCAAAGTTTACAGTGTAAACATTCGAATTCACCACCCCAAAAGAAAGCAAAGGCCGTCATTTCCGATGGAAAGGTGTTGTTGACTTTTTTTTTCAATCGTCAGGGGCCATTACTGATAGAATTTGCTAAAGCCGGAGAGACCATCAATCGTTTCCAATATTGTGAAACGCCGGATCGGCTGCGTGTCGCAATCAAGAGCAAGCTACGTGGAAAATTGATGAATGGGGTCATCTTGTTCCACGACCTGGCTATGGCGTTGGGCTGCGGAGCACGAGGTCGCGGAATCGAATCCCGGCCATGGCGGCCGCATTTCGATGGGGGCGAAATGCGAAAACACCTGTGTACTTAGATTTAGGTGCACGTTAAAGAACCCCAGGTGGTCGAAATTTTCGGAGTCCTCCACTACGGCGTGCCTCATAATCAGAAAGTTGTTTTGGCACGTAAAACCCCATAATTTAATTTTTAATTGTTCCACGATAAAGCCCGTCCGCACGTCACCGATGTTAATACAAAACTGGCAAAGCTCAAGTGGGAAACGCTGCAACGTCCCCTCGACAGCTGAGAACTGTCGCCTTGCGACTTCCACATTTTGGGACAAATGGAAAAACAGTTCAAGGGAAACAGATTCGTGTCGGATGACGTGAAAGAGTCAGTTGCAGATATTTTGAAGCAGCAACCCAAGGAGTCTTATGAGACTAAAATCACCCGACTCGTTAGTCAATGGGACAAATGTCTAAATGCTCATAAAGACTACTTTTAAATAAAGTACTCCGTTTGTAATATATTCGCAGTGCCTCGCTTTCATTTGACTCGCCCTCGTATATTTTGCAGAACGGCTTTAAATACGTGCTCTCTGTTGGGACAATAATTTCGGCGCAATTACTCACTATACACGAGCGGTGACAGCTGCTCCTGCGTAATACATTGAAATAAATGACAGCGTCATTGAGATTTTTCACTGAGCGTTGCATATGTACAAAAATGTAAAAAAGGTTCTTGAATGACAAAGTTTCATTAACATATTTGTCCTCAACTTGTTCATTTCACGGCCTTTACATTTTTCATATCAGTGGCATCCACTGCTTTGCTGGTTTTGAACTGATAGAGTTCTAAATATCGTGTGATATTTTCGTTACTTATTAAATAGACAAAAACATGAAAGCATTGATATCAGTTATTTTGGGCACAATTCCTGGCACATACGAGCATATCTTTTTATGAAAAAATACATATATTACTTGTTTTGACAGTACGTAACGTTCAAGAATTCGTTTGCAACATCTTTTGCAATGGTAATGCAGTTATTATTCATGTATTTGAACCCTCGACAAATTGTTTAAGAGAAAGCTTTAGCGCGGGCCCAACTCCGACGCGGCCTATGTACATGTAAAACGCAGAAACGATTTTCTGAGATAACCCCTGGATCGCTTTTAATAAAATTTGCAGCATCTGAGAGTGAAGGTTTAATTCTAGTATCTATTGGAAGCAGAATTTAGATTTAGGACCTGAATTTTGTTTAGAATATTTTGAAAAATTCGACAGTGCGAAGAAAATAGAAGAACGTCGTTTACAAACTAATATCTCTGCATCAAGAACACATATCGCGGTTCTTCAAACGGCATCTATTATAAGAGTCAAGGCGGAAAAATTTGGTGCGTCAATTTGTATCTTACGTGAATTGGTTACGCGGTGTACAAGGGTTCTGCAAAGGCGCATTTCGATAGAAAAAAAATGTTTGAGATTCATATGTAACATATCGATTCTGTCCGCTGTAGATGTACTATTTGATGCGATTCAAAGAATTCTGATATTATTTTTGATTGTTGAGTTACGGAGCTTTAAACGGAATAGTTTCGCTTTCTGAAAATTTGCGATTTTTGCAAATTTTAATAAAGAATTGACAACCTAAATGAAAAATGCGAAACCAGAGGTAAGTAGAATATAAGCTTTTCTTTTAAATGCAACAAGCCTCATCAAATTTGGTGCAGTGGTTGCCCAGAAAAACGACTTCACCTTCTACACGTATTTAGATGGGAGCACCCAAGCTAAAGCTTCCTCTTAAGGAGGAGGCCAAGCTTAGGCCCCCCCGGCCCCCCCGAACGAAATTTCTGGCTACGCCACTGATACATACATACATACATACATACATACATACATACATACATACATACATACATACATACATACATACATACATACATACATACATACATACATACATACATACATACATACATACATACATACATACATACATACATACATACATACATACATACATACATACATACATACATACAAAGCGTTAGCACCATTCTCCGGCCCGCTCCCCATCTTGTTGGACAGTAGTAAAATGACCAGATTACACAAATTCATCGTTTTTGCTTTATTTTAAACTTCAATTTTATGAGCGATAGGCCCGCTTCCGAACGCCCGTCTGTAATTTTAAGTCTTTTTTAGCAAGTGTAGAGCGCCTTTTTACTCTTTGTGCCTCTCTTTCACCGAACGCCGGCCTGGGGGTCACCGTCCTGCGAGAGAAGCACAGCAAGCGACTCCCGAAGCGCACCGGACCGAAGCAGCGCGGCGAGCCTCCGCCGTCGGCCGCCCTTCGTGATGCTCTGATGGCATCCGTCGCAAGCAATCAGCAATCAGGTCAGCACGTTGCTCCTGTAGACCACAGAGAAGATGAGCAAGCAAGGAAAAGGCTACGTGAAGATGACATCGACGCAAGGCAATCTGCAGGAGACAACGAAGAGATGGACCAGACCGCCTTCACTGTTGTCTCTTACAAAAAGAAAAGAGCCGCAGGTGTTCCTGTTATATTCAAGCCAACTCAGCCTGACAGCAGCTTATGGAAAGTAAACCCAAATCTTCTGGCTTCTGCGGTCGTGACAACAGCCCAAGAAAAGATACTCAGCCACCGTCTCAACAAGGATGGCAGCCTCATGGTGACAGTGTCTACACTTCCTGCAGCCAATCGTCTCCTCACAGTGACAGATCTATCGGGTATTCCTGTAGAAGCTCGAGTTCCATACTCCTACTCTGCCACGTACGGGAGGATACAGGACGTTCCTGTTGAGTACTCAGATGACGACCTCAAGGAGTATTTGAGCGAACAAGGAGTCATATCTGCTAAAAGGCAAGTTTTCTACGTCCCTAACGAAGATGGCGTAGTAACGGAAACCCGAAGACGCTCGGTCATCCTGGAATTCTCTAAGGACGCCCCTCTACCAAACCGAGTGTCGCTTGGATTCTGCAGTTATCCTGTGACGGAATACATGGGGTCTGCTACTCAATGTTTCAGATGTCAAAGACATGGACATATAGCGAAATATTGTAAAGGCCCCATCCACTGCAAGATATGCGCTGGTCCACATACGCATAAGGAGTGTACGTCACGTTCCCAGCCTCGGTGTGCAAACTGTGGAGCTGAGCATGCTGCGTCATACGGAGGGTGTCCTAAGAAGAAATCAGCCACTCTTGCACGGACGATGGAGCAAATCCAAGGAAAAGTGCGGAAACGACGAGAACCACCACCGAATCCGGATGTGATGTATACATCTACATACCAAAAGCAACACGACACGGTGCAGCGCAGCGACACGGCTTTGAAAAAGTCCTACGCCTCAGTCGTGAAAGAAAACCAGCAAAGGCCTTCAACTGCAACGAATCCATCAAAGCCCTCAAGTGATATAACCTCAAGCCCACGACAGCAATAAGTGTCCTCAAGGTCGCAGCAGAAGAACAGGAAGAACCAAGAAAAGTTGTTAGATGGTAGCACTGCAAATGAGATACCAAGTATGCTGATTCCCATGATGTTCGCCGCAATCAAGGCTATTCTGCGTGCCAGCCCATCGTTTAAGAGCATCCCTGAAATAGAGGCCGTCCTGGCTTTGGAACCGCTAGTGTCGTCTTCTTTCACGGCGCAAAGCCGTGATTCTTCGTAGTAGCAACGATGGCTTCGCCAACAATCGTCTCACAAGCGGTGTCCACCAACAAACACTTCCGCACATGTACTATATTCCAGTGGAACGCTCGCGGCTTGCGCTCGAAGTTAGCAGACTTCAAGCATCTTACGCGAGTGTACCGATTCCCTTTTTTAGTCATTTCCGAGTCTCGCGTCGACGAGCACTTTAGGATAAAGGGGTATTATTTTCATCATTCAAGGCTACAAAATGGAATTAGCCGACTGCTCGTTGGATTTCGCAACGACATACCTGCCTCTGCGATTGACGTAGCACCACATGACAAGAACGAATATATTTGCGCAACCACAGTGATTGCATCTAAAGTGTTTACCCTGATCGGCGTCTACTTGGAACCAGGATCACCTTTCGACGTGACAAGATTGGAAAACTTGTTGACAAACACTCAGTCTCCACATATTATTTGTGGCGATTTCAACGCACATAACGAGATCTGGGGCAGTTCACATACATGTGCTCGGGGTGCCATGCTGGCGAAGCTTTTTGCAAAATACAATATAGAGCCCTTGAACGATGGCAGCATAACATACCTGAAAAATCCGACGACTGTTAGCTGCATTGACGTCACATTCGTATCAAGTCAAGTGGCCCCTATGTTCGGATGGTGTACAGATTTCGAGACTCGAGGTAGTGATCACTACCCGATCCTAATCTCTGCCCTCCATTTTCGGACGTCGCCCAGAAAAGTGAAACTGAAGTCGGTAGACTGGGAAGCTTACACAGCAGCCGTAGACAAAGGAATCACAGCCTCAACTACGAATACAGAAATAATACCGACAATAGCTCATTGCCTCAAACAAAGTACCCGCTCTGCCACTAAGCATTGTAATGTACCAACAAACGACGAGGAACTTGAAAGGTTATGTGCCATTCGAAGGCGTGCCGAAAGGAAGGCTCTACGTACGAAGGATATCGAAGACCTCAGAACTTGTCGACGGGCACAAAGACATATACGACGTTACCTCACCAAACTGGACCGAAAAAGGTGGAGGGACCTTTGTGGGACACTAGACATACGACAACCGCTGAGCAAAATCTGGCGAGTCGTCAGAGGCATTCGCAAAGAGCCGCAACAGCTGTATCCTTTTATCGCCCTCTCATTACATGAGCGCGCATCCCTGAAAGAGGTGGCAGAGCAGTACTGCAGGCTCCTTTCCAACGGGGCACAACCTTTGCGGCAAATTGCAAGTCGTCAGCCTAGTCCACCTCGAGCTACCCTTCCTGACTTAGAATTACCATTCACCATCGAAGAGCTCACGGCAGCAATGGGCGACGTAAACAAGCGATCATCACCTGGCCATGACGGCGTGAGTTATGAAGCGCTCGCAAATCTATGCCATACATCTCGCCTACGCCTTCTGGAGTACTACAACGCCTCATGGATAACTGGGGAGGTTCCTACGGAATGGAAGCTTGCGAAAGTCATTCCTATATTGAAACCAGCGAAGCAGCCAACAAATTACGCCTCCTTCAGACCCATATCTCTGCTTAGCTGCGTAGGGAAGCTATTCGAAAAAATGATCTACAAACGACTAAATTGGTTCTTGGAAACTGCAAAAGTTTACCCGGAGGAAATGAATGGCTTCCGGCAAAATAGATCCGCAATTGATAATGTCATTGCCTTGGTCTCATCAATTGAAGAGGAATTGGTCTCTGGAAACATACCTACTGCATTATTTTTAGACATTAAGGCAGCATATGATTCGGTCTATCATAAAGCAATACTTGACGCTTTGGAAACCCTTGGTCTTGGAGGACGGCTCTACGCATGGATTGAAGACTATCTTCAAGGACGCCAACTTTTCATGTGTACCCCGGATGGCCCCACGGCGCTTTATGCCGTCGAGAAGGGAGTGCCACAAGGAGCTGTGTTAAGCCCGGTATTATTTAATTTAGTCCTCATCCATCTGAAAAGAAACCTGCCCCCTGGCGTCAAAATCACACTGTATGCGGACGACATCTGCATTTGGAGTGCGGCGCGTTCCCGCAGTACCACCCAACAACGCCTCCAGAGAGCGCTAGCAAATATATCGGCCTACCTAAATCCAAGGGGTCTGAAATTGTCCCCCGACAAAAGCGTTGCCATGGCTTTCACGCGGAGGTGTATGGAAAAATACCCACTAGTGTTGGGTGGTCGTGCCCTTCCATACGTCAAGACGCAAAGGTTTCTTGGAGTGATGATCGATAGGAACCTCACATGGTCGCCCCAAGTGAAAAAACTGAGTGAGAAGATTTCCTCGGCGTCGCACGTATTCCGATTTTTAGCCGGATCACAGTGGGGCAGCAACTGTAGATCAATGGTGCTCCTCCATAAGGCCTACGTCGACGGAACACTACGATATTACCTCCCGATCCTGCACAAAATATCTCCCACAAGCAAGAGAAAACTCGAGGCAGCACGAAACAACTGCCTTCGCGTATGTCTTGGCCTTCCGAAGGGGTCGTCCCGGTCAGGGACTGTAGCAGAAGCTGGATGCCTGCCTCTGGAAGTGCTATGTTCGCAGGAGACACTTCGGATACACCTCCGCCACGTCATTCATACGAAGACTCACTTTTTAAAGGATATTTCCAGAACCCGTGCTACATCTAGCTTTGGGCAGGCCGTCGGAAGCATATCTATTTCGATTCCTGCTCCGGCGTCACAAATTATGCCGCGAAACATTTCACCATGGACACTGTCCCCACTGGAAATCGTGCCATATATACCTGGAATCAGTGCGAAAAAGAAAATGCCTCAGGCAGCGACTTATCAGATAGCTTTAGAATATATGCACAAAGAATACGCAGCCGCAACGCACATTTTCACAGATGGCTCTACAACTCCACATCGTTCATCATGCGGACTTTTTGTAACCTCTACAGGGCAACGATTCTCGTTTCGTCTTGAGCGAGCGACATCATCTACTTCAGCGGAGCTATATGGCATTAAGGAGGCCCTTGTGTATGTACTTCGACAGCAGCCGCCAAAGACATGGGTGATTTTCACAGACTCAAAAGCAGCCCTACAAAGTATCTGGAACAGGCACAAGCGTTGCAATAATCAACCAGCAGCATTTGACATTGCTTATCTTCACCACAGGGCTAAGATTGCTGGGCATTGCATAAAGTTCCAGTGGATACCTGGCCATGCCGGCATTTCGGGAAATGAAAGAGCGGACGAAGCCGCCAGAAATGGACTCCAATACCGCAAGTTCAAAAGAACATATTTTACAAAAGCCGATGCTTCAAACATGGCAAAAAAATATGCCTATCAAGAAAAAGACCGCATCTTGAATCTCCCGCTTCACCAAGATAACTTCCTACGTTACATTGACCCAGAAATGAGACCGAAAATTCCACGACCACTTCCTCGACACTTAGAGACATTGTACCATCGTCTTCGACTGAACGTGGCATACACGAACAATTATCTGTACCGCATAGGACTTACCACTAACCCATACTGTGATAACTGTCGCAACTTAGAGACAATTGAGCACATATTACTAGAATGCCCCGCGTACCGCGACGAGAGACAATTTTTTGAGCACCAAATGGACATGATTTGCCACGAACCGTTAACGTTACCGAGCATCTTAGGTCCAATGCCCGGCCCTTCAAAACAGCGACGGGTTTTGGATTTATTGTTCAATTACCTGACAGAAATTGGTCAAATAGGAAAGCTTTAAAAATTGCATCCTTCCTATACAAAAGCTTCAATTTACCCGCCATGTCACCTATAAATATTAGTAACAGGTCCACTCGGACATTTTATATTTACTTTTATCCCTTTTTTCTCCAACTCTTTTCTGGAATCTTTTAATCCCATTCCCCATCCCTATACAGAGTAGCATGCCAGCAGTTACATACGCGCCGGCAAAATTCTCTGTTTTTCCAATAAAGAGCCCTCTCTCTCTCTCAGAAGTTTTTGGCGGCTGTTACGACGAGAAAAGAAACCTGAGCTTGAAAGAGAAAAAGAAACGTCGTTTGATAAAATGTTTTCAGCAACAAAAAACATATCAAACTTGAAATATTAACATATATTGCGAATATAACCTGCGATTGACTCGGATGATGTCCTTCACACGTTAGTACTGTTGTCTGTACCACACGAGTCAGATGTGCACGATAACGCACGACTGCGAACAAGCGACGTATCCTTTATCATGAATGCTTGCAGGGCTAGTTGGCGTGCTGTCAGGATGGCCGAGCGGTCTAAGGCGCCAGACTCAAGGTTTGACCTTTCCTCTGATAGAGGACTCGAGGCTTCTGGTCCACGAATGTGGGCGTGGGTTCGAATCCCACTTCTGACAGAAAATCTTCTTTTTATTGCCGCCGTGGATGGGCACATCCAACTATTTGTAATGCGAAGGAATTTCAGCTCGTCGTGCCAAAACAACGTCAGAAGTTCGAATCCAGCTTCGAACATTGCGGTCAACATTTTGTTAACACTGTTTACCTTTCCTTTTTCTTTTTTTTTTTTCTGTGTGGAGAACGTCTAGAATTTTTCTCTTTCTGTCAGGGTTCTGAGACTTGCGAGGACATGGCTCCTAACAGACGGGCTGCGTACTACCTGAAAATGTTCGACCCTCGCGTCTAGCATGAGCCTTTCAGGTGTTGGGATTTTGTCGGAGGGGTAAATTGTCGTCGGTTCCTGCTCGCATTTTATGTTAACACTACTATTTCTCATTCCATCACAGGGAAGTACAAATTGTAAAGATTTCGTGGAACAAGAGCCTCGTCTACACGTCGACGAGCTTGGACTCGGACCTTTCTTTTCTTATGACTGTGTAAATAAATTGCCTTATGTACTCGCATGTACTGTCCGCAAGTTTACAACATCTGTTGTCAGCGAGATAAGATTGCGGTAAAGAAAGGAACAACAAGGGAAGCGAGTAGGAATGGCACAACCTGAGAATCCTTTTCCTTAGCCTTTTTTTTTAAGACACAGTCACACGCAGGTTGTTCAGATGAGCACATGGTGTGTACAGAAGCATGTCATGTTGCAGGAGTACTTTTGTACTCTGCCCCCACCCCTACCCTCCCACCTTTGTAGCGCTGCGTGTCACGGAGGCAGCCAGAGCCTGGTATGGCTATTGGGAGTTCTGTTTAAGTAAATTTGCTTAGCCACTTACGCAGAATCGGAATTGTTTTTGTAACAGTTAGTATTTAGATAGGACTGCAGGCAAGCATTGTTTACGTCCGAGAAAAAAAAAATAAGAATTTCATATCAGCGGAAAAGATCGACAGGCACATCCAATGTGCAGGAAGTGAGTTTAAAAAATATATCTATGAAAAAAAAACCACAATACCAGTAGGCGTAAACGGCGCGCGTGTTTGACTTACGAAAGTGGGTCGGTCGGTCCGTGCAAAAAACAGTCGACGACAGAAGAGGCCGGCATAGGCGAAGAAATGCCTCGGGGTAGTAAAACGGCTCTGAGTAAGTTCCTATTCATGCGACGGAAAAGTTTTGAAATGCCAACGCCGGCGACACGGGCCTGTAGGATACAACGCGGGACGTGGTAGGTGGGAAGGAAGCACACCCGGCTACAAGATATGACGGACCAATAAATCTGAGAAAAAGCTGCATATCCTTCCAGCCTCACAACGCGGTTTAGTATTTGCATTTCAGGCCTCGATTAAAATATGCTAACAACACTGACGTGTAAAGTTTTACTGGCTACTGCTACGTGCTGCTCGTGAATTGAACGTTTTCGGAGATTCCGTGGTCCGTAAACTTTTGTGGCCGGGTGTACATCCCCATACGTATGCCTATACGATACACAGATGACAAACTTATAATACGGGTACATGGCCAAGACAGTCGAGATAAATTTGTAAAATTCCGGAAACCTTTGCGCTCAACAATAAAGTTCACATCCCAATATTTACGTGAGCGCATAACCTTTCTGGACACAACAATGCATGTTGACAATGGCGTACTGTATAAAGACAACGTTGTACATATAAAAAGAACATTTGGACAAACAACAACACCTCGAACAGGGAGTTCGCTACCTCAGACACTGCAAACGAGGTATCCTTAAAGGTCAAGCCGCAAGACTTACGTCGCATATGCGTTGAACATCAAGATCGCACGAACGGACTCGACCTCCTTGAAGTGAGCCTTCACAATCGATTTGGCTTGCCAATGCTGGCTGCGTAGGACACGCTGCTCCCTCCTAGTTTGTTTATTTCCTCCTGGTATCTCCTTGTCGAAGTCGCGTCGCCACCAATTGGTGAGAGCACGATGGCATAGTTTTCAGTTTGCACCGTACTTTTGACTGAGATGGCAATAGCTAGTGGTCTGGCGACAGTCGCGCTGGAAAGGTGAAGCCCATTCGAACGACCGCGTGTAACTTCGTTGTCTCCCGACGCTGTTGAAAGTTCGTTCTACAAAGCGAAGCGTTATTTGCCTCTTCCCGTCCTCTTCCCGTTTACTTTGCGTGTGTTGGCTGCCTCACTAGATATATGTGACACTGGGGATTTGCACTGATTCTCTATACTTCTCTACACTAAGCGGGTGCAACTGCGTTGAGGAGGCGGTGCGTTGATACGGACGCCGCTTCTATACATCGAAACATTTGCGTCTGTGCATTACACTTGAGTTGGCGCGTTACATTTGCGTAAACATTTCGCTGCAATGAGTCATTAGCGCTAGGTTTGTGTAAAATAGCATTGAATTTGCGTCGTGTAACGAAAGCACGTGCATCATTAGCGTTACATTTGCATAGCACATTTGCGGTAACATTTCCGCAAACATCAAAGATACTTTCGCTGATCACCGATTCCCACCTATGCCAATATATTTTGTCGCTCTTCGACCACCTAACGCTGTGATTTATGTACAGGCCATTGCTGGCGCAGTTGGTGCAATACCGTGCAATGGTGCAATAGCAACTGCAATAGTGCAATAGCAATTGGTGCCGTACCAATCTGGTGCAATCTCGTGCAATGGTTTTGTGCAATATACTTACAAAGTTAGGTAACCAAAGATTAGTAGAAACCGCTGATTCGCCAAATTGAAAATCAAGGAGGACAGCTTTTGTGCTAACTTACGTTGCGCTTGCTGTAGGCGAGCTGCCCGTTGATATCCAGCTTCTTGAAAGCCTCCGAGACAACCTCCTCTTGAATAAGGCACAGCAAGAAACGTGACAAGGAAGGAGACACTGACGTATAGCGCTGGCTTTGCCAACTGTCAGCGTGGCCACGCCTTCACTTGCCCTGTATGGCAACGAAACTTCGTACCTTCAAGTGATGTATTTTGGATAATGGTTCCCCCCCATTTATCTATTCTTTTTCTCATTCAATACAGCCTCGCGTCATGCATGTTTTCTTCCTATCTTCTTGTATATACGGCATTCAGGGCAATAAATGATGCACTTGGTGGTCAGCGTTGCATCCATGTCCTTTTTCATTCCTGTTTTCTCAGTCTTTATATTTTTTCCTTTATTTTCTTTCCTTTTTTTTATTGATAACGGCTTATTAACAGTCAGTGTTTGTATTACATCTTCTGAGGAAAAGAATGATGTACACTTCGTTCTGTTTATACTTAATGATTGACCTCCTACGTACTTGCAAACGCCTCGGCTTTTTCCTGAGCGAAGTATGTGTGCGTATAAATATCCCGTATCCCGCAGAATGACGTTACTTTCTTTCACAATTATTGTGATTGGAATGATCGACCATTTTGAACACTCTCCAGCCGACGCCACTCTACGCCTCTTCGTCCTCCGCGACGGTACTCTGTACCGTCGTAACCTTCATCCGGACAGCTCTGATTTCCTACTTGTCGAACCTAAACACCTCCGCTCAACCGTTCTAGAAGAGCTCCACGACGCACCAACGGCAGGACAGCTCGGCGTATCTCGAACCTATGACCGTGTACGTCGCCGTTTTTTCTGGCCGGGCCTTGCCCGTTCCGTACGACGTTACGTATCCGCTTGTGAACTTTGTCAACGACGCAAGAAGCCTTCCCAGCCCCCCGCTGGTTACCTGCAGCCGCTCGACATCCCTGCCGAGCCCTTCCATCATGTTGGCTTAGACCTTCTCGGCCCATTTCCGGAATCTACATCAGGAAACAAGTAGGTTGCAGTCGCGACTGACTACGCGACCCGCTACGCCGTAACCCGCGCTCTTCCGACCAGTTGCGCAGCTGACGTTGCGGACTTCGTTCTACATGATATCATTTTGATGCATGGTGCTCCGCGTCAATTGCTAACAGACCGTGGCCGTACGTTTTTGGCGAAAGTCATTGACGACATCATGCGGGCCTGCTCCATTCAGCATAAATTTACTACCTCCTACCACCCTCAAACGAACGGCCTCACCGAGCGTTTGAACCGCACCCTTACAGACATGCTATCCAAATACGTTTCAGACGACCACCGTGACTGGATCCAGGCTCTACCCTACATTGCCTTTGCATACAACTCTTCCCGTCTCGAAACTGCCGTCTTTTCCCCGTTTTACCTCTTGTATGGCCGCGAACCGACGTTACTACTAGACACCGTGCTTCTGTCCATCACAGCTTCGACTAGCGCTTATGCCCGTGATTCAATCGCCCGTGCTGACCATGCTCGTCAACTTGCGCGCGTTCGTCTACAGGTCTCTCAAGACAAACAGAAATGACGCTACGACCTCCGTCACCGTGATGTCCATTTTGCGCCACCCTCGTGTTGCTTTGGTCACCATCGGGTAAAGTTCGCCTTTGTGAGAAACTGCTTTCCTGTTATACCGGCCCATATCGCGTGCTTCGCCAACTGACCGATGTCACTTATGAAATTGTTCTAGCCACGCCCACTACATCCTCCGGTGTGACAACCAGTGACATTGTCCACGTCACCCGACTCAAACCCTACAACTCTCCGCGTGCCTTGGATATATAAAAGCACCGTGACGGCGCTTTTGCGGCCGGGGGGTAGTATTACGATATTATCGGTAGATACCCGAGAGACGAGCCGCCGCGAGAACGACGACGAAGTGGGTCGGTGCTCTTGGCGAGAAAATGTCGGCCTGGCGCTCTGGCTCCAGTCCAGTGTAAATAGCTTCTAAATAGCCTCTTCCGTCTGTACCTTTCTACACGTAACAATATCTTTGAATACCTATTCAAGCATCGCCCTCCTTACGGCGCTTGCATTCCGACGCATAGGTACATACATACATACATACATACATACATACATACATACATACATACATACATACATACATACATACATACATACATACATACATACATACATACATACAGTGATAATAATTGATCAAATGAACAAATTTCGCCAGCAACGGAAGCAAGCAAGGGAGAAGTAAAAGTAAGTAGAAGGCTTTCTACTGATGTATACACAAATCAACATGACATGGTGAGTACTATGCACGAAAAGTACAATGAGATGATGCACAATGGAATATATTCATATCTCTATGCTGATCATTTTTCAAGAGAGGTTCCTAGCTTGGGGCAAGGCGTTAGGACCGTACTCCAGCCCTCTCCCAATCTTCATGGACGGTCGCGACAGCCTATCGCTGTAAAATGACCATATTGCGCAAATTCATTACTGATTGCTTTATATTAATATTAAAGTTTACACTCAAGTTATCTGCTTCGCGTTTAGTTGCACAGGAAAGGAATATATGTGCCTGAACAAAAAAAAAACGAAATCCTAACTTCCTGACATGTTCTTAACAAAGGGAAAAAGACGTCACATTTGAAATCTGTTAACACGTGCAACAGACCCGGATGACGCCCTTCGCACGTTAGTCCGTTTGTCTATGCCGCAAGAGGCAGAAGTACACGAATAACACTCGTTACACAGCGAATAAGCGACGTCTCCTTTATCATGATTGTTTCCAGGGTGAGTCGACGTGCTGTCAGCATGGCCGAGTGGCCGAGCCTCACTCGAGAGAGTTCGCGTGTCAAACGTTGACAGGTCGTTTCCAGTGGTGACCCGTCCGGACCTTCTGCGGCGTCGCAAGTCTGACCGCCGCCTTGGTCAGCTGTTCTGCATCCACTAGAGACCTAGGGCTATGGGTTCTGACGCGTTCCGCAGCCTCGATAACGCGAACATGACATCGTGCAGTGCACTCGTGTCATGCCATGCATATTAGGGAGTTTTTGAACAAGGAAATCGCTTCAGCGCCACGGCGCATGCGCGAGACGCAAAGAGGGCTCTGCGTTTGCGTCGGCGACGCTATTTCGCCGACACAGCGCAGCGACTCTGACTCGACGCAATAGCTTTGCGTCAACAAACGCGCCGGGAGACATCGAAGTAGTGGCGCTCGCCGTGTGCCACATTCGACCTCAGTCCTCGTAAATCTACCGTTATCAAATGCAACAAACGGTGTCGTAGGTTCTCTCATTCTCTCGTTTGATTCAATAAAGTACGGCACAACATAAAATAAAGTTGCGCAAGCAAGTTTTAGTTTTGCACTTTTGAAATTTGTGCATTAGAAGCGTTCCTGCACCTCTTCTTCAACAGTCTGCGGCCGCCGCAGCCGCAAGCAAACCCGAGATTTCGAGCTCAGCAGTGCAATGACATAGCCATTGTATAGGCTGTCCCGACGGGTCACTAACTTCGGGGCGCACTGATAGCTAAGTCGCAAGTACGAAATGACGTTGCGAATGTCAGTCGCAATGTATGGTCATGAGAAATAAGTTCAGGAATCCATACAAAACGTCACTGTAGGACGCACTTAGGCCAGCGACGAATACCCGCTCGGTTCTCTTTTTCTTTCTCAACGGCCTCCATGTGTTCACGCTGAGCGCTTATACGTAATGCCGAAATTAGTAACCTGGCCCATATCCATGCGAGCAGTGAAACTGATGGTGCTATTATAAATTATTATCTATAATCTATTCACTAACAAACATACGGAAGCCGACATGCGCTGGCTAATACCATTCTAAACTATGCACAATGTGTGATTCTGATCACAGTGGTTCTTTTACAAAACCCTGCTATCGCCCATAAAGCTAACCTTTAATCCTAGAAGGTGACATCCTCCTTCGGCAAATAACATGTCGAACCACGCGGGTTCGATAAACAACGAAATAAAGCGCCAGCAAGACGGTACAACGCCACTTCAATGAACGTCTTTTCGAGTCATGGTTCGAGTGATGTCCGTCATAGAAAAATGCGCGAATGGCGAACCGAATGACTCCGAGGCGCCTCTGCTTCCTTCTACGGCGATGATGATAGTGTGCTGTTGGCTTTGATTTCATTTTTGCTATCTGCGAAGCATCGACCGAAGGAAGGTTTCGCAGTCAGTGGCAGAGGAATCTCCCTCGTCACGAGCGTTCATATAGTGCAGTGTCCTTCAAGAAACGCAGAAGGGCTTTTGTGGTCTTTTGCATGCAAGAACGCATAGCCCATGGCCCAACGATCGTTTCTTCTGAGAGCGCTCTGTTGTCTAGCAGGTTGAGTTTCACTTCTAAAGTACGTCGTTGAGTGTCAAAGGATGGGCAGTGACACAGAAGCTGCTCTAGATTCTCATCGTACCCGCACAAATTGCGCGCCGCACTGTTGGCCATTCCTATCAGGAATGAAGAGGAATTTGTAAATGCGACGCCCAACCACATGCGACACAGTAAAGTTGTTTCGCGACGGGAGAGTCCAGGTGGCAGACGAAGTCGCAAGGTAGGGTCCAGAGAGTGCAAGCGTGAGTTGGTTAAACCCGGTGAATTCCATCGTAGAAGTGTGATGTGGCGAGCAACTAACTGAAGTTGTCGCGCAGCATCAGTTCTTGAAAGTGGTTTAGGAACCTGATGATGTTTTTGGTGAGCCGAACGCGCAGCTTCATCTGCGCTGTCGTTGCCGATAATTCAGCAATGGCTTGGCAACTATTGAAATACAATGTCGTGGCCTCTCTCGAGCGCGTGATTATGAGCGTGCCTTGTTTCGTACATAACTGCTCGTGTAATCAATGACATAGGGCAAACTGCAGAGTTTGTAGGGCTGCTTCTAAATCGCAGAAAATGGCCCAGTGATTTGGTGGGTGTTGGATCACGTACTTGTGTGCACCTTGAAGAGCTGCAAGTTCTGCTGCTGTCGACGTGGTATTGTGCGAATATTTAAGCTGCAGAGAGACAGCGTCTGATGGAACAACTACTGCTTCGGTAGAACTGTTTGAATTGGTGGAACCTTCCGTGTATATGGTTATGCGGTCAAAATGAGACTCGATGAGGAGAAGCAGAGACAACTTCTTCAAGGCTAGCGGTGACAACTCTGCCTTCTTAGCAATCCCAGGAATTGAGTGGCACACGTGAATTTGCCGGAGATAATGGCGATGGTTGCTTCTTCGGCTTCTGTGATCGTCGTGTGACGGGTGTCGGACGTTGCGACTTCGCCACCGTCGTGGGTGACCACTGAGGCAACGTGATCTTGTTGACAGAGCGACAAAAATGTGTTGCTCATGCCGAGACCAGCTCTCTCTCTCTCTCTCTCTCTCTCTCTCTCTCTGAAATCTGGCTAACATTTACGTTGAAAGTGCGGACGATTTCTGAATCCCATTTGTATATGGCAGGGCACGTTGCCTGGCAGCCCGCAGCAAGGACGCCTTCGAAGCGATAAACTTCCGTCATGTGCCGACATCCTAGGAGGCAAATAGGCCCTCAACACGCAACTGCCGCGCCAGCGGAAGCAATCAGTGCAAGGACAGATTGGGCTGTATACTACACGGCGGCCGCAAGTAACGCGGCATCTTTTGAAAAAGATAACACGTTCGAGTGCTCTCTGTCGTAGTAAGCATGGATCGCGTGCCACTGTTTTTCTTTTTATGATCGATAAAGGACTACGTCCAGGAGCGTCTGGAGAAATTCCATAGCTGAGCCCTGACTGAGGACTCCATAAGCTATAGTGGAATTTGATGCGTTAGCATTACTCAAGTATTATTGCGCAACAAAAAAGAAAGTTTGCGATTGGTGTGTGCTCTTCTCTTACGTCCGTGTCATTTTTGTTGTGCAATAATACTTGAATAATGGATTAACAACTTGCCCGGAATGCTGCTCGCGTTAGCATTCTCAGGCTACTTAACACACTTTCTGGGGGCTAGCTATCTATGTTTGTATGTATACTTGTTTGTATCTAACCGTTTTCCCACCTACATGCGTTACTGGGTAGTCAGTTGTCGAATGGGTAGTGCATCAAGCTGCTGTGCTAAGGAAACAGGGTTCGAAACCAACCGTCGGACCAACTTAGGTCCCTGAGTATGTGGCAATGTGTACATATCTGCCGCACTCCAACGAACCTCTTTCCTGCCGACATGGGTCGCTGTAAGATGCGGTACTTTGTGGGTGCCGCTGTTCGAAGAAACTCTTTGATGCCAACTTGGGCCACTGAGCATGTGCCAGTAGCTGCGTGCCGCTCTTCAATTAACGTCCTTGAGGCCAACTTAATTGGGTAACTACAGGTATGTGCCACTAGGAATGTACAGCTCTACAATGATGATAAATGTCCCTTAAATTTATCCGATGTCGAGACTAATCAAGCCCACATCTCAATGGTTTCTTACGGACGGCAATCCGACACTTTAGCAGGCTGCGCCATGAATGCACTGGTTATGTGCCGCTCTTCAATGAACCTTTCGACAACTTAGGTCACTGAGTATGTGCCACTGAGTGCGCGATCAAGCGAGCGAACAAGTCGCAGCGTCCGCAGGCACCGGCACGCCACGCTTCTCGTCTTGGAGGCCACGTGCGGACTTCACGGCAGCGCCACTAGATGGCGCAGCGTGTTCATAAGGAAGTGCAAAAGGGGAGCGAGGTTGCCGCATGACGCGTTTCTCAGCGTTCGCATCCACCGGCGCCATGCATTTCGGAGGCCACGCGCAGGCTTCGCGCCGGTGGCGCTAGATGGCGCCAAGTGTTTTAGGGAAACGCGACAGAGGAGTCTCCGCTGCAGTACACACCTACCTCATGCATAACTCGGTTCGACGGTGGCAATACGTTATGTTGCTATCTTGATACAATGCGAACGTATTACCGTCGACAGTCAGCGTCAGGTGGGTTCTGTGGCAATTTTAATAGCTTAGATTTCTGTCATTCCTTCATTCTGGTGCCCCTTTGACGAGCAGTGCCTGCCTAAAAGTTAATTGAGGTGGTCTGGCAAAGGTACTATGGCAGTGACAGAGGTACTGGCAGCGGTCTGGCAGTGGTACAAAAACTGACCTGCTTCACAATGTGTTTTTCTCTGTCACCAGAATCAAATAACAAAAAAGAAACAGCGGTCGTTGATATTGAATCAGATTTAATTTTCCGTCGAGCTCGATGATGGAAGCTCCAGTTTCCGGCATATGTACACACTTTATTCCAGTGACAGCAGATACGAATAAGACGGCACACGAGACATTGATCCGGGCTACTGCGACATGTCTTTAGCTATTACAGCGAAGCTGTATATGGCTAGGTTCCGTGCATTTTTGTTCTACGTGAACAAAAACGATCATCATCAGTGGCTAATACCCCGGTAAGCAAGCAAAAAGTGCAATGACTCATAGGCCCGTAAGGCACAGGCTACAAGCACTCAGCCAAGTGAAGCGAATAGTGCTTACAATCTTCATAACCACGCATACGACATACAGAACAGCATGTCGAAAACTGTCATGATCAATGGTTCATACCCCAGTAAGCAATGGCTCGTAAACCCCTAAGCAAGCAAAAAACGCAATGGCTCATAGCCCCGTGGGGTTCATGGCTACTGACTTTGCGTGGGTTAGTTGCGATGACACTGCCCCTGTTATCATTGTCGGTGATTTCAATGTGGATCAGTCGGGACCGAAAAGGGAGTGCTTTACGTGTTTCGTGTTGCAGACATATCGCTTGCAATGCCACACCGATCCGGCCCAACCAACCACCCAGCGGCGTATGTGCATCGATTTCATATTATCAAAGAATGTGTTTGCAGTTGCGAGTCAAATAATGACCACCGATCAAGACAATAAATGAGTTCGTACCTTTGTTCGAAATTCTTTCTCAACTCTGTGTCTGCGTTCAAGACACAGAGCTGAGAAAGAATTTCGAACAATGACCCCATCTGGCAGGGAGCTCCTGAAGAAACTAGGCTGCGCCGATCAACTTCAAGAGATACAGAGGACCGAAACAATTCCGGATGAGTATCGCAGCACACTAAAAGTAGCACCTATACCCCGGAACATGGATCCCAACCTACACAAAGCACGCAGAGAAGCGAGGGCTGAATACCTACAAAAGACCCTAGCACCCCAAGAAACTACGGTATATGTGGACGCAGCCACATACGCCAGAGCAGCGGGTCAGAGCAACAGCAACGCGGTAGCAATGGTGATCGATTCGAACCTACGCGAGATCACCAGCGCATCACTACAAGGCTGTACGATAGTCGAGGCTGAAGAAGCGGCCGTCGCTCTAGCGGCAGCGGAGGGCTATCGGTCTAAACGGTCTCTAACAATCCTTACAGACTCGCAAACAGCGTGCCGCAACTACCTACGCGGCAGAATAGGGCACGGAGCACTCCGCATACTCCGCTCCGGAGACCACATAACAGAACGACAAACAAAAGAAGAACCAATTAGGCATACGAGAGTATGGACGCCGGGACACACGGGAGTGGCAGGGAACCAAGAGGCGGACAGTATAGCTCGAGGGTACACTTATTACCGAGCATCCAACGTAGGCGACCTCGAGGAGACCGAACCTGTACCCCAAGACAATTCGGCAATAATAAATTACTACAAGGGCTGCAGAAAGCGGTATCCACCACCGCACAACTCCCTTAGCAGAGAGGACTCTGTCGCGTGGAGGCAGCTACAAACGGGCTCGTACCCGAACCTACACGTACTCAGCAAAATTTATCCCACACTATACAATGACAAATGCCCCTGGTGCCACGAAACACCCACGCTGTACTACATAACGTGGGCATGCCATAATATAGACGTGGTACCCGTTATACCAAACCCGAGTGCGGAGCAATGGGAGGGAGTGCTCTCCAGCGATCGCCAGGTCGACCAAGAAGGTCTGATTCGGCGAGCACAACTGGCAGCAGCATCCAGCGGAGCCCTGGACTAAGGGCAACCGACCGTTGTGCTAAAAGATGGACGATTCCATCTGAAGACCGCAGAAGACCAGCGAATCTAGAGCTGATAAAGTTTTTCACTCACTCACTCACTCAGCTTTGTGTCGTGTGCTAAACAGCTTCGCGGCTCATCCACCTTCATAGAGTGGTTGACTCATGATTTTCTTTCCTGCTTTATTTCTTGGTACCTTGCGAATGCTTGCAGCGACAAAGGGACGAGCCAAGGACGGGAACCTTGATGAAGGTTGATTTACTGGAAAACTCTTCTCATGCTCTTTTCTCGTCACCTCATTTCGTTTTCATTGTTTGCTACTACCCAGCGGGTGGCCCTGAAGTTCGCTTTGAAGGATTGTTGAGATTCAGGGCCAGGAAAGCGACATCGATGAGGGCGGAAAAAAATGCGACAGAAATGGTGGCGATATCCACTGTGGTAGCTTTGGCATTGCGCTTCTAAGCCTGAGTGCACGTGATCAAAGTCTGGCCACTGCGGCAGCATTGCCATGCATGGAGGTGAAAAGCAAAAAGGCCCGTCTGCACTGAATTGGAGGGCCACTTTAATTAAAGAACTACGGGCGGTTAAAATTAATTCGGAGTTCCTCACCAAGGCGCACCACATAACCAGATCGTGATTTTGGCACGTAAAACGCCACGATTTATTACCTTAAATAGCAGTGGTTTCGGCACCGTCTAACGCCATGACGTCTGCCCGACCGTTAAAGTCAGCCGCGGTGCGTCGTGGGCTCCAAAGTTTGAAGGTTTCCGTGTGCGGAGACACGAGCTCTTTATTGACCTGAGTAATCGCACGAAAGCGAGCCTGCTTGTAGACAGGTCCTCCCGCAACAAAAAAAAACTGCATGAGAGGTGGAAGGACGGGTAGGGACGGGCCGCGTATGCGCGGCGTTGCGAAATTTCGTGACACAGTCGGGAGAATCACGGCTGCGGTTCGAGGTTGCGACGAACTATCCCGGGGGACTTAACGCGTATCCGTGGACTAGTTCCGCTGAACTAACAACTAATAAATTTAAATACAGCTCTTTCCCACGTACTGTTGAATCCTGGAACTTAATTCCCGGAACAATTAGGTCACTGCCACTAAACGATTTCATGTTAAAAGTTAACTACACCTGATTTTATGTATTTTCTTGTTGTATACAGTGTATTGACTCATTCTCGTTTCGTACCGACTCTCAGTGTTGCTGTCATTTTGAGTTTCATTTGTGTCATCTGCCTTATTTCTTGTGAATTTTTAATATGTTATTGTTTACTTGTTTTTGTATGACTTATTTTTGTCTAACCCACTCCTGCAATAGCCCCGTAAAGGGGCTGCAGAATGCATAAATAAATAAAAATAAAATAAATAAAGAGCAAACGTACGTGTCTGCTCTTTGAGTCCAGTTTCCTCTGTTCTGGACCGCCGACGCTGGCCTCGATACCGGCCGAAGCGCGTTTTAGTATGCGACGGATTACCTCTGACCAGCCGCGTTACTGCCCCGTCGTGTCCAATTTGCCTATCGACGTCATAACCGAAGTTTGCGACCTTATTGTCACTCCACCGTCCGAGGCCCCTTACACGCACCTTGAAAAAACATGCAAAAAAAAAAAAACTAACTTCAATTTCCGAGCAGAAGTGCCTTCAGCAGCTTCTCGCTACCGATGAGCTTGGCCAGCACACACCAATGCAAGATGATGATGAGGTTTATGGTGATAGTGACCTCATGGCGCATTCCAGCAAGAGAGGTTGGTCAATAATCGAGAGGCGCATGCAAAAATTCTTTAATCGCATGAACATCTTAATCTGAATAGATGAAGACTGCAAAAGAGCACAAAATAAATCGAGGCAAAGCGCAAGAAAAGCACGACGACAACAGAAAGGAACGAAGAAACAACTCTGTGTCTTCGTTCCCTTCTGTTATGCATTTTTTTGCGCTTTGCCTCAAGTTATGCAGTACCAACTAGCCCACCAGTCTGTTCTCTTGAACAAAATAAAATAAATTGTGCACTTGTAGAGTCGGAACAAGTTCTATGTTTTGGCCAAAGTTATAGGGAAAGAAAATATATGTGGATCGTATACGCGCTGTGGGACCACACGACGAATTAAGATACGTTTTCCACCGTGAGACGCGCACCGTGCGACGTAATTACTTGTGACGCTGCAACTCCGTACACGTTGCATGCCGAACCGAACGTGTCCTGCACGATGTCCGGTTTCGCTGCTGCCTCAGTCACCACTGCGTATCAAAGCCAGTCGGCTTCGCGTTTCTGGCCGAAATCATAGTCCTACGTTGCGTATAAAATGCGTTGTTGATGCTCCGCTTAATGCTTTTCCTGAACCTATATGGCCTCGTCCGCCCTCAGTATATGCACGCATCGGCCCCACATTGCTATACGTTGTGTAGTTGCTTTCACCCGCCAAGTGACGGAGAAGAGATAAAGAAAGGGCCGAATTGCCTGAAAGTGAGATGAGGAGCTAGGCCCGGGGCGCCTAAAAGTTCGAAAATCACTACTATACTAGCGATTTTGACAGCATCGAACAGACATGGTGGCCGCATCACAGGACATTTGCGAGATGAGCATATGCCTACATGCTGCAATTCCTTACTGGACGATTGAACGCCTGGTGCAGAACAATTAAGCACTTAGTTGACGTTGTCAGACGGCATGCAGACGGAACCAATCTCATCAAGGACATCATCATCACATGTCACAAAGGCTTACGTCTCTCTTATTGCCGAGAGCTAATCACGAGCCAAAATACCACGCATCGAAGACGAGCAATACACAGATGTACTGAGGTGCCAATGAACCGCTATAGCTATCGCTGCCTCGCACATGTGGCGAAACTGCGTTCTTTTTCTGTAAAACGGAGGTATGAAGTGATCATTCTGCAGCGGCCAGATTATCGCCTCTAAAGCAGGCGAAGATGGGCTCACGTGCAGGTAGCGCGAGAATAGAACACGCTAACGCGCTCGACCTGAGCAGCCGCGGTGTCAGCCGCTCCCGAGATTCCACTGCGCCATGGCTGGCAGGCTTAAATAAACCGTGGCTACAGCGGCTAACTCTTCGCGCCGCCTCCCACAATTCCATTCCCTTCCGCTTCAAGAACGAAAACAATTACGTGTTCAGATTAAACGAGGTCAGTGCGGACTGTTGGAGCGTGACACTAAACACAAAATTTAACTGCGGCGACGTTGATACAAGCATAAGGGTGCAAACTGGCTGCGCGCAACGCGCCTGGTCTGACCACACATTCATTTCAACGGGGAAAGGGGGAAGTGCCAGAAGTTTACATTGCATCGAACGTTACAAGCAGTTTAATTGCAAGATTCGACTTCTCAACGCCCTCGTGTAACAAACTTGACAACACGACGACGAGCAATCGCGAAATATATTTACAGAGGCACAGTAATAAATAACTGCAAATGCATAATAAGAGTTCGTACGCAACAAACATTACGCTTAGAAAAGCAAAGAAGCAGACAAATGCGCATAAGGAAAACAAATAATACACCGAACGTTGGTGGGTCACAAATGACCCGGACACCGATTGTCGGCCTAAACGCGCTCGCCTCGCCGCTGTCAAAACGCACTAAGGAAGCAGTGTTTAGTGCAATCACCATATATATATATATATAGGGGCCTTCAAGGCCGCAAACTGTTCGGCAAGACGCGCACAGGCCCTTCGCGTTCCCGTTGCGTCACCACTTTAATCAGCAGGGCGCCCATCGTTCGGGCCGTCGAGTGGCCCGAAGCGTGACATGGGGCGAGTAGCCCGCTGCCTACGCAGGGCAGACGGAGTAAGCTGTACGCTGCCGCTCCGGAGGACGTCGCACGACATTCCAGGGGCCAGTGCCATGTGATCCGCGGGGCTGCAGTTGAACGCCTCGGCAAACTGGCGCACGTGCCGCAGCGGCAGGTTGACACGAAGCTTTGCCGGCACGCCGCCGCCCTCGGCCGTCTGGATGGGCTCGCAGTTGTCCAGGGCCAGGTAGACGAAGAACAACTTCTGCGCCGTCACGGCGGGCAGTTCGGCGAGCCGGTAGTCAGCCTTCCAGATGCGACGTACGTGCAGAAATTCGTCTAACGCCCTCAAGGCCAACAATAACGCAGATGCCTGTTCCAGTAGCGGCTTCCCCACAGAAGACCACCGCCTCTGCGCGCCCGGCGAATTCCACGGGCCCCTGACGTCGCTAGGGCTGCGCTGGGCGTCCGCCACAAAGCAGGAGGACAGGTCGCTCAGGCGGCGACGCGACTCGTCCGTGAATCTGAGCGGGACCTCGCGCTCGAACGGGTTTTCGTAGAGCGCTTGGACCAGGCCCCTGTAGAAGCGGACGGCGACTCGGGCCAGCTGGAAGACGAAGAAGGAGCTATTGGTGGGCACAGAGAGGTTGAACAGGGCCGTGGGAACGTGCAGCCTGTGCAAAGCGTGGTCGAACGTGGCCTCGGTGCGCAGCTCGGATCCCGCATCGACACTACCGCGCCGGCGCAGAACGGTGGTGTTGGTCAGCAGGCCGCGAAGCCTCCTGTCCGGTCGGTGTGTGGACACGTTCAGGTAGAAGCGTAGCGGATGGTCGGCTGTCGCGTTTAACGGCACCTCCGGTGCGCAGGCCTCTTGAAAAGAGCCGTCACCGAAATGTGTCACCGGACGTCGTTTAAAGCGGTAGCGGACCAGGAGCGCAGAGAGGTTGGTCATCCAGGCGAAATCCGGCACGTTCGCGAGAAACACGGATTCTAGATGGCTCAGCCACTGTCGCAGCGCCTCTTGGTGCCCGTGCTGCTGTAGCCACTTGTGCGAGGCCTTGGAGAAACAGCCAGGAAGCGAGTGGTCCACCAGCCACAGGCATAGTCGCGCTGTGTTTGCGACGTCGACAACAGCGTGGCCTATGACTATATTGTCGAACAGCGTCCGCAGAGCTTGAAGGCGTTCGGGAAGAAACGGCGCCAAGCGCACAACGACCAGAAACCCCATATAGTTCAGCGCGTCCAGAGGAGGAACCGAGAGCAGCGCATTCTGTAGATCAGCGACGACGTACTTCGGTGACTTGGCAGTCACTTTCATCGAGCTGCCATGCGCGCCACCTGGAACGTTGGCAAGGAGCGTTTCGATGAAGTGCCGCACGCCTTGGCCCAGTTCTCTCATATGAAGCACAGCGAAGTCTTCCTCCGCCACAGATTGAAGGGTGGCCGATCTAAGGACGGCCGACACATTTACTAGGCGATCTGTGAAGTCGTCGAGGTTTACCGAACTCGTAGCGTTAAGCGATGTCATGGCTTCCCGGATGGCGCTCCTATAAATGTCGGCCGCGTGCTCGAACTCTCTGTCACTGTCACTAAACAGCGACCGGAGTGAGTCCAACTCCAGTATCGTCGCTCCTATATCGTTGGGATCAACGCCCACCGTAACTGAAAAGAGAGTCGCAAGGTCCAAGTCGCGAGCAAGCTCCGCAGCAAAACGCCAGACGCTAATGTTCGACAGATTTTCACGGTCAGTACGCGGCCATGAGCGAATCTCCCAACGTTGGAACATGGTCTTCAGGGCCACCTTGTCCTCGGAAGTCACGTTGTCGCGTCTGCCGACAGCGCAGGAGGAGTACAGCTTCGCCGCGGTCCGCAAATCTGGCTCACTCGAGTCCTGGACCAAAGTGAGCAACTGACGCGCCAGAGAACTCAGCAGGACGGTGTCCCTCGATAGCGGTGACTCGGCACCCGATAGGCGTTTGTTCTGCTGGTTTAGCCACTCGTCACAGACGTACTCGTAAAAGCTGACGCACGGTCCCTGGCCCGACCTGACGACTGTTTCTACGTAGCGTGCTTCTTGAGAGCAGAAGGCCGTTTCGCAGTAGTTTACTACACGCGTCACCTCTGGGTCTAGGGATGTGTAGCCAGTCTCACGCGTCGATAACGTGTAAGTCACCGTTTCAGTTTCGCCGTGCTGCAAGGGCTGTGACGGTGCCGGGCTGGGTGACAATGCGTAGTATAGCACTGTAAAACCAAGAAGCATTAGAAATGTCAATGAAGCGCCCGCAAAAAGGAAACAGCACAAATATCCTTGCGGCCTCTTAAGGTAAGTTTCCGCAATTTGGTCAATGCTCCGAACTTTCACCTCTCGCCGGTCTCGTCCACCTCCACCGCCTTCTTGACGTAGGGAACTAACAGGCTGCTCCCGCCTCTCGCCCCTTCGATGCTTGTCCCCGCGTTGCCTGCGTTTCGTTTTGAGCCGTCTCTGCCGGCTTTCTCTGTGCGACGGACGTCGGTGGCGAGACGAGGTGGCGCGGCTATCTGACTTGGTGACACTCATCGTGCTCTCCCGACTCGTGCTCGTTGGCGTCGTAGCTTCGGACGTGCGCTCGGACGATGTCCCTTTCGACTTGTCGGTTCTGGACGCGCGGCTAGGCTCTGCCACCGTCCTACCGTTGCTCGTGGGCTCTGAAGACCCGGTTTTAGAAGGCTGGCTTGTCGCCACTGTATTGCATGGTCCGGTTTCAGAAACGTATCGACTACTCGCAGAGTTCAACGTCTTAGTTTGCTCTCTTTCTGATGTTTCCCTTGTGTCATTAGTGGCGGTGGGGCTCCCGCTACCTTGCTTCCCGCTGCTTTTGTTGCCTGGCGTTTTGTACTCCAGGCTTTTGCTTTCTGGACTTCCGCTTTTCCGGTTATAGTCTCTCACGTCCTTGGTTCTCTTGATCTTGCTCGCCTGGTTCCGGCTGCTCTGCGTCTTGTTTTTCCGGCCTTTGCGCGTACGGCTGCCTCTTGCGCGACTTTCATTGACATCGCCGCCGATTTTTAAGCTTTTGTTCCCAGGTCTTCCGTTGCCAGGAGCGCTTGCATCAGGAACTAACAAATTGGTGCTCCTCGCTTCGGAGCTACCCATTTTTAGCACGTTCTTGGCAGGGTCCTTTGGTTCGGGACTGTCGTTACCTCGTCCAATCTGTTCGGATTTTCTGTTCCCAAGCTGCTTTCCGTTCGAACGATGTTCTCCCTTGCGACTCCAGTATTTCCCGGATTTCTCGTTTCCCTTGTGCCGTTCCGATCGATTCCGAGATTTCCCATCATGATTTCGTGTCACACCTGCCTTCCCTCGCGCCGCGTCGGGTTGCGAACCTGGAGGCAATCCGCCGGAACTTCCTTCATTCTTTCCGTTTCCATATCCCGTGCTCGGAGGGGAGACTGCTTCATCTGGGCTGGGTTTAGCAGCGGTCGTGGTGAGAGATTCCGCGAACAAATTCGTCGTCTCTGCCTCGGTGCTGGCCTCGGTGTGAGTTCCCGCGTTCTTCATTAGTTCTTCCAGGCTTCTCGTTCTAGGTTTAGTCGTGGTGAGAAAATCCGCGAAGCAACCCGTCATCTGTCCTACTACGCCGGCCTCGGTGGGAGTACCTGTTTCTTTAACTGGTGACTCGGGTGACACTGAACTGACCGAGAACGTAGCTGAATCCAGAGGCGCCGAAGGTCGACGTGCCTTTTGTTTCAAGAGCGCGCTCTTTCCCTCCGTGTTCCCTGGGCTATTTGGCGCTGGCGCTGCTGACAGACGGGGTGCTTCCAACGGCGCTGCAAGCCTGGTACTCGCGTCTCCTTTGCTGGCGTCGGTAGCGCTGACCGTGGGAGGAGGCGGACTATCTCCCTGTGCCTGCTCGTTGCGCGACATGGCGCCGCGCACGACTCTGTCTAGGCCGACGGTGAAGCGAAAGTCGCAGAAGCGCCGGTCTCCGCTCTCCAGCATGACGGCCGGAGTCTCTGGCTCGGAAACGACGAACGAAGTCTGTGTATCTGCTGCCTTTTTCTCCACTTTCTTCTTCTCCTTCTTCTTCTTCTTCTTGTGCTGCTTCTTTTCTGTGGACTTGCGCTTGCTCTTGTCAGCTTCGTGACGTTTTGTGAGATCACCCTCTTGTGCCGACTTCCTCTCTCTGATCTCGTTCATCAACTCCTGCATTGTCATCACGTTATCGTTCCCCTTCAGGCTGGAACGCGATGTTTTCAGCACCCCTTTCCTTTTCTTACGCGACCGTTTCCTCCTCGGAGATGTTTCGCCGCTCGTCATTAGCGAAGCCTTCTGCGCGGCCGGAGAGCGGTCACCCGGCGAGCTCCTTCCAGGCGCGTCGCCTTGATTGGACGCAACCATCGCGGGTCCGCCACGCATTGGCTCACTCTTTTGCTTCTGTTTCTTCTCTTCCGGAGTCGCATTCGATAGCGCGCTGGACATTGGACTTAACGGCTGCGGTGTGCTTGCTCCACTGGGCGTGCTCGCACCAGATGCACATTCAAAAATGGGTGTGTGCAGCACCGGAGTCGCTTCCGTTTGCGGCATCTCGGGGGACAGCTTGATGCGAGAGAACTTTATCTTTTCGGGAGCAATTCCCTTGGACGCCGAGTCGCCGACGGCGTACGGACTCTTGCGCGGGCGCTTGCGACGCCGCGACATGCGAGGACGCATGTCCGTCGTGCCCACAAGTGGCATCGACCCAAGTGGCATGCCACCAGGCACACCGCCAGGTCCCGGAAACCTCGGCATCGCACTTCCCATCGGAGGAGAAAGGGTCCCCATTAGCAAATTCGGAGGCATGGGCCCGACCCTGTAGTCCTGCAGCGCGACAACAGGACGCGGCGATTCTTCATCAAGCCAGCCCTCTGGACTTCCCGGGAAATGACTGGTCCGCGGTCGTTCCGTCGGAGCGACGCCACGCCCACCGCGGTCGCTCATCTTGCGGCGGCCCATCTTGTGCGGCTGGCCGGTAGGCTTCGGCGATAAATCAAAATCCGGAACAGTTCCTGCTTCTAGTGGCTGCCAGGCTTCCGCTGGCTTCGCTCCGCCGTCAACGTTGGGCTGCTTGTCGCGGGCAGCACCCAACTTTGCCCATCGCGCTTCTTTCTTTATGGCGGGCTTAACGGGTGATAAGCCGTGCTTTCCTAATTGCAGCACCGTCGGCTCGTATTCGGCATCTGGTCGCTTTACTTTGTTCTTCTTCTGTAGAATGCGGTGAACAGCAATGGAATCCCTCTTACGCATTAGCGCGCGCCGGAACGCCCCGTCATCTTCGTCGTCATCCTCGTCGTTGTCCTGGGGAACTTCAGTGCCCTGCGCCAACACTGCTGCTGTCTCGGCCTTTTCCAGGCTTAATTGCAGCGCATCCTCCGAGACAGGTGCCGTGCTTCTGCCCAAGTTGTCGGTCGCTATGCCCTCTTCGGTCGTTTGGCCCTTTGCCTTCTTTAGGCCGCCCTTTCGTGTAGCCTTCTTTTCGCGTCCATCAGCTTCTCCGGCGCAATGCGTCGGCGTTGCTGCTGCTGCTGTTTTCTCTTCTTTTGCCAGGCTGCCTTTTAGCGGACTCTCCGGGCCGGGAGCCATACTTTTCTCTAATTCTTCTGTCGTTTTGTCTCCTTCGGCCGCGTGGTGCTTCGGTTTTGCTTTCTTCCTGCCCCTCTTCTTCGAGCGCTTCTGGTGGCCTCCCCTCGAACTTTTCCTGGTTCCTTTCAGTCGCGAGCCTCCGGTTTCCGTGAGTTTTTCGCGCTCGGTGGTCTTGCTTAGAGCTGGCAGCTCCGCGGGTATCTTACTCCCTTTGGCCTCTAGCGGTACATCGGACGTGAGAGCCATTTCTATTGTTTCCCTTTGATCGCCACTAATGACCAGAGCCTCTTTTCCCTCCTTTCCTCGCGCTGTACGTGCAGTCTCCGCATCCTCTCTCACCTCTCCTCCCTTTGTCCCAAGCTCGCCAGTCGCTCCTTCGTGCTGCTCACCTTGATCGAGAGCTTGCGGCACCCGAAGTGTATCTGCTTCACGAGATACGGCAGCTGCCCCAGCGTCGCCAGTGTCGACGTCTTCTGCCGACCTCTGCTCCACTTTCACGGCTGTACTCTTGGCCTGCTCGTTGCCACCACGGTGAGCCGTCTGCTCGTCGATGTCTTTAACACCATCGTCCGGGCTTCGAGCGGCTTCCCCGTCATCGCGAAGCCCTTTCTTTTCGCCCTCTTTCACCGGTGGTTCTTCAGCCTTCAGATTACTGCCGGCGCTTTTCGCATCGGCCTGACTCTTCTTGCGGTGGGATGCCTTAGTCTTCGCTTTGCGGGAACCTCTGTGCGTCGTGGTGAGCTCGCTCTCCGTTCGAGAATGACCGGTGGTCTTCTCAGTCGCAATCTCGCTCTTGTCTCCTGGTGCAGACTTTCGCCTTTTCCGGGATCTCTTGTCACGTACTTTTTTGTGCCGCTTGCCTTTAATACCTTTGTGGACGGATATCTCACTGCCGCTCTCCTTGAAATATTTCGTCTCGTCTTCGGGAGGAGAGACCGCTTGCGCCTCTTTGGCAGGTGTTTTTGATGTCCGAGATATATCACCGCGTTCCTCTCCTTTGCCGGCGCCTGCCACTCCCTCCGTCGCAACCCCCTTATCCCTGAGCGCTTCTTCCGCTGGCTCGGGAGATGTGGGAAATATGGGAACGACACTTTCCTTCCTTAATTTTTTCCGTTTGTACTCGGCGGCTGCTTGCCTTGATACTTTTTCTGCTGTTTCTGGAGATGTGGGAGATTTAGAAACGACGCTTTCCTTTCTCAATTCTTTCTCTTTGTCCTCGGTGGCTTCCTTCGCGCCTTCTTTGGTTAATACTTCTGCTACTTCTGGTGATGTAGGTGCGACGCTTTCCTTCCTCGACGACTTCGTTTTGCCTTTCTTTGACTTTTTCTTTGATTTTCTCGTCGACAGATCTGCAGTTGTTTCTGAAGAGACAAAGGCTCCACTTTTCTTCCTCGAAGTCTTTTTTCTACCCGTGACACTTTTCTTAGCTTCTTTAGTTGGCGATTCTTTCGCCGCTTCTGGATACGCAGGAGATACAGGCGATGTGAGGACCACACTTTCCTTTCTTAAAGCCTCCTTGTTCTCTTTGACCTTTTCCGTGGCTTTTTCTGTCAGCACCTCTCGCGCTCCTTCTGGAGGAGACGTGGGAGAGACGCTTCTGCCTATTTCGGCCTTTCTCTCCGCATCGCTTACCTTGGAGTACTCTTGAAGAATTTCGTGCAGAATGTGCTCTATTGAGGACGCCCTTTTCAGTGAGCTCCTTGGCGACTCCTTCATTGCACTCTGATGCGTGTCCTTTACGTCCAGCTCGTCGAGGTGCACATCACCGTGCTTTTCTGCGTCCTTCGCAGTTTCCTTCGGTTCAGTCTTGCTCCCCTTTACAGCGACAGACGAAGCTCTCCTCGATACCCTTTCCTTCGCTCCGCGGAACGCTTCCTCCTCTGGTGGTGACACAGGCGACAGGACCGTTGCCACTGAGGAACGACGCCTTGCGAAGGCAGCCCTGGCTTCGCGGGATAATCTTCTGGCCGACGTCTTGCGCATCGACGATGGGCGTCGTTGACCGACCGTCTCCCACGCCCACGGCGCTTCCGCCAGTCTTTCGATGGGGGCCCTCTCGGACGGGCGTCTCGTCCTACGACGTCCCGCTCCGGACATTTCCCCGTCCTTCACTCTCCGCCGAGAGCTTTTGCGAGCGGACTTGACGGTCACGACGTGCGTCAGGGACAACATCTTGGGAGCCCTTGACGTAAGCTCCTCAGTTTTGGACAAGGCTACGTCGCTATCCTGCAAGGTTGTCGGGGCGGTAGCAGACGGGACCGAAGCGGTCGATCCAGGCGGTGGACGCACATTTGGGCACGCCCTTGGACGCACTTCTATATCCACAAATACTTCGCGTGGATTTCGTCCGCACATGGTAGAACCCGTCTCTCCGGTACCCGTAGATAGTGCCTGGTGGCGGCCCGAGCCCCTTCCGTAAAGCCGGCTCACGATGGTTCCGACTGTCGCCGAGATGCTCCTGAGAACGGACGAGTCACGTCGGTGCTGAACGCCGCTGCCGCCTTCCACCGCAGCACATGTCGCAGAAGAAAGCTCGCCGACTCCTACAGACGTTTCGATCGTCGCTGGAGGCATCCTGGCGGCCGGTACAGGAGGCAGAGTCGGCAGCGACGTGTCTTGAACGGCTCCTTTCCTAACGCTCAGATCATGCACTTGTCTTCCAATGTCTTTCGGTAACTCGATGATGATGTCTAATTCCGTCTTGGGGCCACCCTTCGAAGGTGACTTTTCCCTCACGGCAAATGGCGGGCCTGCCCGTGATTGACGCCTAGGTGCCCTATTCATGGCTTCGACGGCGACGTAAGTCGAGTCTCCCATGGCCTTCTGCAAGTGGCCTGGAGCGCTAAGATAGCCTTTGCTCGTGGACGGCCAGGCCGCAGCACCGGAAAGAACTCGCTGCCTAGGGACAGGGGAGCTTCCGCTACTCGGACGGTCGTCGGCTTCCAGTTCGGCGCGCGCTAAACTCGCACGACGACGCGATGAGGCGCGCGGACGTTCGGCCGCGTCGTCAGACACACGCGTTCCGATCGGAGCCGTCCGGTTCAGCCAGCGTGGCGCGGCCTGCGGTGTCGCCGCGCTCCGTGTCGGAAGTCGCGGAGGCGGACTCGGCGTCTTCGACCGGAGGCCAGAGCTGGTGCCTAGTTCGGCGTTGCGCGAATCCATCGGGAGGGTCCTGAGTGAGCGGCACCAGGGGAGACGTCAACGAAACCAGATTAAGGGGCTTCGGCTTTCGACGGCACGCAGAGGGCGCGCGCTCGACCGCTCTGAAGGTTCGTCTTCTTTTGCGTCTTCTCACTGGTAACACAGTACGTGCCCGCAGCACGCGGGCATTGCCCGGCATTTGCGACGGTAAAGAATAATTACTTCAATTTTTTTTTTACCTTCAACGGATCTAAGTTAAAATATTTTCCCTAGCTGTTCTTCAGCTAACAATTACTGGTCAAATCTTGCCGTATAACCCCATTATAGTACCACGCAGAGGATCGAGCTATACTTCAGGTGGAAGTCTGCCGAAGAAACAAAATTTATGAAAGACAGAAAGAGAGAGGGAGGTGATGCATAGAAAGACAGCTAGGAGATCAACCAGAGGTAGCTCCTGTTGGCTTCCCTGCACGGGGGGAAGAAGTAGGAGGATAAACATTTAGTCAATTTTGCCCGCTTTAGGCGTGTTAATTAAATTATGGGGTTTTACGTGCCAAAACCACTTTCTGATTATGAAGCACGCCGTAGTGGAGGACTCCGGAAATTTCGACCACCTGGGGCTCTTTAGCGTGCACCCAAATCTAAGTACACGGTTGTTTTCGCATTTCGCCCCCATCGAAATGCGGCCGCCGTGGCCGGGATTCGATCCCGCGACCTCGTGCTCAGCAGCCTAACACCATAGCCACTGAGCAACCACGGCGGGTGCTTTAGGTGTATTATTAGGTGCAGAACGCAGAATTGTGATATCGTTTTTCATTGCTGAGTTAGAGTTGTAAACTTTATAGTTTCGTTTTCTGAAATATTGCAGTTTTCAACAATTATTACTTTAAGATTGTATGGCATAAATAAAGTATTGTTTGCTACAGATACTAGATTTTAACGTTTTTATTTTCTTTTAAATAAAATAAGCTTTATCCAGTTCGGTGTAGCGGTTGCCGAGAACAGCGATTAACTCCGTTACTATATGCGTTTATATATACGAGTCCCCTAGCTAAAGCTTCCTCTTAACCAAGCACACGTCCGGTTGGTCCCTGCACTGGGAGAGAGGAGATATGCAGACAAAAAGAGAGAGGAGGAGAGAAAGAACACAACTTGCGCGCGCACGTACGTTAAGATGCGCAGCTAGTCTGCACGTACGGTCGCAGAGCTTTGCAGAGTTTGGGTTTCGCGTACATTGGAAAAAGCATTTTACCTCCTTTTGGACAAAGTGGTAGCAACGAGACGTGAATGCCACACTTCAATGACTTGTCACGATGTATCGGTCACTCCGCAATCTCTATCGTGAAACGTGAACGGCGTGCGTGGCATGAACATCACTTAGCAGTAGAAAAAAAAAGATCGTAAGAATGTAGTGAGTTTGATACATCGCATCATGCACTTTACATCAGGACAAATGCATTATGACAACTAAGATAATTGCATGACTAGATCTCGCTTAGTTTTACGCGGCCAAAGATGTTCTTTAATATGCGGCTATTATGCCACTACGGTGAATTCATTTCATGTCACAATTAAATCGTCCGCTTTCGTACTTTGACTCGACGCCACATAATTGAATATAAAATAGGTTATTATATATGAGGGTCATGTGTAACGCAGCAATCTCTAGACGCAAGTCATACGACTGAGTTGAAAGGCGGCTATCATTATTCACTTTCGTTATTCATAGTGGTTTTAGCTTGACACAAGACAGTGAGCCACTATTAACTGAAGTAAAACAACCCAATGATTTTAGCTCCTCAAGTAATTACAAGTTTGTCGCATCGCTATCGTGCAGGTAACTGCACCAGGGCACTAAAAAAATTCTGGCTCTCCCGTAATCGAGAGCAGGTGTAAGCAAGCATGAAATGGCTACCAGCAAAGCAGATTGTTCGGAGATGATACTAGCCACAATCTTAAAACGAGTTTAGTGCATGTTCGCAACGGCACACCCCACCACACCGCACCACGCCCTACTGTGCACTGGTCCACATGGACGCAATAGTTTCCTGTCACAGACATAATTTCACCTACAAGTCTCGTCTCCGTCAAACAGCCATTCACGGAGCGCCGGACATGCCGCGGGACTCATGGACCGCTGGCTTTGAAAACAGCACTCAGCGCCAAAAGATTACAATCAAGCATATAGTGCCGTGTATCCGCCTTTTCAACGTCGCTATTAGAACTGACAAATAAAACTTCAGATTACTATAAGTTACAGCTTGAGTGATATTGTGAACAAACATTAGGAGGAACTCAGAAGCAATATTTTTTGTAACTTGTTAGGGAAGTAACTAGCATATGTAATGCGGTCTTATCTGGTTGCCAGAATGAGCTCGTCTAGTTATTGCAATTTGCCCAGGTGTTCTCGTTTGAATGCCCGGATAACGGCTCTGGCTTTTGGCTCAAGGTAATCCTCCCCCGAGAGAACTTTAGGCGAGCTCCCACATATGACGAGTGGGAGACGAAGACGAAAAGTTCCAACCCGCAAGACCAGACACGGTTGACGGAATGGGCTGATAGCGTCAAGCAGACGCCAGGCTAGCCCGCACCGCTGGGAAAGAAAACTCCACTCAAACTTCACAATAAAAGTTTTCTCTCTCTCTCTCTCTCGCTGACAATGGCAGCTAAAAGCATTTCATGCTTAATAATATCGTCTGATGCAACCTGCTAATCCTATTAACATGCCGTCACTCACAGTGGCCTAACTTGCTAAATTGAACTCCTTGGCTGTTTGCATTTCAGGTTGAATGAAAAGAAACCGAAGTGCAGGGCTACGCGTACAGAGAGTGCGCATCAACTTGCTAATTTACCTTCATTTTATAGAAGTACAGACATCTTTAAACCACTGAGATATTCTCAGAGAATGCGGTATTAACTTGTACCACAATATTAACAGGGATAGGTGGAAAGCAAAGAAAACATACACAAAGAGCCCCAAAGAAATGCCAATACAGAGACTGTGTCACCGAGTGCCAGCCCCCTACTCAATAAAATTATGGGGTTTTACTAGCCAAAACCACTTTCTGATTATGAGGCACGCCGTAGTGGAGGACTCCGGAAATTTCGACCACCTGGGGTTCTTTAACGTGCACCTAAATCTAAGCATACGGGTGTTTTCACATTTCGCCCCCATTGAAATGCGGCCGCTGTGGCCGGGATTCGAACCCGCGACCTCATGCTTGGCAGCCCAACACCATAGCCACTGAGCAACCGTGGCGAGTCGCCCCCTACTCAATGACACATCTTGCGTTACCTTTAATTAAATGGAAATGTTTTGCACATTCCGTGCAAAAATGTGCCATTGGACGCCAATATAAAGTCACTTCACTGCAGCCAGCACGTATCATTATCAGAGAAAAAGGCTAACTCGATCACAGCCGAACACCGCTGTGTATACATATCAATGAGCGCCGTTGACTGCCAATCCAAACTAACGCGGCCAGGGTGCTGCCACCTGTAGTTCGATCTCTTGGCGAATAGACAAAGGGAGCGCTGCTGGCAGCTTCTTTTCGAGCAGCAGCAGTAACGTTACTCCCACAGAAGGACCTCCCTTTGCTAATTGAGTGTAGTATAGCAACACCAGACCTTCCCAGGCCTGTTTCGGAATCAGGCGCCACTCAATGACTAAATGTAGTGGCATGAGGGAGATTCGAACCTAGCACCTTAAGTACAGGAACTTGATGTGGTACATACCTGAAAGTGGAGTTGGCCATGTCATGGCCATGTGTATCATAGAAATTTGGTAAGCCACGCATATCGTTGAGTTTGGTAGGCCATGTATATCATACAACATGTAACTGGTGGTATAACTGATTGGGTGTCAAACGAAGGGTATATGCAGTCAAGAGTGGCACGTAACTTGGCACCTCTTTGAGACCTTTCATTAGCTGATGTGCAATGGAGTAGTTATTTGCTGCATCACGCAGACAGTCATATTTCACTCCAACAGGAATATACAATATTACGGTGCCTCTAGTACGACACCCGCAAACCTAAATCTGGATTGCGTTGACACATTTAAATATTTAGAGGTTGTTGCAGAGAACAAATAAATGCTGTCTGCAGAAAACTAGCTTTCATGTGTTACATTCTGGCCCATTCCTGGCCCTATTTTCCTCATTCACAAAGCAAGTAGAAACGGTATTGCAGATCAAAAAATTGTTTTAGACATTTTCAGACATTTCCCAATTGAACTGCTATGAGTATTAATACATTAGATAGTAGGCTTTTCATTGTGCTAAAAAAAAAGGGGGGGGGGGAGTTTGAAGATCTGTTTTCAATCCCTTTAAAGGGACGTTACAGGGACCCACTCGCATCCCAGAAGAATGGAGCTCTGCCACCCAGAGCTCAGAACTTTCTCATCAAACTTGGGCTGTCCAGAGAGCCCACGATGCGGCACTTAGGCTCGGCCTACCAGTCCCCACGTGGGCGCGGCCCGCAGCTCTGCCCTAGGGCAAAGCTTCTCAGGACCTTCTAAATAAAGTTCTTTGTGTGTCTGCAAAGGGACACTAAACAGAAAAATGATTTCTTCTGCATCAGTAAGTTACCTTTCGACAACACTAAAAACACCACTCCTACCATAAGGCTCTTGGTAAGCCAGAAAAACTGCAAGAAGGAAAGACGGGTGGCGACACCTCCATGAAGTTCCCGCACATGGTCGCTGTGATGTCATAGATTTTGACGACATCTTCTAGGGCCAACTTAATTATATAGCGGTACAGAGTGACTACTTTGTGTTCTAAAGGAACCAAATATTAAACGTGGCAAGTTTTGGGAACCTTTACTCAGCCAACGCGGCCCAAATGCAAAAACACTTTGGAATCCCCGACGTCATACTGATTTGCCGGGGTCAGGGTTTCGGCGCGAAATTCAAATACCGATACTTCAGCCTTCATTTTATTATTATTTATCACTTTTATTATTATTTTAATATCACTATTATTTTGAAATGACTGCCTGCAGGGTTCTCAAACAATGCTTTATTAGTCTATATTGACTTATTGTTTCGCTTTAGTGTCCCTTTAAGCTTGCTTATATGTTGAAAATATGGGGAGTTTGACTGCTTCAGTAATTCTCATGGAGATTTGCTCCTGAACAGTCAACAGAGAAAGTTTCAATACAGAAGTGAATGTCACCATAATTTTTTTCTTTTTTGCTTTATTTGTAAAGCACTTTTACACAAATGTCTGATGGAAAAACAGCTCGAAGGGAAAGGAGTGATGTTTTGAAAAGGTTGGTTAGTGTCTCCCATCAGTGGTGACCTGAAACTTCGCCATGAGCAAATAATTCGCAGAGAGGGCCTGTTCAGTCTAGTCCCATGTCTTCGTCGACGTTCTCGTCCTTCTTTGGGGACTTCGCATCCTTTGCAGCCTTCGACGCCTGTAGGGCTTTGACGAATTGAGCCATGTCTGAAACGCACATGGAATATTGTACCTGAGCACAGGAGCTTGCATTCACACTAACATTCACAAGCAAGGTCAATGAAGCTCATAAGAATAAAGGCACTTCAGACATTAGGCAAAAAAAAAAAAAGCACTCGCAGATGCCATATCTCCAGTACCCAAATTTTGTCCTGCGTCGTTGCTTTTATGCACAGGGCAACTATTTTCAGATCTTGCCTAAAAATATGAGTTATCAACCCTCTTACATTGTCCACTTCCCGTTCCTTGGGAAAGCCTTGGGAAATATCAGTTTATCCAAAACTCTTAGTTAAATTCAAGTACAGCAGCAGATGATGCACCTGCCATTCATAGCATGCCTTCTAAGAGCAAAACAACAAAAAGTTGAACCTTGACAAACACAGATATAAAGCAATTACCGCACATAACAAAGTAAATCTAATGAATATTATAACCAAGGTGTACCGGATGCCCATTTGTTAGAGAAACTACAGTCGAACCTTCATATATCGAACAGTGCAGTGATCGCGAAGTAGTTCTATATAGCCAGAATTCTACATATAAAATCACGTAAAAATGGGTAAAAAACCAGTACAAATCAATCAATGAACCAATCGTGGTGCAGTAAATACTCACTTGAAACTTCACTCATAGTATTTATTTCATTGGCTGAAAGCCGCGTGCTTAATCATGGCGTCCTCAACATAGTCTAAACAATCCACTAGTGATAGGCCGGTGCCTTCTATTGCGCAGCGGTAGCGGCATAGAAGGGCCAAAGCAGCTACAGCCTCAGTTTGGGTCAGGAGCGAGGCAACATCAGCGCTTATGGGATCAACCTCGGCAGCATCTTCGTTTGACCACTACTTCTGCTGCGATCTCCACGTCCGTCAACCGAAGCATTTGAAATACTGTCAATAACAAAGTATTAAGTGGCGTCTGCCAAGGCGTCTATGAGTGAGCCCAGTGAGCGCACACTGGGCTCATTATGGATGCGTCATTATGGATGCAAACCGCCAGTCCCCGCGAGGTGCGGCAGACGCAGAACACGGCACAGAGGTGGAGTCAGTGCGGCAAATGCAATGCATCATTGACGTTGTCGAACTAGCCAAGCTGCCACGTACGTACACCGCTACGTTCAAATGCCGCCCTCAGCGTGATCGATGTGTGCAGCTATAGTGCGCCGCAGTCGGGAACGCACAACGCACCACCACTATCTTCGAGGATGTTGCAGGAAAGCTCACCACCTGCCAACAGAGCGTACGTGGTCTGGGGTGGTGGAGTTCGATATGTCCATCCCCCCCCCCCCCCCATGTCCGATCCCATTCTAAATAAAAAAATTTAAATGCATGTGATTTTCCAGGCAATATAGAAAGTGTTCAATATATGCAATACAGTGAAACAGCGTTACTATGAACACCACATTAACAAACCTTTCAGATTAACGAACTTTTCAGAAATCCCCTGCTGGCTTCTTATAGTTGCAATGTAAAAATATTTCAGTTCTACCAACTTCAGAATACCGAACTTGTCAAAATAATGATCGTTATTCAGTTTCCCTGTGATGTTAACGCCTCAGTACTACGAACTAATATTCCGAGATCTGGGGATTTTTAGATTTCACTGTAGCCTTCACGGCAGCCAGATGACAAGGTGCAGAGCGGACATCACGGTGCATGAGGTTAGAAAACTTGAGAGGGCGTCTGCAAAAAAAAAAAGAATGCGGGTGAGCAGAGGCAATGACGCATCAGGTTTTGTGAGCGCATGCTCCACCCAGAAAAATGTCGCCTAGCAACGGATGCACATCTCTTCCTTCTTTCGCCCTTCTTTCTGTGCACGTCTCTTTCTTTCGCACTTCTTTCTGCAGCCATACTAGCTACACCTTTGTTGAAACGTGACCTCTGTACTTGCGGGGAAGCCACAAGGTTGCACTTTGCATTTTTCAGACGGTGTCATTTGCGTGCGCTTGTGCTTTCACATACATAGTTCAAGTGTCTGCCTTGAGCAAGATGGTGGCGGTGTCCACAGCAAAAAATTTGAAAACAAACAAAAAGCAAGAAACATTGCGCTTTGAAGGCGACACGGAGCTACCTTTTTGTCGGTAGTTTTTTCGGCATCAGTGTCTGTTCTGCGCGCATCACTCTTACTATACGGTGCTTCAGTGGTGTATGGCGGCGGAATCTATGCAAAATAGCAACAGCGTGTGCCAAGAGCCAACAGCGATGTTTTAGTGGATAGCGCATAAGGTGACAACTTATGAACTGACGAGCTGATGGGCGGAATGGTTAAATTTGGGGCTTTCACTATAACAATCTTTCAGAATAAGAAAACTATTTACTGCAGTCCCCAGATGTATGTTATATCAATATTTCATTGTAATTCAATATATCTGTGTTTGATACATTGAGGTTTGAATGTATAAATGCCCAAAGCAGGCATTGGACCACTCGCAGGAGCACAGAAAGTAAAGTGTGGCAACAACAGTGTACAAGGTCACCTATCTCAGTCGGTCACATTTCTTCTGTACAATCCACTCCTCTCTACAGGGTGTCTACCAAGGGTAGACACCCTTGGTAGACACCCCCCAAGGTTTCCAGGTTTTCCCTAAGCAACACAGAACTTTATTTTATGTCAAGACAGTCTGACACCACGTCGCCCGATGCTGTCACTCTCAAGTAAGCATTTTAAGAAATAAAAAAAAACTTAATCCAGTTTGAATAGTAAGGAGTAGTGTATATTTTATTCAAAATAGAAAACTGAAGGGAGGAGATACATAGTAAAATGCACAGCGAATATCTTCAAAAAAAATCAAAGCCCATCGCAAATCGAGTCGAACATTTTCAAAGGAGATGCATACAGAAGCAAATATTTTCGAAAATGAGCTATTTCTATGAAGTGATCGCAAGATCATTGGTATTAGGCCCAAACTTTGTCGCAAGTGAGATTTCCTCAGCAGCTGGAAAGTCAACCTCAACTGTCGTCGCATACTCTCAGCCCGCGCACAATGACTCAGTGTTGCCTTTCACTGCTTTAAAGAGTTTATTTTTATTTGGCTAAGGGACACCTGCATCTTGGCTTCAGCCAACACTTTGCTTTTTTAGCTCAAGCTCAATGCGACAGTCATTTCTGTTCTTGTCCTCGTTCCGGCGCACGTTTACCCCACGGACCATCTGACGCATCCTCTTGGTCAGTTGTACAGTCAACGTCCAATTTTTCGGACTTCCTAGGGGCCACCAAAACGTCCACAAAATCAAATCAGGCACTCCGAAAAAATGAATGCATGTCTTTTACTGCCCCTAAGGGCTCAAATCGTCACAGGCATGTCCGAAAAAGCTATGAAGGGCTGCAGTACACTTACTAGGTATATAGGTGCTCGTACTGTGACAGGGGACAGCGGGTGCACAAGTGTATAAATATGGAATGTGTACTGTGTCACATGACAATTGTCCCTTCCCACGCTTGTGAAGCTTCACCGCAGTACTTCACGTACGCTTCACCGCGTAACATCGCTGTGCTGAGGCGAAGCTGCCTTTCGGGAACCGGTATTATGCAACGTGCCATGCTAAGCTTCGAAGCCAATCGCGAGCGACGAATTCTTTCAATGAAAAACACGGCACCGGACGGCAAGAACCTTAATATCGAACGTCGAAGCAGCTAGGCCTCGCGTTGCTGCAGTGGTGGCTACGACTGCCAGTGGATCTGCATGCGAGAGCGCTGGTTCAAGGCAGCGAGATAATCAAATTGGCGGCGTTGGCTTTGATTAATGCCATTTCGGACCTGCAGTCGCGGCGGAAAGTCCGGAAAATCGGACAGCGAAGGGTTCTTGCATCTGAAATTACATACGTTCTTATACATTAACTCTATAAGGCATGTGGTAGTGCCGCGTAGCCGTCCAGGCATTTCCCAAAAATCGGGCGTCAGGCAAATCAGTCACTGACTGTACACTGGCAACTCCTCCAGCCGACGACATGGCATCAAAAAGAATTCGTTATGAATCCTCTCTTTTACTCGAGCCAGCAGTAGGGCGACTTTTGTTCCCTTTCAATAAAATGGCAGCTAATTTTCCCTGATTGAAGCAAGAATTCCCTGCATTTTCCCTGAGTATTTCCAAACTATTCATGATCCCTAAGAAATCCCGGTTTTCCCGGTTGCTAGACACCCTCTCTCTATGATGCCCTCGGAGCCAACAGGGTAACTGAAATAAATAATGCAGCCAACCCTTCCAGCAGCTGTTACACACACCTTCTACATTGGGTTATGAAACACAATGGGACACAGGTGACAGCGTGGCAGAAAAACACACTAGCAATGTGCACCCCAACATCTCTGCGACTGAAAACACACATGACAGTGGCAAGCTCACCTCCAGAGTTTGCAGCTGCAACAACACTGTCATCCATACCAAACTGCTGCATCAGGGGTCCCAGCTGCCCAGACTGCAGTGCTGTGCTGAACATGCTCAGTGCCTGGGTGGAAAGCAAGAAGATTCAGCTTCAGCTGGGAGCAGTATTTGACCGAGCATGATGAGGCAATAGCACACAGACACAAGCACCGTAGTACAACAAATGCCATTTGCTCATGTGTGACAAGACTGCTCATGCCTTTGCACACAAAAGAGGGCTCCAGCTGCTACGATGAAACAAGAGCCACAGCTGGCAACATTGTAAAAAGTTCAGAGAAGCACTCAAACCTTACCCCACGCTTAGAGGGCACTTGCAGGAAGTAAGGGGGCCTTGCTCAGATTTACTCCAAAATTACAAATGGCGGCAAGAAAAATTGCAGGACTTCTAAACACAGGTGGTAGGTAACGTTTGCATGAATGATGCATACCAGTATCTCAAACTGTACTGCATCTTTAAGTGCACCCTGGTTTCACTGCAAGATGCTTTACAGTGATCTTCATATCAGTCGGAGAAGGTAACTGCAGTACTTCCGTTAATTCGACTCCGGTTAATCTGGGTGCTGTGTCGTGGCTTTTTTTTTTTCTGCACCTTGTTTAATTTGACCCACGGGATGATTCTATCAATTCCATCGGTCCCGCCAGGGTCGAATTAGAGGAAATAAGCTGCATTGGCCCAAAGATGATGCAAAGTTGAAGCAGTGGGCTCACTGATTGACAAAGAGTGTACAGAATACGGCTACGAGAGTGATAAGCCAAGGGTGGTGAATACTAAGCTTTCTGTTTTAAACTTGCTCAGCTTTATGTTGTTCAATGTTTCAGACATAGCAGTTCCCTAGGAGCAACTAACGACACAGCTGTTACAAAAGCAGCACCTACACTAAGCAAATCCCACACCACTTTTGAAAAAAATAAAATATTGTGCAAGGAAACAAGTAAGCACAACACAGATCTCCTGCAGCAAGAATTACCGTATTTACCCGCGTATAACCCGCCCCTGCGTATAACCCGCACCCCTAACTTTGAACTCGGCGGAAAAAAAAAAAAAAAACTCGCGTATAACCCGCACGTTTACCTGAAAAAAAAAATGAGCGCTAGAAAGATGCAACTCACACTCAGTGATCATTTCGTTTTCAGAACATTTATTCAAACGACCGCCACCACGTCACTGGTTATCCGATTCTTAATCGTCGCCGCTCTCACTACTGCCATCCGAGGCTTCATCGCCACTCTCAAAGACGTAGTCGTCCTCGGAACCATCCAAACTATTACTGATCGCACATTTTTTAAAGCTTTTCCGCACCAAATCGGCCGGTATCGCTTTCCACGCATCCACGATCCACTGGCACAGCAATGGAATATCAGGCCTTCGCACGCGTCCCGTCGGTGTGAGGGCGTAAATGCCGTCGGCCATCCACTGGGCATACAGCCGCTTCACGTGTGCCTTGAACGGCTTGTTCAGGCACACGTCGAGTGGCTGTAGCATGGACGTCATGCCGCCAGGTATTATGACGAGGTCGGTGCTGGTCTCGGCAAGGCGAGCCTTCACCGCATCAGTGCAGTGGCCTCTGAAGGAATCTAGTACGAGCATCGACCGGCGTGCCAGCAAGGCACCTGGTCTTCGCTCCCAGATTACTCGAAGCCAGTCACCGACTAGGCCACTGTTCATCCACGAATTTTCTTCCGCACGCACAACGATTCCTGGGGGCAGTGGAATGCTAGGTAGCGTCTTGCGTTTGAAAATGACATACGGGCGCAGTTTCGTGCCGTCAGCCAAAGCGCATAGCATGACTGTGCAGCGCAGCTTGGCATTTCCGCCGGTCAGCACGCTGACTGATTTGGAGCCCTTTTTTTCCATGGTCGTGTCCATCGGCATCTCAAAGTACACAGGTGTTTGATCAGCATTTCCCACCTGAGACAGCAAATAGCTGTGCTCCTTCCGAAGTGCGATCACATATCGTTGAAAGTTCAACAACTTTTCCTCGTAGGCTTCAGGAAGCCGCTGGCACATGGTTGTTCGCCGCCGCATAGAAAATCCATGTCTTCGCATGAAGCGCTGAAGCCATCCACGGCTTGCACGAAACTCACGTGGAATGTTCAATTCCCGGGCCAACTTCAGGGCTTCCATTTGCGCCATCTCAGTCGAAACAGCGTGGCCACGACTTCTCTGCTCCTCAATGAACTTCGCAAGCTGCGTCTCGAGGTGGGGGTACGCGCCAGTCTTCGGACCCCGAAACGCTCGCCTGTCCCGGTTCGTTGCTTCGAGACTCTCTTTTTTCTTCCTCCAGTCGCGAATGCACGACTCGTCGACGTCATGCTGTCTTGCAGCAGCTCTGTTGCCGATTTCTTCGGCAGCGGCTATAATCTTTAGCTTCTCTTTCGCTGTGAAACACTGCCGTCGAGTCGCACTCATGATGCCAAAACAAAGCAGGCAAACAGTGCAAACTGGGGTAAGTACACTAAACAGCGCCTAACGCGAGGCTCAACAATGCTGGCCTTTCGTTGGCCCTTCATCGGCTTGACAAGCGTCGATGACGATGGGGATGGCGGACTACACGGGGAGGCCGCCGCACATTGCGGTGAAGCCGACCCCCCCCCCCCCCTCCCAAGGAAAAAATTCGCAGATAACCCGCACCCCCACTTTTTAAACGCGTTTTTTCACATTTTGGTGCGGGTTATACGCGAATAAATACGGTACTTCAAGGCTTGCCATGTGAGCAAGTTGGACAGTTTCTTTGTATGAGTGTGAAAGCCTAAACAGTGGTAAACTCTCGCAAGCCGCTTGTCTTACATATTAAAAAGTGAAGCTGGAGGTAAGGGCAAAGAGAGAACATAAAGGGCAGGAAAGTGAAACCATCAGCAAGTGACAAGGATGAAATTAGAACCGAGACTGAGATCAGCATCGCAGGCAGAGATAGAGGTGACATGTTCAAATGCTATTGCACAGAATACCCCCTGGATAAAAAGGAAGGCGCCATGCATTTTTTTCTGCGTATCAGTTGTTGGTGGTGTGCGCAGCCACCAAGCCACTTGTATAGCAGTCACCTGGCATACCAGCCAGTACGCCAGTCACAAGCTTACCAGTAACACTCGTGAACAACTTTTTGTAGCAATAAAGGGGAAGCTACACACGCAAAGCTTTTGCACATGTACAGTAGAACCTCACTCATACATTTCGAAAAAAAAAAAAAAAAACATACTAACTGTGAAAAGTCACCAAAAAATCTGGTCAACTCAACTGTAGTTCACACTACGTTATGCAAAGCATTACGCAAATCGTTGCAGCAGGAGACGCCGACACACGCATACCTGCCAACCTGGCGAGACCAAAATCGGGAGACGTCTTATTCGCGCCAACGGGGGGTGGGGGGCATGCATTCACTGTTTCAACTTCTTCGTTCAAACTCTCGGGCAGTGTTCAACAAGTCCTTTTGCAGGGACCTTGCAGTAGCAGACTTCGCTCACTTCAAAAATTTGTCCGAGTAGCTTTGCTCAAAATATGGTCCAGACTGGCGGCCCTTCACTAGCAGCAGGTGTTGGAGGGTTGTGTTGCACATTGATGAGCGGAATTCAGTCCTAGTATTTCACGCCGTGCTAAAAATCCTCTCAGACTCTGCCTTGCTACGCAGTATCATGAGTAAATCGAGCGTCACCTCAGCAATTCGGTGCAACATGTTTTCCATCAGGGTTTATTTTTCCAACCATAGACCACTGCACGACCCACCTTTCTTCATTCAGAATGTCCTCTTGAAGACTGTACTATGCCTGTAGTGTAGCAAACTCAGCTTCAAGAGCATCTAAAGAGTCTTCAGCAGATTGATTGGAATATCAGGGGAGCAGCTGAGGGGAAACTCTGAATAAAGAAACGAAGATTCGACAGCGATGCCTGTGAAATAAATTTCAGGTTGGCCACCTCCGCATTCTTCAGAGTTGCGTCCACATCCATAACGCTTCGCCTCGTCGCATTTCAGAAACATTTTCCGTAGAAGAGACCCAACGTGGTCGATGACACTAAGGGGTAGGTTGGGTTCGACGAGGAATCCCGTAAACAGGCACTCCACACGTATGACACTGTCGTCACAGTTGTTCCGGAGAAAGTTCACTATGTTTTCTTGCTGCTCAGCGGTGCGAACATAGCTTTGATGCTTCGCCATGGAAACATGCAGTTTCAAGTCGCCTTTGCCACCATGGGACACACTGACGTCGCATCCACACATTGTACAAAATGCAAAATGTTCTTTTCTTGATGTCAAAAAGCACGGAAATACAGAAGTATAAAATCGCAAAAACTTCTGCAAGCACCTTTTCTTGGGCTTTGATAGCGCCATGGCACCAAGCACACGAGGATTGTAACTTTACACGGTGCGCCGCACACACACGGCCTAGCCGACACTAATCATACACACAACCAGCGGCAACAAGATGCACTATGGAGGAAGGCATGCATGAAATGCAAGAGCTACATTGGCTCTGGCTTTGGTCGGTTTACTAGGCACCGTAGTCAGCTGCTTAGTCGATAATACCGATGGTGCTAGTGCGGCCATTGTTTGTGATGCTGACGATTACAATGTGGCTGTAGATTCCGCGATGCTGGTTTTGCAAAAACCATTATTACGCGAACAGAAACCACTTTTTGGGAGATATAAGACAGTGATCGTACAATCTGAAAGTTAAGTAAAAAAAATTGGAGGACGCTTAAGCTTCGCCTTCAAGAGCGCAACGCGACAGCATTATCGCACCTCGTTTGCACCGCCCACTCATTCGCTCGGCATGCTAGTGAGTCACACAAAGACGAAACGTGCGCCTGAGCAAGCGGAACGAACCAAAGAACTTAGTGTCTTGGAGGGAGAAACGATCTACGCGAGCCAAACGTCGTGATCGTCACGGAAAGCCGGGCCGCGACGCGCCATGAAGGCGGACGCGATCATGGGGCTGACACCTCGATGGGATCGTCCTCTATCTCGCTTGGGAGCACCACACAGATGCACGACGCCTCGCCAGCAGCATGGCACACATCGCAGGGGAAGCTTTCCCACCAGATGCGCTACGGCGCAGCGATCATGTCAGAGGCGTCCCGCATCGGACACTGCACCTAGGAATCGCGCTGTGAGCGGAGAGAGGAGCCGCGTCGCTTAAACACAAGGGTTCGAGTGATGCAAGCTGGAAGTTGGAAGGGGAGAGAGCGAGAAAACTTATTAAACGCAAGGGTATTGGGGCATCCTCGCAACGGTCCCCGCACGGCCCCAATGCGCTCAAACGAGACGCGGGCAGGTGGCGCGCCACCTGTCGGGGCAGCGCCATACATTGCGAGGAGGGGGTCTTCTGTGTTTGCCGCAAGATGGCTCTGCGTGTGCGCCAAGCTCAGAAGAAATGTAGCAGAAACGTACTTCGCTACTCGTTTAATTGCGACTTCTGTAATTTGCATGCTCATAATTACCGATATACACCGCAGTATAACTTTCTACGGCACGTTTCTAAGGCAACACCGTATCCACTAGAGGCGCTTTTGTCCCGCTTTGAACCGTCGAACTCATGGCTGAGTGGTAGCATCTCCGTCTCACACTCCGGAGACCCTGGTTTGATTCCTACCCAGCCCATCTTGCAAGTTGTTTTTATTTATGAATTGCCTTCCACCATTTTTTGCTCACGGCCAACGCCGCCAACACCCACGCCGACAACACTGGCTCTTCTGCGACACGAGCTCCTTGATGATGTCACGTTAAAATCGGGAGTCTCTCGGGTGAATGGGGACGGTTGGCAGGTATGCACACGCCAAGCTGGTGAGACTTGAGCAGCCCGACACGCGCATTGTCATTTCTGCGGCTTCAGAAAGCTTAGGTTTGCGCTCCTCAAATTCGGCCTGGGCTAGCAGCTACTTCGAGCGGAGCATTTTTGGCAGGAAGTTTTGACATGCCCATTTGACACGAATTGTTGCGGCACAAGACATGATGAGGATGCACGTTAATTCATGGGGCCCGAGCGACCTGAGACATTGTCGTTTTTCTATTGCATAATGTTTTAACCCTTTTAGCGTCAACAACGTAAATATAGGGTCAGTAACAAATATACGGCGCTGCGAACAAGCCCAAAATGGTCGATGCCTGTGGGGCTCTCACCCGTGCTCTTGGGACAAAGGAACGACACGGTAGTGCAAACAATCACAAGGGCATTTATTGCACCTTTCATAGACTAATGTTTGCTAGCCGAGTTGCTATCCACAAAACATGGCGATGGGTTCGCAACAAATCGCAGAAGTCCGACTCACCACGACCGGATAGCGAGTGAATATGTTCGCCCCATGCTGGACATTCCTGGTCGTTCGCGCGTATGGTCATGCAAATGGTGGCGCGTTCAAACGATCGTGTTCATCCATTCCGGATAGGCCTTGCCGATCCTGAGCCAAAGAGGAAGAGCCTTCTCCTTTTTGCACCCAAGTAACTCCGCCGTTAGGTGGCGTAAGCAGAGCAACACTCGCGCCATCTCTCGTACTACCCTGCAAGCATACCGACCGCCGCAGTAAAGCCACGCGGCGAAGCCGGATTACAGGAAATGGGATGTATGCAAGTAAACAACATATCAGGGGACGCGTGAGAGTCACGCGTCCCCATATGCCGTATATTTGTGGCGCCATCGGTATGTTTAAAAAGCACGCCTATTTCCTTTTTCTTTTCTGGCATGTGCTGCCACTATGCGGGAATACAGGAAATTTTTTTCTCATGCCTCCCTCTCTCTGTTTTCGTTGCATGGTTCGTTTCAGAGCTAGTTTGCTCCAGCACTTCTACATACTACCGCTCGCACGTGGGGGCGCGCGTGGGCGGTGGTTTGGGTATTGTCCCGAAGGCAGTTTAGGCTTCTTGTGCTCGCAAAACTGATGGCTCATCATCATCATCATCATCAGCCTGGTTACGCCCACTGCAGGGCAAAGGCCTCTCCCATACTTCTCCAACAACCCCGGTCATGTACTAATTGTGGCCATGTGGTCCCTGCAAACTTCTTAATCTCAACCGCCCACCTAACTTTTTGCCGCCCCCTGCTACGCTTCCCTTCCCTTGGAATCCAATCCGTAACCCTTAATGACCATCGCTTATCTTCCCTCCTCATTACATCATTACCTCCTATATGTAAACTGATGGCTATCTCATTACTAATAGCTCAAAGGGCGACCGCCTGTTTCTCGCTTGTTTAGTGCTCACAGGGGTGGGCATAGGTAGGATGCTGCCATGCATGTGTTTCCTTTTCTTTTCTTTTTTGTTTTTTGGGGATGCACGAAAACTAATTGCCTCTGGTTGGCAATAAGATGAAGATTAGCGGAAGTTTGTCACACATTTTGCTTTTTTGACGGGCACACAACCACACAGTTTTCTTGAGTGTGCTCACCTACACAGTTTGATTACGCTGCGGACGTAAATATTAGTGTAAGAGCAGGAACATCTGAGAGTCGCGAAACATTCTCGTATGCACAATTTCTAAGCCTTGAACTATGTGTATAACAACGCATCAAATTTTAAATTCTTACGAGTTTATTTTCTTTTTTATTGATGTTATTCATGAATGAGCAGTACATATATACCAACGCGAAATATTCTTTTCTCACTTTACGGTCACCATAAAAAAATGAAATAAATTTTTTTCGAAATAGGTCCCTCAGAAAATTGGAATCTGCAATAAAAAAATCGACCCTGGCCGTCGCATATGGTGAAAAAAATCGAACCTGAAAAGGTTAAAACTGCAATAGGAAAGCGAAACAAACTCAAGCTGGTGGGTACCTCCGAAATAGGATGCCACCAGAGCAAAACATGAGGTGCTCACTTTGTGTTGCCTGCAGCAAGGAAAGGTGGCGCGTTCGGGTTATCACGAGGTTCGGGGTAGCAAGAGGTTGGCCTCTGTTACACAGAGGGAGTCGTTGCTGGGCGTGGATTTAGACACCATATTTGGGCACTAGTTGCACTCTCCAACTTTATCTCTGAGATGACCTTGGTCAGTGTGGTGCTAAGTGCTCAGGTGTGTTCAACTCCAAGTGAGAATGGGCACGTTCGGTGCCCAATAAGTACCAGTCCGATACGGTATCTTTAGTGAAGATTTCAGGATATCCGAAGTCCAGCACCTTCGAGAATAGGGACATGAAGTTGACACAACGGACGGAAAAAAGTTTCAACTTAACCTTATATCTCAAGATATCAGAGTTCTAGTTAAAGAGTATTTACGGTATTCTCATGCCAGATGTGACGTCACTGTAACAAGGTTTCGCTGTATCATTTCTAAAAAGGGCCGAGAATAGAGGAGCCGAAACACAAGCCTCAAAGTAGGAAGCATGGCACCAAGTAACCAAACCTGGCAATACTGCATATGAAGGTGTGCAAGTCAACAAATGTCTTTCCAAGGCCTATACTTCCCATGGCCCCTGTGGTAAGTGAATGATGGCTTCACCATACTTCTTCCTAGTAAGTCTGCATGAGATCTTCCAACTGACGATAAGGAAAGATGTGTTGCAGGTGTGTGCTCAACAGGGCTGGCTGGTGCATGTTTTGAGGGTAATCAAACAGCACAACAGACGGACAGGCAGACAAAGGCTGCCTACAGAGAGCAGACCGTCGTCTACACTATGTTCCATCTTTGGGGCGCTGTTCAACTATCTCCAATGATGGGGTGGAGAGGGGGATGCTTGGGGAGGGTAGGGGTCATGGGGAGGGGGTACTCGGCTGTAGTACCTGCTGAAACTGTGGGGATTTGATGGTGTCCTGGAGGAGTTCGCTTACGTCGGGTTGCTTGCCAGACTCTATGGTCGCAGGCAGCAGCTTCTCCACGCGCGACATCAGCTCCTTGTTGTCCAGCAGAGGCTGCAGCACCTCCATGTTAATGGCCGTCGACAGGTCCACTGCACCAAAAGCAAATGAATATGTAAGCGCCAGCACAGACGTCACACCCACACACGAAATGCTCAAGGTTAAAAGAATCAGCTGAGGGCCACACAATGTATCTTTTAGGCCCACTGCAAAGAACAGGTACATTCATCGCAAAAAGCATGAAGGCTTACCACCTTCGTCATCAAAGTGCATTCAATTTTATGTGTTGTGGCTATGACCAGTGGCTAGTGGCTTTTGTTGACAGCAAGAATAACACCCAATTGACCTTACGTTTCTATGTGCCCAAACTTTCGTTATTTAAATCCTAAAATTAACCTTCACCGGATAATTTTGCCTGACCCCTATGGTGACCCTGATGACAACCCCTTTGGTGGCAGTGTCTGCCTCAGCGAAGCTTAGAGGGCAGTGAGTGCATTGAACGCACGTCATCGCTTGTCGAAAACACCCAATTTCAGCTTTATGCATAGAAACAATAGAACAAATTATGCATAGAAACAAATAGAAACACCCCATTTCACCTTTATTGCATAGAAAGTTTTGTTTTTCAGTTTTTCTCCAAAATACAGAAGTTCTTCATCTTCATGGCAGGTGGGTTACTGTAAGGCCAATATGCACGACATACAAAAGACTGTGCATCACATTACTCTATCACCGCTCCACACATAGCCATCATTGGGGCTGTACAGGTCGACTGCAGCCGGTTCCGACAGTAAAAAGCAGGCACCATTTTATCATCAGGTCTGGCATGATTTGCCACCTGTCGAAGATTCTGAAATCAGAAGGGTCATGGCAAGTTTATGTATGGTGCTTGATGAAGGTAGAGGCTGCAAACAACTTTGTTGCCATCCTGTACGCTTGCTTTCGTTTGCTAGACGGTTTGTCGGCTTTCGGAGTGTCATGCAGGTGCTCCAAATTGATCTGCATCGATTCGGCACCGAACCGCAACTTTAGTTGTGTAACTTTAGTCATTGACACCCGATGACGCAGCTCCGATGAGGCCATACGGGCTAGACAGTATGGCTAATGATCTGACCACGACGAAAATTTGTCGCTGGACAATGTGTTAACAGGCCGCAAACCGTCACAGAAAGCTTGCCGCTAATATATTCCTACAGGTGGCTCATCGGTGAGCAGTCATGAAATCGCACGTACTGGTTAGAGTGACAGCCACTGAAGCGGTGTTTGGGCCTGCAGTCGACCAGCCGGCAACTACAGCAAGCATGTGTGCTCACATGTGGGTAGAAAGCTCCCAATTGCACAAATATGCGTGCATGAACACTGAACTCGTACATTCGATGCAATCAGCATGCTGTTCGGTGGCTAATCAGGCTGGTTTTCGTGCATGCTCTCATGCTTTTCATACATGCTGCTGTTGTAGTTCCTTCTGTAAGCGTTGCATTAATCGTTTCTATCAGTATCGTCAACCTGGATGAGCCTCGTACTGAAAGAGATCGCATGCTGTGGGAACGATGCGTGCATCAGGGCACCAACCACGGCCAGGTCATTCACGAAGGTATCAATATTCGAAAAATTGGACATTAGATATTCGATTCACAAACTGAATTTGAATGTTCACTATTCGATTTAAAATCGGAAATTCCAGTATTCATACACACCAAAGTAAAACTGATGGGGCTCCATTCCAATGGCACGATGACAGATTTAAAAAAAAGATGTTATGATGCTTGCGACAGCTTGCAATGGTCACATTTCAGCACAGGATCTTATACAACCCATACCCTTCATCCTTCAAAGCTCTGAACACCAATATAATTTATGGCACTCACCATTGACAGATTGTTCCTTGCTGGCTTCTGCTCCAGTTGACTCAGATGGCGGGACTGCAACACAGTGAACCATGATAATTAAAAAAACCTTTCTTTTTTTTTGTGGTAAGGAAATCCTAAACAAATACCGTAAAAACCGGAATATAAGTTGAACTTTTTTTCAAAAAACTATTGCGAAAAGTCGACCCTCGTCTTATATCCCGGACATTGGCGGAAAAACTACGGAAGTCTTGCAACAATGGGCGGATGAAGTAAAGAGCCGCCTTCGCCATCGCCATCAGCAGCAGCGCGGCATGCCGACATTGTGGCACCGCCAATCTGCGTTTACATGTCACAAAGTTATATTAGTTAAAGGCTGCTCTTTCACATTTTGTTTCAGAATGAGCGGAAGCCGCTGGAAATTCACTGTCGCCTTCAAGAAAAAGGCAATTGAGTGTGCGGAAGCCCACGGCAACCTCGCGGCACAGCGCGAATTTGGAGTATCCGAAAAGAGCATTCAGTACTGGCGGAGGCAGAAGCAGCAAACCAACAGAAAACGTCATTTCGTGGGCGGACCGCAGAACTTGAAGACAAGGTTGCGGAGCTCATCCGGGAGCTACGTGTAAGATCGCTGCCTGCGACTGCCGAATGCATCCGTTTGAAAGCGGTAGAGATCGCGCACGCGCCTCTGGACTGGGCAGTGAGAAGCACTCGTCATCCGACTCTAGTTCGGACGACTCTGATCAAAGGCGCTGCTCTGATTCGAAATAGCGCTTGCGCACTTCGTGCCCTTCTGTGTACTGTACACCCGGCCAAGTTTTAACAGTATCGCGCGACCGTCGACCCGCGTGTTTGTCAGCACCTTATCATCACGGCACAGAGCGACAAAATAACGAAATTAAGCGCACGTGTACACATGCGCGTATCTCGTTTGTTTCGCCGCTCAGTGCCAGTAATAAGGTGCTGACAAGCACGCGGGTCGATGGTCGCGCGATACTGTTAAAAATTGACCGGGTGCACATGCGAGCAGCATTTGAATAAATACTGTCACTATTGTGCATGAGTCGCATTTGTTTCAAGGTAAGGGTGTCTTTCGGTACTTTTGCCATTGAAAAAGATTTTTTTCATTTTTAGAATTCATTAGTTGGGGAATCGACCTATATTCCGGTCCGACCTATAGTCCGGTTTTTACGGTACAAAGCTGCTGGTTCGCCACAATTGCAGCGTAATATTGTTGATGTGGCCTCAGGCAATACAATCAAATACAGTTAAACCTCAATATAACAAACTTCAATATAATGAAATTCTCTATATAACAAAGTATTTACCTGTTCATAACCTCTTGTCCCTCTTGTAACCTCTTGTTCCCTCACCCAAGAGCTGATTGGGTGAGGGAACAAACGCGAGTTAATGATATCTTAGTTGAAATCAAGAAAAAGAAATGGGCATGGGCAGGACACGTAATGAGGAGGGAAGATAACCCATGGTCATTAAGAGTTACGGAATGAATTCCAAGGGAAGGGAAGCGTAGCAGAGGGTGGCAGAAAGTTAGGTGGGCGGATGAGATTAAGAAGTTTGGAGGGACAACATGGCCACAATTAGTACATGACCGGGTTAGTTGGAGAAGTATGGGAGAGGCCTTTGCCCTGCAGTGGGCGTAACCAGGCTGATGATGATGAACCTTTTGTCCATAGAACACCATGTATTTAGAACCTCAATTTAACGAAGTGTGTTTGTATGGCATTTCAACATAACGAAATTTCACTGCCACCGGAATGGTATGCCGAGACAATAGATGAAACTTTTGCGGACGCAGAGGGTCAAATGGATGAATCACAAGTGGCTGCTTGCAAACGCACCTCTCAAGTCGCTCACCGTGCAACAAGAGCGACTGCTGAAGTTGAGACACATCATGTTCCGTATAAAGTCTAAGTTGCCATAAAATCCTATCGCGACCCGCGCCCTGGGTGCTTTAGGTGCGAGTGAAAGAGTGCGAGGGTGAGAGAAGAAAGTTGGTGGCTTCACGAGTGGTGCCCTTCCGGGCGACCAAAGGGAAAGAGGAGGAGGGTAACGAGTTCACGTTAATGCAATCAAGCACGCGCAAGGGGACTAGGGGGTGGAGGGGGGGTAAGTTGGCGCACGTCTCGACCGCGGCTGCACATGGCTGTAAGCATGGCTGAGCGCATACGCAGCCGCGCACCCTGCTTTAAAGGTAATCTGCCGCGTACGCAAAGAGTGGAGGTGCCAAAACAGCGTAGAACCATGTAAGCTGTCTTACCGCGCATTTAGTATTGGAGGTTGTGTAATCTCAAGTTTTGCTGACCCATTCGAGCAAGAGGCAGACAAAGTATTCGCTCCCCGCTGCCGGCACTTTTACCGGTAGCATTGTCCCAGTGCGGGCGCCACTATCAGCCGCAGGGGCGAAGTGCACGTGAAAGCGTGGCTGGCTTCACTTAATCCGTACCGCCGAGAAGATATTGTCAACGTACGTAACACGAAACCACATCATATGTTGCCTGCTCCCAAATTTATCAAAATGAATTGTTTTCTCATTCAAATTTGCTTTTCGATTGCCCGATAATTCAGGAAAATTCCGCAGCCTCTTTCTGAAATTCAATAGAACAAAATTTCGGTATAACAAAGCAAACTGCCGATTTTACCGCCTTTGTTATATCGAGGTTTAACTGTACTGTCACCGTGGGTGATCTTTCACTTCCCCTTTCATTTCTTGCTAATATTTTTTCTTGCCAGTTGAACGAACTTCGACATAGTCTCGCGCGTAAAGGAAATGAGTCATTTTTCTTTTTAACCCTTTTGCTTGAAGGGCCCCTGAAACGGTTCGGACAAATTTTGTAGACACGTAGGGTACAGCTTAAGTAGAACATTCGCACCACAATTTAAGTGAAGCGTTATGTATTAATGGAGCTACAAGCGATTACAAGTTACCCTCCTCCCTAGCCATGCTTTTCCTCCTCAACTCGTTCACCGAGCGATCGGGGCTAAGCTCCGCCTTCACTGGTTCTGCGTCACGATGCGACGTCACATCGTCCACTTCCGGTTGTTTTGGAGCCCGCCCTCGCCCGCACGAGACGTCTCTGCTAGCGGCCTGGCCGTCAACCCCAAGCGAGAGCTATCGAAGCAGCGTGCGTTGCGAGCATTTTGTCGTAGCGCCGAACGTGTCTGGTAGTCCTGTAATCACACACTATCAGAACGTTTCGACGGAACGGTGAAGGCATAAACTCGAGCTGATGGAGGAACTTTAGCGCAGACCTACATCAGCTACCTCCTCGGTCTCCACGGTCCAGCCACCCATTGGCGCAGAGCTTAACCAGCCAAAGAAAGAGCTAATATTGCTCTAACCAGGTGTAAAACATTTTAAACATTTACAAAAACGTGTTAACGATTACACTCCTGCAAAAAATTTACACCAGCAGCAAAAAAGAATACATTTTGTTACTGCTACCGTGTGTGGTTGAGCTCTATGCCACCAGGTGGCTGCACCGTGCAGACCATTTACATTTGCACTTCTGTTCATCCCCTGAACCGACACGCAAGAGGACACGGCCAGGCCCTGTCCCCTTGCGCTTGCGTTTACCCTAATACCGGACTCGCGAAACGCTATTGCGTTAGTAATCTTCCGGTGTAAAGTGACGGCCACAATCGCGCAAATCCTGCCGCCCATCGGATAGCGGCTGTCCAATGCACTGCAGCCAGTTCGCACGTCTATTGGCTTGCAGAAGGACACGATGTCACAGCTTGACAGATTGCCAGTCACTACGTTTGCAGCCCACAACGCAACAAAGTCGAATCATAGCGCTCGCGAAAAGACAGACCGACACTGACTGCGGTGCTCTCGTCAAAGACTGCGCACGTTGTAACACAAGCAGACGACACTTACTGTGTGCCGGAAATGCTCAAGTGTACTGAAAGATTGTTCTTGTGCATTCTCTTTGTTACTTTCTTTTGATAAAAACAAATTAACTACCATTCCAACTATTACAAACATAATTTGTTAACCATAAAGTTGGAAAAATTATCCATCACGCGCCCTGGTCAGCCAATCGGATAGCTCGCCCCACTGACGTCACATGGGCGATTTCCGTCATATGGGTAGGGGCGGCTTAAAATTTCGCCGAGCAGTGTGCTGCGATCGGCAGCGATGTGCATTTTTAAAACCTTATAATAAATTACACGCTTTACGCGTGTAAGATCGGCAGCGATGTGCATTTTTAAAACCTTATAATAAATTACACGCTTTACGCGGAGCACTTAGATGTTTCAATTAATGATCAGAAGGACCTACTCTAACGACTCAGTACGTTTGTAGAAAATCGTCAAAATCGTTTCAGGGTCCCTTTAACATGTTTTGTATTACACAGAAAATACTCCATATTTCATTCAATATTTGTATTACAAATTTATCACTCTGCATGTTTTGTAGAAGTGGCTTTTGACCTACGATATCTACCAAATAGCTTCTCCCTATATGTATTACAAATTTAAAACACATGGAGCTAATGCTGTCAAGTCATGCATTGTTCATAAACTCTTTGTGGCTTCCAATATGTGATGCACTGGTATTACGCTATCTGCCAAGTGTGGTCGTACAAACATGTTACTCCACTCTTTCCATGGCAATTAGGTTCAGATGTGTGACATCTTCTGCCAACGGATCCAGCGGATCTGCGTGCGAGAGTGCCGGTTCGAGGAGGCGAGATAATCAAAATGGCAGCGGTGGTGGCTTTGATTAATGCCATTTCAGACCTGCAGTCAGGGCAATATACATTGACTATATGGAGTACGTGGTGGTGCTGCAAAAGCCGTGCAAATTATCGGGCATGTCTGAAAAATCGGGCGTCTGAAAAATCGGTCGTTGACTGCTCTGGCAATACCTCGTGCCGATGACACGGTGTCAATGACGATTCGTTGCGATTCCTCTGCTACTGGAGCCAGCATTAACACGACTTTTGTTCCCTTTCAATAAAGTTACAGCTAATTTTCCCTGATAGAAGCACAAATTCCCCGAGTTTTCCCCGAGTATTTCCAGACTATTCAAATTCCCTGAGAATTCCCAGTTTTCCCGGTTGGTAGACACCCTGATAAATGTCACAGGCATTTCAAAACCATGGACAGCATAGAGGACGACTGCATCCATGAGTGTGCTGCTAAGTCATGCCTGAGCAGCAGAAGCTGAGATGACTAGCTACCCACCACGTACATAATGTGCAAGCATGAACAAATAAATGCATTGTGAAAATAATAGCATAGGCTCTTTTGTTACGCGTGGCTGGGAAAATTGAACCGAAATTACCCACTCCTCTGCAAGGGTTGCACCTCATCAAGGTCCCATACAGGATGCGACCCTTACACGAGTGTATACAGTGATAATAAAAAGACTATGCTTGCCACTCACCCTTGATGCCAGAGAGGATGCTTTGGAGGTCGCTCAGCTGAATGGCGGGGCCAGATGCGGCAGCACCACCGCTCGAGCTGCCAGCCGTCGTCGTAGGAGTGGAAGCTGCTGCAGCAGTGGTGTCAGTGGTGGCCGTGGCCGCGGCCGTCGAGCTTGCTGCCGTGCTCTGGGATGGAGGCGAGACTGTGGTTGCCGAGACGGCCTCGGAGGCAGCTGCACCTGCACTGGCCGGTGTGCCACTAGGAGCGAGAAATGAGAATGAGGCAAGCTAATACCTTTGCAAGTTACCTTAAGCGCCAACCACAGCAAACTTTCAGTTCAGCTAAATTGGCTATAAATGAGTAGCATATACCACTGAAGCAACCTTTGCAAATCCCCAGTGCTGATAAAGGTCTAATTTTCTTATGAATAGCCTTTAAATAGCACCTAAGCAGATGACGCCTGCACCTGGCAGTTAGAGGATACGACGTTAGCCCTGGCACATCAGCTCCAAGATCTTTCGGTGCACAAGTTGAAAGTTGTTTCTTTGCAGTGCTATTTATTTTGAGCTATGTATCTTCTTGCAGTTACGGCATGCTATGAGGAGCAGGTTACTGCAGCTGGAAGGCTCGCAAGCCTGCTTTTCTAAACCAGCATAATGCACTTGGTTTTTCAATACCGGTGACTCCGGCCAAATGGTGCTCGCATGCCCCAGGTGTGCCAGTGAGTCTTGAATGTGAGGGTATATCTGGCAAATCAGTTGTCACTTCACTGCAGTTTCCTGAACCAAGTCATCTACATTTATGCAAACTTTTGTGCCGTCTTCATCACAAAGTTCTGCCTTTCTTGGGGGGGCTGTCTTTTCTGACATCACAGTAGACAAATTAATTATGCAGACAATTAATTAATTATAAAGATTTAAATATGGGACTCAAAATCCCGAAACTGCACAGTGTGTTACAAAGGACACCGAGGTGGGGGTGATCCGGGACCAATTTCGATCCTTAATGTGCACCCGGAGCACAGTAAACAAGCACTTTTTGCATTCTGAACCATTAATAACGCAGCAGTGGCAGCAGGGAATCAAACCCACAACCTCGTGCACAGCAGCAGAGTTCCTCAGATCCCCAAGCACCCAAGGCAGATGTCAAAATAAAGTGGCATGCAGTATCCTACACCACCTGTACACACCTCTGGCTTCCTGATCGCCCTCCACCCAGCAGAGAAGTCAGGTTGGCCACTCCTCCAACACCCCCAATACCACCTGAAGACAAAACGTATTGAGAATAAGCACGCGCTGATCCAACAGCATGTTGGACATGAAGCGAAGCTTCTTTCGTGAAGCAGCAAATTAAATGTCATAAAAGTAAGTGCAATGCATACAAGTGTCCTTATTGTCATCCTAAGCAATGTGTAATGTTATGTAATGTTTATGTTCCCGCACCTTAGGAGATACAATTTTAGTGTCATGAAATGTTTCTGTTAATGCTGGTCACAAGATGTGCCGAAACGCAAACAGCAGTCCAGGTGAGTGCACGCTGCGAGACGTCATGGCAGAGATGCCAAAAGCAATGTTTGATGTTTGTCGAGGGAAGAATGGCGAGGAGAGGTACTTGATAAGAGAAGTACGATGAGACAGACAGTGGTAAGGCTGAGAAATAGTCGGCCATTTCATTCCTGCGTATGTCGCCTAATGGAAACTGGCACATGCAAGTGCTTTTGTGCACGTGGGCTGTCTCGCACATGCCACTACGTGACAAGACACGGGCACCAATTGTCTCAAAGAGCTACTTGGCATTGGCGTGCGAAATTATGCATGCGAGTGTAGCCTAATGGTTAGAGCGTTGGGTTATTGTGCTGAGAAACTGACATTCGATCCCACCATCAGAAATGCAATTGTTTAATTTTATTTGACACATGAGAGTTATTCAGCAAACAGCAGAGCAGCCACGGTCAGCAAAGCACAGGTAGGATCGTTAAGAAAGCTTCACTTTAAGAGCACACGACATTATGGCCGCTCACTGCAGCACATGCGAGCTTGTGCGAGTTTTGAGAGTGTGTGTGCATGCTCAGGGCATGGCAAGAGCAATATAAACATGAAGTGTTTAATGCTTAACCTGCACATCTTAGCAGGCCTTCTTTTGTAAGCACATCATCAGAGTATGTGAAAGAAAAAGAAAATCTGACATTTTTATGGTTAGAACTTAGTTGTTGCATTTCTACTGTGTGCTGCCTTCAGGTTGTTTTTTGCCAACTTTCTATGTGTGTGCATCTAGATGGTAGTCATTTGGTACAATCGCCGACTGATTCTTCAGCCACTGACGAGATCACAAAAATGTCCGAAAAATGGGGCATCCGGATAAAATGAACTTCAAAATAAATTTTTTTTAAATTTTCTTACGGGACAAGTGGCACGGAAAATTGATCAGCAGACTTTTTCTCGGTATTGTGCTTCTGTGATGTAATATTCACTTACAATTTCATGATGGTCAATGTCGAGGTGCATCTTGTATTTGCCATCACACAACCTAATGTGCATTGCATGTCACCCTGTACAGACGCCGGATGCAACCTTTACAGTGTGGTGCTGACAGTTTAGGCCGTTTCGTGCGAATTCAGCTCAGACCTTTCTGCCTACACGCAAGCTCACCTATTCCTGTCAAAGTGCACAAATTATCTCGGTAGGTGTTCTCACAGCAGTTGCCCGTGCATGTCAGGCCCAATCACCAATGAGCCACTCATGCAAACAAATTAGTCACAATCTTCCCACCAGCCTGTGGCAAATTTTCATCATGTTCACAGTGCCCAACACTGGCGAGGCCTTAGGCCTAACCAGCACTGGCCTGTTGGTTGTCTGCCACTGAAGCTAAATTTAGGTTCCAAGTCGATACAAATCTATTGCAACCAAACAACATCTTAAAAGCCTAAAAAGGAACTGCCAATGAAAGCAATGGTACAAACTTGGTTCACAGCCATCTTGGTGATCTAGTGCAAGCAAATCATGTCTGAAAAAATCGAGCAAGACACCATACAGGTGTAAAAATTTTCAAACACCTCTATTCATTGGGTTTATGAAAAGTGCGATGGCGCCGCAAGGAAGTCTGAATAACCGAGCAAGTACGAAAAATCAGTCAACTGAAAAATTTATCCACGACTGTATAGTTCACAATCGACACCTTGTCCCGTGTCCTTTTTTTTTCTGTCAACTTTCTGCATTGTCTGCCCTTAAAAGGTGTGCCAACCAACCCACTTGGCCGCATCGCTGCTAAGTGTGCAAGTGCAGACGGCACAGCAACAGTGTGCTGAAACTCATGTTTTTCACGTAATGCACCCCAACGCACCAAGCAGCTGGACAAGCTGGGTCTGACTCATGTTGTTCAGCAGGTTCTGGAGGTCGTCATCCCCAATGTTGGGCAGCTCTGAGTGCAGGTGCGAGCCCGAACCGCCAGCACCACTGGATCCAGCCCCACGGCTAGAGCCTGGCACAGGCGGATTGTTGAGGTACTCATTCACCTTGCGCACCAGCTCGTCATCTTTGTCCTCCTTCGGTTCCTGCAGGTGCATCAGGACACCTTTCACAAATAAGATCATGTTGCTGTTGCACCAGTACTGCCTTTAAACAGGCTAGTTAGTTGCAAGATTCTCGATTCCTGTTACTAGAGCGATAGAAACGGGACAAAGAGGAGATGTAACTGCAAAGCACTACGTCTCCACTTTGTGTCCCATTTCTTTGCGCTGGCAACATGAATCAAGATTCATTACACAAACAATGCAATGTGGACATTGTGTGATTGTAATCACCATCATCATATTGATACATGCATATTGCGTGTTTCTTGTGGCCGATGCACGCGGGCGCCCCGACGAAGATGACGAACGGACTCTGGCTCTCGAGCAGTCGGCTGAACTGGCTAGCGCTGCATTAGCCTTTGTAAATACATTTTGTAAATAGTCTCCAGTTCTTATTCCTTCGTTCGCATAACAATATCTTCCTAAGACTCATAGGCCACGGAAGGGCACAACTGCTTTGCAAGTCAGTTCTTATTACTCACTACGTGAAAAAAAAAATTTTCGTTGAAATATCCCAGCTGAATGCCAGAAGTGGGTAAAAACTGCTTTTATTTGCCTAAACACAGAGATGAAGATCGAATGCCAGAAGCGGCTAAAAACTACTTTTATTTGCATAAACAGAGGGATGAAGATGCAAGATCATGTGGTGGGTTGCTATGCTTGCGTTGCATCTGGGATTTTCATGTCATTTCATGGTATTAAAAACACACTTCACGATTGCTCTTCACTGTCTGCGACGACGCAAAGGCCTATGTCAAATTGGTGTCATTTTTCTCAATAGCTGGCAGCATGAATAAACCCCTTCCACACACTTCCGCAGGCCTCTTGACTTCATGTACAGTGTGAATAGGTTACGCGATAGCTCCTGGATTAACTCTGAAAAGGATTGAAGGCAAGATAATGTACAAGGAATTTCAGGAGGATATCCTCCCGAGACCACTTGTACCATGCTCTACTGTGCACATAGAAGGGTGACATTTGGCAAGTTTCAAGGTTTGAAAACACTTATGAAGGATTTCAATACGATGCCAAGTTACTCACAACACCGGACTTCGTATCGTCGACATTTACATGATGTAATGATACAGAGCAAAATTTGATGGTATTGTGCAGTAATAATTCTAGGCATGATGACATTGCTCGTCAAGAAGAAAAACAAGAGTGCTGGCTGCTGAGGTGCTGGCTCATGAGGTAACTATAATTTAAAATTTTGATTACGGGGTATTACAATAAGGAAACCACGATCTGATTATGAAGCACACCTTAGAGGGGACTCCGAATTAGTTTTGGCCATGTAGGGTTCCCTGACGTTCACCTAAACCCAAGTACATGAACATTTTTTGCATTTCACGAAATTCAGCCACTGAAGCCAGCATCGAACTCGTGACTTCAAGCTGATCGGCGTAATGTCATAGCCACTGGGCTAGTGCAGCTCGCATGTGGTAGCATGGCACAAGAGCTAGTCAATGTATCACACTGTCATGATCCCCTTTCCTTGGCATTCCAACTAGTTCATAGGAACGAGTATTACAGTAAATTATTAAAGGCACTCTGATACTTGCCAGCATTTTTCTAGAGTGTAGGAGGTTTTGACCTTCATTTAGCATAACAAGTAAACCGAAAATGTTACATCAGTACTTCTCTAAGGGCAATTTAAAGGGCATTACATAATGGGTCACGAAGAAAGAGCAATGATAAAGAAGTAGTGGTGTGCAAATAATCAAAAATGCTGAATACCATTGAATATTATATTCTGAATATTTGTGTTCGATTCGAGAACTAGGTATTCAAAATTCTTTCATATGTTAATTAGGATATGATTATTCAAAACAAATTTAATATATTGCTCGCAGTGCAGGAGCAGACATGGTTCTCTGCATTTGTTTATATCTAATCTATGAACATGTGTCTGATATTTTACTGGTTTTGTGTCACTGGCAGAATTCAGCACAAAGTAAGCCAGGCTGCCGGATGACTAAGCTTTGTGGAAGCACCGACCCCAGTTGCAAGGGGCACTGGTTTGTGAACAGCGAGGGGGAGCTCGTCGAAAGGGCAATGGGGGCAATTGTGCAAAGAAGTCCAGCTAAAATAAGAATGCTCTTTCCACTATATAGACCTAATAAGCTGATCCACAAGAGCTATGCCCGTCCCCATGGCTTCACTTTGCAGACATGCCAGCTGCACCTGTAGTACCTCAGCGTGGTGTAACACACTACTACACACTACGCCTTGAAGAAGACAAGTCCACTTGTCGAAACGTTGGCTCCTGCATTCACCTTGTTCACGTTTTGCTCATCACACTACTGTTATAACATTTAAAGACTGAGCGATGGACAATCCACTACTGCAATCTGGACCCAAGCTGGACCCAAGGCCTGACAAGATCTCGCAGGCGATGGGCATTACCACAATGCCTGCACGCATTGTAGTATAATAAAAGGTGCTATTCTAAAACAGTGCAGACACATTACACAGGCTTACCTGGGGCTATAAACTAAACATTATTATTTTTTTCATGCAATCAAATGTGCCTGTCCCCTTCGCACCCTGCATTATATTTGCAGTTGCATTATGTTCTTGTAAATGCAGTACTTGGTCAACAGTGAGTTGGTCGGATGTCTCACACTGAAGGAAAACAATAGAAAGGGGCTTGCCACAAAAGCTTTGCTCTTACTTACATGTGGCACAACATATGCAGAAAAGACACGATGCTGTGTTCTTGTGGTTCTTTTCTAAGCAAGAGCCGTAGCAAACAGTAAATCCACCCTTAATTTTGGTTTGGTGCTAGCGCAGCTGAAGCCTTGCTCATTTTTGCAGCACTACCCACATCTCTGAGCTGATTGCTTCACAACGAATGCACCGAGTCACAACTGGCAGAGGGCCAAATGCCTCCGAGTTGACAAACAAGAAGGAGGAGAACAGAGGGGCCTGATTTTTGTTAGTCACAATTGAAGCCAACAGTCAATGACACCAAGGAAAGCATAGGGTAAATTGTTTTAATTTAAGTGTAGAAATAATAAATAAACGTTAATGACAATCCAGCTCTCTCAAGTACAGCAGTCACAACAGTTCAGAAAGAACTTGTGCATTCAATTAGTAGCACACTGATCAACTGCACTTGGGAAAAGCCAGCCTGCCTCACCTGCATCCAATAAAAGCATCTCCGACTGGACGACTTGAACTTCAGGACGTACACGCGGCCTGTAGTGCACTGGGTCACTTTCTTGAATTCTGCATCGTCGGGGAAGATGATCAGGTCCTGCGGAACACATTTCCACATTATGGAAAATATACACACACAAAGGCAGGCAGGCATTGTCGACCAAGAAACACAGATACAACACAATTTGTAACTATATTATGCGAAGTTTGAGTTAGCAAGGTAGTAGCAGTACAGCAAAATACACGAGCCCAGCCTTGTTGCCGGTAGCCATTAGCTGCCTGTGTCATGAGAACGTAGGTCACGTATGATGCTTGCTGAGGGAAGAATGTTGACTAAAGGTTAATGGCACAGAGAAGTATGATGTGCACCTAAATACATTTAAGACTTCATAACCCCTCGTGTCACAGTGGCACACAGCCATTCTGGGGGATTGGCCAAATAGGCACACACCAAGAGGCACCTACTGACTTGCACATACACAGTGCAGAAATTGTCAGCAGGGCACATACCTAGTAACACATGCCCAGCGGCCCAAGTTGTCTACTCAGCAAGACAGCCACCAGTAAAGCTTTAGCCACCAGCACGTGCCAAATAGCCCAAGTTATCTATGTATACGCACAGATATATTCAGCTAGGAAACAACTATGAATGGCAAACCATGGAGAAGAGGCAAAGAAAGTGGAGCTTTGAAAATTTAATCGAGTCCTTGAATGTCTTGAAACTGCACAGTGAATTATGAGGGATGTCGTAGTGGAGCGCTCCCTATAGTTTTGACCACCTGGGGTTCTTTGAGCATGTAAATCTACATACACAAACATTCTTGTATTTCGCCCCCATGAAAATGTGGCCCCCCCGTGGCCTGAAATGAATTGATGTTCAATGTTCAACGCCTCAAAGCAACAGATGGGCTATCAGAGATGCCACAGTAAAGGGCCCTGGGTTAATTTTGACCACCTGGGGCTTCTTAATGTGCACCCAAAGTATGATACATGGGCGTTTTTGCATTTCAAGCCCACTGGAACATGGCCAGTTAAGCCGGAAATCATAACCGTGACCTTGTGCTGGGCAGCAGACTGCCGTGGCCACTGAGCTATCATGACAGGTAACATTCTGTTGTGGCGGAGCATAGTGAATTAGAATATACAACGCACAGCAGAAGGCACTGCTTGCGCTCCAGTAGCAGTGTTGGCCTCCAAAAGCAAAAGTGATGTGCCATCAGCACTCTGCACAGCGTCACATACAAACAGCTAATGGTTGAGACATCCAATGACCTGAAGTACTGATGCTAAGTACTGGCCAGTGGTGTAGCACTGGCACGTAACACATGTCGTATTTTTCTGCAATGTTATGAACATCTGAAATACTGGAAAAATATGACAAATGGCCTAACTAACAGTCACTGATTAACACTTTCCCATTTTGCTTGTGCTCTAGAAATCTTTGGGCTCCTTTTCTAAGCACAGATGAATCATGAAAGGTATCTGTAAATATCTCAAGTGTCAAGGTTACTGCATAAAGACTAAGGCCAAGCTGTCCTCACCATTTTATTTTACTACATAGGCGGATAGTATACACCATGTATCAAAATTTGATAATGAAAATGTTGTTGTCAGTAGGATTTGAGAAGCTTCATTTCAGAAATACATGAATTCCCTTCTTTCTCCAAAACATGACATTGCACACATATGACACATTTTGTGAAAGCAAGAGGCGAGTTTTGCAGATATGCCACTAGCACGGCACAGGTATGCTGTGCAGATGTTGGGGCTAACATGCAACACCCTGTTAAGAACATCTTTTCAATTATCAAAATACAAGGTTAAAGCTGAAAATAATTTCAGAATACTGTTCAAAGTGTAGAGTTTGTTATTCTTGAAAACTTTCTTCCAAACAAAAATTTATCTGCAGTCCCAATCCCACATTTCTCTTGAAGAACACTATCTGACCTCGATAAGTGGGTTGCCCGAATCAAAGGTTTGAGCTGATTGATCCCTAAACGATGAGAGGAAAGGGTTTCACCTTATTCTGAAACACAGATGCACAAAATATTGGTTTGCGACATGCAATTTTCATATTAAAAATAAAAACTAAGGAAAATGGACACCTTTCCACTCGCACTTTCCTAGTGACCTCCGACCTTGACCCCCAATTACTAAATCTTGATCACGCAACATTTTTACTTCGAGCATAAAGTTCGAGATAAATTGTAGTCTGTGGACAAGAGTTTCTTGCTGGCACAAAGCTTTGCAGGGCAGCCAATTTTCTAAATCTGGCAAATAGTCCATTATCTGCTACATTTTTATACAGCTAAAGTTCAGCAGTTGGGCAACAAGGTTAGCTCGCACTCACCAGAGCGAAAAAGAAAAAATAAAGAAAAAATAAAGGCCACATGGAATTTGCTAGCTTTGTTTTTGATTAACTCCTCTATAAGGTTAAAATGCAGCATGACTGGAGCGAAAATGAAAACACAGGACAAGCGCTTGTCCAGTGTTCTTCTATGCCTTGTCTTCAGTTGCACTGGGTTTCAAACAAGCATCTTTCATTTTCACAGGAAGCAGAAGCACTGAATGCAATCATTTCCTCACACAGCTCGAACAGGGTGAACTAACGCAATGCCAGTGATCAAATTTGTCACAAAACAAAACTATTTTCTTCTGATACTGTAATCGCTATACTGCAGAGCAGAAGTGCAAAATCCGCATATGCCTTTCTGGCGTTTAGCTGCACCAGGCGAAAATATAACTCGCTTCTATAATGAAACAGACCCAATCAGATTGAGGAAACACATCTTTTCTTCTCACATTTATCGCAACAAGTGGGTATGTAGCATTGCCCTGTACAGCGACTAGTTTCACGAGGCGCAAGTTAATACGAGTGATATCATGAATACATGCCACAACGGTTTCGCTAAGCAATACTGTGCTTGCTCCCGTTATTGCAAAACTACTACGAGACATATTGTACATTCGACGTTTGTTCGAATCATGGAATCCTGCACTTTTGTTGTGAAAACAATAAAACGTTTTTCTCAATACACAATGCCGCTTTCCTGTGTCTGTTTAGTGCTGCAACTACGCGATGCGGAATCGAAATTAATTTCGCTGTGTGGCATGTGCCCAAATTTGCACTTCCCTATTGTCTGAAATGAACCTGAAACAACAAAGGCGGCGGAAGTATACTTGGATCACATTCATAACACCAATGCTACAATGTCGCTCGAATTTTTGTCACCTACGAGGTGCAACCAAACAAAATGTTGTCAGCGTCAGCTTCTCCGTACTCGAGTTACTTGCAGACATTGTGATTGGGCATGATTCGGCGGAAACGTTCCGCTTGGAGCACGGGGACCAATTTCGGTAGTAGCCGCCAGATAAACAACAACCAGCAAGAAGCAGTTGGCCGGCACGAATCTTGCGCCGTACGTACAGCGGGCAACGTGGCTCAGCAGTACTATAGGTACGATAATGTTAATAAAAAAGAAAGCTCACGTCTTCCACAGATCCCGTAGTGCGGTCTTTCCAGCAAAAGTGCATCAGCGAGTCCTCGCTCTGGTGAACGTAGACGGTTCCCTTGCGCTTGTCGGGATGGACCATATTGCCCTTGCGCGTCATTCTGCCGGCCCGGAACTCAACAAGGTACTTGCTGTGGTTCTGATTGCCCGAGGTCGAACCGAAGAGAAGTCCCCTAGTCATGTTGAACTTTGTTCCTACAACCCTACAGCTTCGAAACCGGCAACCAAAATGACTCAGCGACTGGCTCGAGGAGTGAGCACGGTAAGATGTGTGCTTACAGTTCCGGCAGTTCCGGCCTGAGCGTGTAGACTGTTGCTCACGTTTCGTATAACCGTCAAACGTAAATTAACCATGCGGCTTTTAGAGCTGCAACATATCTGTTAGTGTCTAAATGTATCTAAATAGCGGAATATCGGAAAGTTTGTTTAACATTTCACAATTGTAAAAATAACTTCGGGGATAAAGACAGATACGACAACACCTGTTCTTGTAAGACGCAATCACGTCGAGCACGTCGCCACTTTCGTACTCGCCGTTAGTTTCTGTTTCTCGGAGCGGTAATCACCGACTGTCTTGTTTCCCATGGCGACAAACGGAAAAGTCCTCAAAAAGGTCGAAAATGTGGGCTTTATAGGCGCGGGAAACATGGCTCAGTGCATCATAAAAGGCATCAAGAGCGCAGGTAAGCACGTGAATGGACGTCAGTCGCGCCGTCACCGAGAGAGCAAGCGGCTCGTCCCCCATCTCCGATTGTTTTTCACGCAGGTATAGCGGCCAAGAACATTTGGGTTAGCGCTCCATCCATGAAGAATCTGGAGACACTAAAGGTTGGTTCCTGACATTTCAAATAATGTAAACGGATGCGCTAACCATGGCCGATTTCGTCGCGTCACGCACATGCATGGCCCGTGCCGTGCTCGCGCTACGTCCATCACCTGGGCATCACCTATCGCAGCGCGCGTTTAGGCGGGAACTTCGAACATTAAAATGTGAATTCGACGCCGTGCACGATTTGCCTCCGTTTGTGGGTGCCACTGCCTTGCATGGTTACCCTGTATATTGTCTCTTACCCGTTTACTGTATTTAAAGAATAATAAACTGAAACTGAGCTAAGCCGTACTACCTCGTCTGGTTCTGCACCGATTTCCTTGCAGGTCTTTCTTCTGCCATACGTCCTTGCATTTCTCGCCGACAGTAGATTGGGAGTAGAGTAATTGGGAGAGACGGAAGATGGGAAATGAATGGCTTCGACTTTTCGTTTACATAGCTGGCCGGGTTCGCTCAGCGTGCGCAGTGCGCCTCAGGACACTTTAATCGCAAATGGAGCCAAAAATATTACTCGCTCCCTCGTACCTGTCTATTCGAATTTTAGTATATTTTTTTTATATGTGAATTACATACACGCGCGTCAAATGCTTATTGATCACATGAAGGCGGTTGCATGCCTTGGTGCAGAAGCGTTGCATGGCGCCATAAAGTTTATCAATATTCTTTCTTGGCATTTAAATATCTAAATACCACTTTGCAGTGGCGAGTGGGAGCACCATCCCTAGCCTTGATGGTGTTGTGCGTTAAGTATAAAGTGTTGTACCGTTGAAGTTTGTTGTAATGATACTGGTTATAACGAACCAATTGATAACGCGATGTAATCGTAATTGCCGTTGAAATTTTCATGGCGAATGAGGCATTTAAAATTAAAAAAGCGAAAAGCCTCCCATAAGTGAATAAATACCTCCCATAAGTGAATAAATAACATTTCTATAGTTTATATATATATAGCAGACTTGCTCATCGTAACGTGTTGACGAGGCCGAAATTTCATGTCACATTACACTGCTATTAACTTGTCTGATAAAGCAGTCCAAAGCACTTGCGTTAGCGTGCTAAGGAAATGCTGATAAAACCTGTTGCTCCGTTATTTCTGTGTGTGAGATGACTGTGATAATAGATAAGCATTGTGAGTGGCATTCGAGAAAGTCTTCTCACTAACGATGGTGCTGAAGAAAACAATCGGCGGTCCTTCAGCACTGCACTGCGGGCTTTTGCATCGGCCCAAACTTACACCATGGTAACTATTCTCCAAGAATCTCCTTCCCCCAACTCCCTGCCGCCAGAGGGCAATGATAACTGTGAGCAAGAACAACAGCCATAACGAAGTTATGGATATGAAAAATTAATTTCACCTCTACGTTCAAGTACGTTATAGCAAGGTTTTACTGTATGTATATACATGCCAGTGATGTCGATGGGTACTGTATACATGTTGCTGATGCCGCCTGGTTTCTCAGGAGGAAGGATACAACACAACGCAGCGAAATGGAGAGGTGACCAAGAAGTGCAGCATAGTGTTCCTGTGCGTAAAACCACACCTGATGGACGTCGTGGGTGCCGAGATACAGCCGCAGTTGACAACGAACCACCTTGTCATCAGCGTCGCAGCTGCTGTCAAGATTTCTCACCTAGTCGCTGTATGTACTCACCAATTAACCTACATAAAAATTTTCGAAATAAGTGCAATCAGTACTGAATGGCAAAATTGGCAAAGGCAAGGAAAAGAACATATTTATTTATTTATTTCACAATAACCCTAAAGGCCCTCTAGGGAGGGTATTACATAGGGTAAACAATACATCGGTGAGGTGAACAGTGCGTAAATGTAAATACAATGGAAAAACAACACTGGGACAAAATTAACTACAGTGCATCAATGTACAAACACAAAAAAATAAGAAAATATAATGATAGTTATCAGTACAGCAACTCTAAATGATTTGTACAAACTATGACACTGTCGTGGAGGCTTTGGTTATCGGCGCATTAAAAAAAATCTGTTTACAAATCAGAGAGTGAAACATGATATATTAGGTATGCATGGTACTGCGTAGAGCGTCTGTAAATTTCGAGGCATTTGTTTCGGTGACAATGTACGATGGCAGATTATTCCATTCATTTGCGGTGCGAGGTATAAATGACTGACCAAATGCGAGGGAATGACACATTGTGCATTTGACTTTGCAAGAATGATTCCGACGCGGAAAAATGGCTGAGGGTTCACACATGAACTTGTTATGAAGAGATATGTAATAGTAGAGCTTATGGAATAGTGTTAACCGAGATATATTACGGCGAAGTGACAAGGCTTCAAGCTCAGCGCAATTTTTTAATGCTGTTACACTGGAAAAGATGAAGCGTACAGCACGGTTCTGCAGGGCTTCTAAGTCAGTTATTAGGTATGCCTGATGGGGATTTCATATGGCTGATGCGTACTCTATTTTAGGGCATATTAGTGTTGTGTATGCCAATTCGCGTAAGTGTACGGGAGCATGTTTGAGGTTATGTTTAAGGAAACCAAGCGAACGGTTTGCAGAAGCGAGGATATGGTTAATGTGATTATTCCATGTCAAGTTAGGGCTTATGTGTACGCCAAGATATTTGTAGCTGGAAACTTGTTCAACAAGGCTGTCGCTTAAGATGTAAGATGTTGATGTTCGGGGCGCCTGATTAGTAAAAGACATGAATTTAGTTTTAGTAAGATTTAGAGGCATTAGCCAAGTTGAATACCATACGTTTATTGCATTTAGGTCAGATTGAAGAATGTCATGATCACAGTTAGAGTGAATATTACGATATATGACGCAATCATCAGCAAGTAGTCTGATATTGGATTTGATGCCGTCTGGTAGATCATTAATATAAATTAGAAAAAGTAGGGGCCCAAGCACACTTCCATGTGGTACACCAGATGTTACGGGGACTAGAGATGAGTTGTGATTGTTAACCGATGTAAATTGCATCCTGTTAGAAAGAAAGTCTTTTATCCATGTGACAACAGTAGAGTCAGTGTTCAGCTGTGTAAGTTTGTGAATAAGTCGGCGATGAGGGACACGGTCGAATGCTTTTGAATAACCTAGGAATACGGCATGTACTTTAATTCCGGTGTCTATTGATGAATGTATGTCGTGAATAAAGCCAGCGAGCTGAGTGTCACATGAATAGCCTCTGCAAAAACCGTGCTGTTGCTTAAATATGAGGTTATGTTCTTCAAGGTAGTTAATGACCTGGGAATGTATAATATGTTCGACTAATTTACAAATGTTACTTGTTAAAGAAATTGGTCGATAGTTAAGTGGTGAAGAACGATCCCCAGACTTGAAGAATGGCGCTACCTTAGCCACCTTCCAATCGTGAGGGATAACGCCTGTCGATAGTGATTGTGAAAATAAGGCGGACAGTATTGGGAAGATGCTTGGGGCAATATTTTTTAGAATTGTTTTATTTAAGCCAGTATTATCAGCGGAAGATGAAATGTTAAGATTAGTAAGGAGAAAATAAATTCCAGAATCGGTAATTATTATTTCCGGCATAAACAAATCAGTGCGAGTCATGGTGGCTAACGGTTCTAAACATTCGCGCGCGAATGTTGATGAAAATGTTTCGTTCAGTAGTTGGGAACAATCAGTGTCAGCTATCGCTGCGCCGTCTTGATCAGTAAGGACGATGTCAGGATTATGCTTGGGATTAATGACACGCCAAAAGCACCGAGGGTTAGTTGTTAACATCGATGACAGGTCCCGTTTATAGAATTGTCTGCGCGTGGCTTTGAGTAAACTTTGGTATTCTTCGTCACATGCTTTGTACCGACCCCAGGATTCATATGATCTATTTCTGTCAGCTTGCCTGAATAATCTTTTTTTCTTGTTATTTAGGCGACGAAGGTTCAGCGAAAACCAAGGAGCAGTGTTATCGGATTTTATGGAAATGACCGGGATGTATTTATCTATGAGATTAGTGAGTGCGTTTTTAAGTAGTAACCAGTTTTATTTTACTGTCCACGACAAGTAATCTCTCAGAAAGTCGATAAAAAAACATCGTACATCAAACATCATACATCAGCGCTAACTTTCTCTTAACATTCACTTGAAAACAACATCGGCTATATACATAGCGTGTGTAAACACGCTATGTATGTTTGTGTTGTGCACACTCCTTCCTTGTGTTTGTCCACTTTAGTGCTGTTCGTATTTATTTCATCATGTACCAGCATACTCTAATTATTCTTGTCAATGTTAAAGTGGACCTGCCCAGTTGTGGAAAAGCATCTTGCAACACACATTCAGAAATTATTTTGAGTTCTAAACAAACTTGTAACAGGGAAGTGAGACGGTGAATTCTATGGCAGGTCATGCCAAGTTCATTTGCAGTGAGGAGCATCAGGATGTCATTTTCAGTAATATGTGTACATTGTGTCACAGTGTCTCCTTTTGTAAATTAACATCTGCCAGATGCTCCTGTGATAAATAATTTTAAATACAGCAGGTTTACATATGTAGAAGAGCTTGTCACTGCACACAGTCTTTTTGTCACTATATCTTATATTTGAAAGTTCATGTTGAATATTTAAGTAGTTCGAATAGATTTTTCACTTGATTTTATGTACGTATTTGCCACTGCATTCTCGAGTTGTCACCAACCACACTCCATTTCATACTTCTCGGGCAACAAGAGTGACGCACTGAGAGCATTCGGATTTTTGTGGCTTGTGGAGGTTCTAACCACAATTACAAATCCTAGTGGTGCTTTCTTCTCAAGCCTGTTCATTAAATCTCACCTAACCAATTTCATGGCTGGTATGAATGGCGAATGTGTTTGTTGAAACCTTGATCGAACTACGTCAAAGTGAACACCTGAGAGAATTAGCATATTTCTTCCATTCCTGGTTTCCTTCATTGCAGATGCTTCGCGTGCCATGTCGAGTGGTCCGGTGCATGCCCAACACCTGTGTGACAGTGGGTGCAGGTGTGTGCGCCATCAGCCGCGGCCCTGGTGTAGATGCGGATGATATTGCACTGGTCATCAGTTTGCTGGGCAGCATTGGTCTCTGCGAGGAGGTCTCGGAAAGCATCATGGATGCCGTCTGTGGACTGAGCGGTTCAGGGCCGGCCTATGTGAGTTACTGGCGCGTGTCTCACACTTCCCATACTTACAGGGACCAGATTTCATTGCCAAACGCGAAATCAATGTTTTGACGGCATCTCGTCTGGTCGCGCAGTAAATTCATGTCAAGTGAAAGAGGAGGATGCCAACAAAAAAAAGTTACGGTTAATAAGTATTGTACATTCCGGCTTCCATACTTGCCAAGGAAAGAAACTGTATTTCATGACAGTATCTCAAGTCCCTGGCTGTTCAGACTCTGAGAAAAACATTAAATCGTAAAAACGTCAATCTTTTGCCTGCATATGCAAGATGCCTAGGTCGAGTACTAAAACATACCTACCTAAGCTCGCCGTTTCAAGCAGTTTATGTTTGTAAACAAGCCAAAATTTGCAATACGTACTTACTGACCACACCCTTTTAGTTGCCATCCTTTTCTTTCTTTTGACATGGTTTCCTGATGTACGTGGATGTAATGTTTATACGCTAGTATCCCCTTCCCCAGTGTAGGACAGCAAAACGTGCGACCTTGTTACCCTCCCTGCTTTTCCTTCTCCCTCTCATGCATGTGCAGGTCACTTTATTCCTCCTAGAAATGGTTTGCCTAGCTCTTCTCGTGACTAGCTGGTAAATATTTGTAAGGACAAGGATCATCAGCATTCAAGAATCTTCATCACCAGTTGTCCCTCAAGTGCGGGAACCTCAGTCGTTTGCCACACAGATTACCGGTTTCCTGCTTTGTCACTCACCTTCTTCTTTTGTAAATGCAACCCATCTTGTAGTTGCAGAGATGTGGAGTTTCTTTTAAATCTGAGCAGATGGCAGATTTTGGTGATGTGGCCAGCCAATTTTCGGCAAATTTGTTGTGGAACATAGTAAGTAGCCGCTAATCACGACGGTCCCGAGACTGGTTAGAGTGTAACCAGTGGACACCCAGCTGTCAAAAAGCTTGAGTTTTCTACACAGAGGTAGGTTGAGCAGACGTCTTGTTGCTCTTTACCTGCTTCCTACAGGTGTGCCTGGCTATCCAGGGAATGGCAGATGGAGCAGTCAAGATGGGCATGCCGAGGCAGCTAGCGCTCAGATTTGCTGCACAGACCATCATGGTAAGCTCCGTGCACTGGCGTCTGCCATTTCCTTCCCAAATTCTAGTGCAGTCATACCTCATTATAACAAACTTGCATCTGACACAAAAATACATACCTTCATTATATCTGATTACTCGTTATAAGCATTTACATGCTGACACCAGTGAGAAAATTTCTGTGTTCATTATGTCCATATGTACTATCCTATGCAGTCTTCGATGCATCTTGTGAAGATTAATGTACTTTTGTTTTGGCTCTCGCCGTGAGTCTTCCATTTTTTATTTTTTTTTGTCCTCTTTATCTTTCACATATAAGGCGTTTAAAAGTCACTTTGAGTGTTAGTTGCTTTTTCCCTCTTTTATTTTTTACGCTCTGGCAAAGCAGTAAGTGCTGTAAATGTGCATTAAATTGAATTGGAAACTGACAATACTGCCTCATTTTGTACGTCAGGGTGAAAAATATTCTCTTGGCCAAACTTTGGTTGGGCTGTAGGGGGAATACGAGAAAAATCTGAAGGCCAGTCCATAAACTCAAAAGTTTGGTCCTAAAGGGACCCTGAAACTCTTATCTAACTAATCATAGTATGGCCTGACTATTAAAGGATGTCATCTCACGAATCTCGTGGTGGAAAAATTTTTCGACTCCTTCAACTTATAGGTAGAGTTATCGCACCGGTACCCAGCTTTCTCTCTCTTTTCGTCTCCGCTAGCTCACTGAAAGCTACACACTGGAGAAGCCAAGAGGGCAAAGCCCTGCTTAAATATTTAACGTTGTGGTGGCAAAAGGGCTCATTGTTGCATCTCGTGGCCATCACAGCAGAGTACGCTACGCAGCACACCGCTTGGAGACCCCTCACAGACCAGCAGTGCAAAGCTGAAATGAGTTTTCTGTCTTTTTGACATCACAGACATCTGTATGTTTCCTTTATTTAACTCAAAATTAGCAAATTGTGTATTACTGAAAATGCTCTCGCAATCACGAAATCGGCCAATAGCATTGGTGGGTCCAGCTATTTGCGATGGCACTGCATGATGACATTGCGGAGGCAAGAGCGAGCAATTTATCAGTTTTTGCCACGAGATTGTGAATTCATTGCTGGATGCAGTTTAATAATTGGCTCACATGTTCACAGGATCTTCAAGTGCACTTAAAGAATACCTGCTCCAGGAAGCCAGCTAAACCTATTTGCGTGCACTTTTGGTTCTAGATTACTTTTCTTTCCAAGTATTGAACTATTTTTTTTTTATCCACCATAAGTGTAATTGGCATGCATAACTTATTTTTATTATCATGCATTAGCATTATATTATATACTGTAGCTGCGTGTATGTAGTACCGTGTTGTATGTTAATTTTTTTTGTTATGTACGTATTACCCTATACTGTTTCAGAGTTAACATGTTGTTTTCTGCATTTATTTCCTTTCTCAGTATAAATGGATTTATCATTCATTGCTTGCTTTGTCAAATTTAATGCTTGTACTTACATACTTTAGTTTATACCCCCTACTAGCCTTTGGCTATGGGTTCTGCCTATTTTGCCTATTTTAATGTGTTGTAATCAAGAACGCGTAATAAAAGAAAGACAGAGCCTCTTCTACAGATCCGCAACATTTTCTTACTAGACTCAAAAAGTGTTTCAGGGCCCCTTTAACAATCCTTTTCTTGGTAGAGTCTGCCCGACTCTAGCAATCTCCAAGTTACCGTATTTTCACGAATGTGCTGACTAAGTCACCTGCAGCATTGCCTTGTTCTGTGCTATCGGTCTGTCGCCAACTACAAATTGCAAGACACCAGAGTGGTGTACCTGCTGTGTCTGGGAAATGATGATATGAATAGCAATTTGGCTGTGACAATGAAAGCATTAGTAAAGTTGAGGTGATGCCACTTTCCTGCACTTGAGCTAGTCTCAGCCTCCATTTTTTTCATATTACCTTGCTTATCAAGCCAATACACACCCAATTTGTTTTCTTACAGCAATATCTTCTTTTCAGGCACTATTCGTTTCCATCTAGTGAAAATAACATGTTTCCTTGCAGCTTCAGTGCAGTCAGGAACAGATTGCGATGTTTCAACAAGGTTCTTTTTTCTTTTATATATATTTGCAATGGAGGAGTGGAGGTGTCAAAATTCACCCCACGTTTATGCCTCCACCTGCATTGTCATATACTACAGAAATGTCAGTCTTCCAGCAGGTTTTCTTCTTTTATCTCTTTCCTGTTTAGGTTGCACATAACCTTTTCTTTTTTACCTTCCTTCATCATATACCTTAACCACCACATGGCACAGGAGCCAGGTTTCCTATTGAATCATTTTCGTGGTCCTTCTTAATATTTATTTACTGCCTTGCACAAACTGTGATGCATTGTTCTCACTAGCACAGGCAGCCAATTCAACAGTCTCCTGGGTTGCCCATGTCAGTGTTCTCTTATTTTATCTTTCTGGCTTTGATTCAAGACCATAAACTTGGCATGTACAGTTGTAGCGTCGCCATCAGCCATTCTGAAGAGGAAGACAGCCACACGAATGGCCGCTGTCCGTGGACGTTCAATCTTTGCCTGGATTGGCTGCAGCTGTCAGTGCTCCGCGCGTTTTTGCATCTGTGCTCTCTAATAACAATATGACTGTAGCCCCATTCTAGGCAACCTCCACATTTGTGGTGACCCGAAGGAGCTGCAGCCTTTTGTACGATGACACATGGCTACCACGGCTATCTAGCTCGACCCACAATTCCACAAATGTCGGATGTCGCCGAGAAGGTGACCGCAGCCATATTTATTAAGCAGCACACATGCGCAGAGTACCAAGAGCTGCGGCCAGCCTAGATGAAGATTGAACGACCCCTCACAGTGGCCGTTCGTGCGGCTGTCTTCCTTTTCGTCGTGGGCTCGACTGATGGCGACGCCACAGCAGATAAACTTTGTGCTCCCTTTGTGAGCTTTGTGTTCCTCACTTTGTGAGCTCACTTTGTGTTCCCTCGTGGATGACAGGGTGCTGGCAAGATGGCCCTAGACAGCGGCTACCACCCGGAGGAGCTCAAGGACAACGTCTGCTCACCGGGGGGAACCACGGCCTACGGGCTGTCGGCCCTCGAGAGCCGCTGTGTGCGTGCTGCCTTCGCCGAAGCCGTCGAGGCCGCCACACGCCGTGCTCAGGAGCTGGGGCACAAGGTCGAAAGCAAGGGCACTGCCTCAAACTGACTCCATTTGGATTCGCTTTTGGGTGCAGCGTCAACAAGTTCCTCTTCAAGCATGCCCAAGGCCACCGCAAAGATTCTACTACCGTTTCAGCCAATTGCACCGAGCTATCTCCTTTTGCAGTTCGAAAATACTGGCTATAGCGCAGTACCTGCTGGACATTTAACCTGCACCATGATGCACTGTGAAATACTCATTTAACCTGCGCCTGGATACAATGTGAAATATTAACGGCCTGCACACATCTCGTTGAACTGGAAAGTTAGGGGTAGAAACTGATGAAAGCGTTTACTTCACAATTGTGATTACAGGGTTTGCACAGTGTTCAGTCCTCTTGTAATGTATTCGTTCCTAAATGTATAGCACAGATGACGAATAAAGGCGTGTAGATTCATTGATGCACAGATTGTCACGCAAAGGAGGGGAACCAGGCAATTCAAGAAGTGCACAAATTTTTTTTTTCGAAGTTTTTACGCTTGCTGAAGGACAGACTAAGAAGTTATACGTGCGGAATACGTGCCAAAACATAAACTTACTGCACAGACCTGCCCATGTCTGTACTTTAGGCTGGTTATCAACTACGCAACCTGTAGTAGCCCATGCTTCCCAATGTAGGCAGAGTGCAAGACCAAAAACACGGAAACAGCAAATGAGTCTACAGTGTGTGTGCTGCGGTTATGGACAGTTGCAAAAGAGTTGCATTAGAGTGTGTATGTAAGTACCTACGTGGTAAAACTTCATCCTGCTAATATGACTCCCAAGTTTCTGCATGGGCCAAAATCAATGTCACAGTATATTGCATCTGTTAGGTAAATTTTTCTGTTTGTAGGTTATTAAAGCAAGGTCAGAACTAAGTGTAGCCCATCTTTCCAAAGTTTTAGGTTAGCGGGGAAATGTGCCGAGGAAAATGTCCCCCTGAGTTCCACTCTCGCCATCAGTCATGCCAATCAATCACTGTAGTTGTGTTCGTGGTCAAAAAGAGAAGGCACACAATCTTGAGATGAAAGAACATCATTCACCATTGGTGCTGCTATGTTACTACAATCACCATTTACACAGTACTCAAGCAGATAAGGATGTTTTAAAAATGTTGCATTACAGATACAGTAAATCCAATTGTGTTAATTTGAGCCAGGAAATCAGATGGTGCACATCATTGGTCAATTGTTATGATGCGTTTAGATCTACCCGAGCATGTGCCTCGGTATTTGTTACCAACTTTAATGCACTCATATACTCTTTGTCAAGTGCAACAAATGTACATCGTAATTTGCTTTGATGCAGTGCTTAACATTTCGTCACAGGATATTGAAAAAGGTATATTGCAAGTTTAAACTATAGCACTGAGTGCATACTGCGAGGTTTTTTTGATGCGCATGACTGTTTGGCAAAGCATTCTGCAGAGTATACCAGCCTTGTTTCAACATTGCAGTACAATGTATTTGTGCCGTTTTGTGTGTTGTATAGTAAAAAATGAAAAAAAATCGCAATCGATTTCTTCCTGTTGTCTACTTAAAAAGGAAGCTTTAGCACAGAGCCGATTCCGATTTCCCTATTCAAATACATGTAAAATACAGAAATACTAACCGATTTGAGTGAAAGTTGCTGCAGTTGAGAAAATGGTAAAGTCTCGTGAATCTAGGAAGCGGAATTTTGAGTTAGGGGCTAAAATTTTTCTTGAAAACTTCTGAAAGTTTCCGAAAACTTGCAGCACGTTTACAATTCCACAACTCTTCGTCATAAACAGATATTGCAGTTCTGTAAATGGCATCTGTTAGAGCATCTAAAGCGAACAAATTTTATATATGAATTTACGACCTTGTGAAATGGTTACAATGTTAATGGGGGACTTGCGAAAATCCTCTCACATTGGTCGTATAGTATTTCAGTGCAACATATATTCACTTTTGTTCACTTTAGATGCATTATGCGCAGTTAACAGAATTGTGATAAAGTTTTTCATTGCCGAGTTACACAGTTGTAGACTTGACGGTTGAGCGTTCTGAAATTTTGCAAGTTGAAGTATTTTTTTCTTCAAAAGATTGACGGCATAAGTCTGCTTGCCACAGTCGCTAGATTTCAACATTTTCTTTCAGATGCAACAAACCTCATCAAATTCGGTGCAGTGGTTGCCGAGAAAAACTATTTCTCCATTTCCATGTATTTAGATAGGAACTCCCGAGCTAAAGATTCCTCTTAACAGTGCCCTTATTCGCAGACACAGGTACCACTCTCCAGATTTTCTTTCCCTGTCATGCTGCACTGGAGAAGCAGGCTGTACAGAGTTCCAATATGGTTGAGAGAAATCTGACCACACGGTCAATGATACCATGGCAGCGTCTTGTAACCACCGCATGTTTGACAAGATTAGATTTCAAAGTGCATTAAAGACTTGCTTTGGTTTAAACTTTTTCGTCTTGCCTGTTGCTTCATCATTTCCTGCGTGTTCCCATATGTCACACTACTTGCAATACGACTCACTTCCTCGTGACAGCAGACATTTACTCTAGTGTGGTCAATGTTGTAGTTTAACAACAGACCACACAAATAAAGCACAACCAGTACAAGAAGTGTGGATGGCATATTCACAATATATTTCTTTATTTCATACAAAAAGAAGAAAACAATATGATTACACTAATCTGCTTTGTTTTCTTTTAGACAATGAATGCAAGGATTTTTTCGCTGAAGTTGGCAACACAACTATGCTTTTCAACAACAAAAAGAAAGGCGCATGTACATTTTTGGGGGGGCAACGTGCAAGTCTCAGCTGCGGGAAGAGCGAGGGTATTGTAAAGTAACAGCACGAGCACCATCTTTTTTTCTATTAATTTTTTTCTTAAACCCACCTCTCAGAAGTAAGCTTGTCCTAACAATCAGACTCATCACAATAAGAGTTGGCTGCTGAGAGTTGCACGTTGCCGTGACCAAGCCCTTCTTGATATCTGGTGTGTGTGCTTTTTATGAATTATTTACACTGGACTCATCCTGCCTTCAATCATGACGGAGGTGGCAGGCACACATAAACCGTGCCGCCACTTTCTCAAATGTACAATTGACAGCCCATGACCGCTGCCACGATGAGTAACGAAGAGTGCCTGGTCTGTCTGGAAATGACCCTCTCACCTGTACGCCTCAATGATGAGACTTCCCTTCTCGCTGCTTCGAGCCTCAACACATCAAGGTCCGCCTACTCTCGACAGTTTTGGCGACATGTTAACACAGAAGCGTAACATCATTTTGATTTTGAAAAAAAATGAAACGATACAGAAGCAAGCACACATCTACAGAGTACCGAAAATGTTTCACCACGAGCGAAGTGCTCCGCAGGGCGACAAAAACACCCTCCTTCTTGGGGAGCAGAGATGACAATACTTTCACAGCATCACACAATTAAATGAACTGAAGAATGAAGCACCATGCACATCTTGTGCTACAACTTAAAATAATTTTATAAAAAATTAAGAACTGATATTTTCCAACTAGAAACAGTTACTCATGAGAAAAAAAATATTTTTGCGTCACTTCGTCCTGAACAGTTTACAGGTTTGTCCAACTACATCCCCCCACACTTGTAGCAATTATCAGTCCACTCTTGTTCAACGGCCTGTATGACGACAGAGTAAGAGAATCTGCCAGCATACACAAACATGCAGATTGCAGTGAAAACCAGATTTCTGCTACCACTAAGCCATTTTGGTAGCCATCATTAATATTTTATACCTGTAATCCCTTAGCCATTAGTCGTCTTTTTCCCTTTACAAATTTTGGCTGCCTCAACGTCGCACGAAAGTTCCATTATCTGCATACTCCAACATAAAGCGAGGAAAGCCTTCGCATCTAGGCACCCCAACTTACATGTTCTAATGCAAATGGAAGAGCCTGACATGAAGCATTGACTGCAATGCATATGGCAACAACAGGAATTTTTCTTTAAGCTTAACAATGGAAATTGTAGACATTGCACTGGTAACTTGCGTCAGTCTACAAGTGCATCAACCACACTGAAATGATCTCTCCTGCTTCCTCTACAATGTTTATGCTCAACATGCTGTCATATGAAAAAACATTTCAATCGATGCAGTGTTCAATCTCGGAGCACATCAGCACTACAAGACAAATGGTTTCAACAGTTCCTTTAAAAAAAGACATCGATAAGCAAACCCTAAACCTGACAGGTCCATTCTCCACTGAATCGCCCATGCAATTACAAAAAAGAGCACAGTTGCTCTGGAATAGAAGTTTGCAACAGTGGAGTCTTTGAAAAGATCTCGCCAAATTGAGATGCAACGCTCAATGAAAATCCAGACGCACACACATATACGGCCTTCTTACAACTATGATCTCGATATTGTACATCACAAGTGTAAACCCGTCACAGATCAGATCAGCACAGGCTGACCACACACTGGTGCTCGTTCAAAAGACACACACACCCGAAAATAAATCGTGCCACCAATCGTAAACAACACGAGAGAAGGCTACAATAAAACCAGAGTTGTCGTAATGCCCCCACCAGGACAAATGACAGCGCTCCAGTGCCAAGATGCACACGATTACAAAGCGTGCGAGAAAAAAACATCAACGCTTTTCAACAGTCATAGACCAGTCTGTCCACTGCGAACAATTGCAATGGTGGTGCTCCCCATTTCAGCTCCAATACAACGTCTTGCTGATGACATCACTTCAGTCAGCAGCACTCAATTCAATTCAATCAGAACCACAGATACACTGAGCCAATGGTTCGATGCAGCGTGCACTAGTGATAAACATTCCAGTAAGCTCTTAACGGACAAAGATGACATTTTGGATACTCGGTATGGTTACTGGGCGCTGCTGGAGATGCCTGCTTGCTCTCTTGCACCTCTAATTTAAGAAGAGATTCTGATGTCTCATACAATTTGTTTAACGAACAAAAGTTATTAGAAGCCTCTCCAACACAACTGAAGGTCCTATGCCTCTTCAAGAGAATGATTCGTAAACAGAGGCAACCAACACTCAATCAAGTATCACACACTACACAGCCAACAGCGCCATCGCACAATACCCTGCAAAGACATGCCCTCTCAAATTCTTTCGAGAATGTACCACCCTCACTCACTACATTCACGCCTTAACATTTTATCCTGGCAAGCTCTGCACAATGAGGTGTCGCGTGAGTTAAGACAATAACATCCTTGCATTATCAACCTGCAAATATACATGCGTAGTAGATGCTTGCAATATACAAGAGGCATGGGTGAAAAAGCATGGGCGTACAAAGTATACCCCGACACAAGGTTTTAAAGACGATGCAGACCTGTGCAAAGCACAACGAAGAGCCCTTCGCGACTTCTCCCAATTTCCACATGCCACATGATTATGAGAATCCTTGCACTTCTGCAAAGTCGGGGGGGCGAGTCGTAAGAACGATGTGGGAGCTCACCTTAGCGATGCTGAAGTTACAATGGAAAAGATGTAGTTTACATTCAGCTTGCATAGTCTCGTGCAAAAGAATTCTCAAAAAGCCAAACGCAAGACACAACTCTGCACCCTCGACACGGGCCACCATTTGTGTTGACTTCTTACACCAAAACATGGAACAAAAGTATGTATGCATATAAAGAGATAAACAAAGCATGTGTGCGACTAGACCAAATATAGTTGCTTTGTTGACAGAGGTGCCATTGCGAAGCACTTTGAATGCTGGTGCAAAAACATTTTCATTTTGATTTAAAACAGCTGCTTGCTGCAAAACTCTTCACAAAAACAAAAGTAGCCCTAAACAATGAGAACTTTTCACGATTCCAAGGTCAAATAGTAAGACCTACTTCACTGAGAACGATCCCGAGTGCCTTAGAAAAATTCAAACAAAAAGAATGGGCAGAATGATATGCTCCACAAACGCAGTAAAGTAAAATGTCGACAGTGGACACACAAAATAGAATGCTGACAGCAGACAAGTTGTAGCTAATGACAGATTAGTTGCACATCAGTGATAGTCCAAAGGCTCTAATACACTGTGAGGTACAATTCCTCGCAAAGAAAAGAATGCAACAACAGAATTTGACATAGCTTTCAGACAGCAAAATATGAACACCAGGTACGAAAAAAAAGAAAATGTCCAAAAACATAACTTGCGGCCACGAAAGTTATTCGAAGTCTGCTTTAACAGGCTGCCAGTGTTCTCGGACACTGTGGCTTACTCTAACAGCAATGCAGTTCACCCCATTGGGCCCAGTTCACATACAATAAACATTTACTAAAAATAAACCTTAAGTGAACCTAGAATGCTAGATAAAACTCCTAGAATTATGAATTGGAAAGAAAGCAAAGATGATAATCGGACAACATTTGTGCACTTTTGTTGTGCTCAAAAAAAAAAAAAGCCCACGCACAAGCCATAGTTGTTTGGCTTGGGCAGATGGGAATCCATCGCACTGGCACAATCGGACCACCACTGATAATGAACTGTTTTAGCACAGCACTACCGCTTATTGTTATGTCTACCATCCCAGTCATCAGCCAGCCTATATGGGCGCTCAAGCTAATCAGTACTGCTGATGCAAGGTTCAACCACGGTGCTAATTAACTGGCACGCTTTAATGAGGATTGTATTGCTTGGTCTTTCATTTCAAAGTTAAGGTTGCACTACACAAGCTTTTTTATTACCCTCTTTTTGTATCTTATTTTTTTTTTCCCCAGTATAACTCGCGCATTAAAACCTACATTGCAAGCAGCAGGGCTGGCTTGGCAATGGCAGCTATGGTAACTGTAAGCGGGCGTGGCATATTAGTGATAAGCTGTCAAGCTAAGATGTACGGCACGTCTGTACTGCCCAATCACTGAAAGTGACTAAGAAAACCCCAAATGCAGCAAGTGAAGTCATAGCGCTGGATTGACACGAACAAGAAAGACGAGAGCACGTGTGCTCCTCCTGTCATCTTTCTTGTTCATGTCAATCCAGTGCTATGACTAGCCCAAAAATCTACTCTCCCAAATGCAGACTGTACAAAATAGGCACAGGACAACAGAGGGCACACTGGCTGCGTGAGAAGGTCTGAAAATCAAGCCATCCGCCTTGCAGCAGGTCATAGCCAAGGCAGGACAGTATACAAATTCCACGATGAAGCAGCAACGACATGCAATAAAAAAAACAGGCATGTGCAACAGCATGAACCAAGCACAACGAAACAAACAAAAAGGTTGATGCAAATGTCCGACCTTCCAAAAGAAGACCCCACGCTCCCCAATTAAGAATTTGCAAGTCATGTACAGCAAAAAGTGAGGGTATAGACAAGCAATGATCTGGTGGATAGGCCTGGTGCAGAGAGATGTGGAAGCAGAAATGCTTTGATTGACAAGTGGTCCCACATCCATCTTCGTTTGTTTGTTTTTTTCGTTTTTCTTCCCTTGAACCCTGCCGTGTGCGCCAGAACGCCCACACAAGCCCGGCATTATTTCTCAAAGCCTTGGGCAAGCAAAAGCCGTGCGGCATGCAATCACAGAAAATGTCACTTTCTTTTCTTCAACGACTCGTCTGTTCAAAGATTTTCCGAATGCACACACCGGTGTCTACCAGCAAAGACTGCATTTTTAAACGTTAGCAAGAGAGGTTGCAGCGAAAGCCAATTACCAGATATGAGCACTCAGACAATGACACGCTTGCATTGTTGTGAGGCAACGGAAGGTGGAGAGGGCAAACCCAATCTTACTTCTCCCACAATAACGCAATACCATCATCGAGAATCCAAGAACCAACACCGCTGAAAAAAATGGTGGACTCCGTGGATTCCAGCTTTTCCCTCACAGCAGAAAGCAGGTGGCAGGCATTTTTTCACACAAACCACACATTATTTGTTACAGGCCCTCTCTCTCTTTCTTTTTTCATCCCCACTTGCACCATTTAGCAAAACGAGCGCAAAAGTTCGGCAAGTAGAAAATTTTAGCGGTGGCAAACACGAAGACGAGATGAAAAGAAGGAAGGAAAAGACACGTGCACCAACCAAAAGTTTCCCGCCTGGGTGTTTGTTTGTTTCTGCCAGGTTGCATGTCGCGCGTGCTCTCACAGTGCCGACGGCCATCGTCGACCTTGAAGGAGGGCCGAGTCAAGAGCTCTTGGTCTAAACCAAAGCTGGCACGCGCACTCCGGGACACTGCGGCAGACCGTGCGCGAATTCTCGGTGCGTTTTTCCTCCCCGAGGGGGCTGGAGACGGCGGGAGGAGGAGTCCACATCGGGGGTTGCACTGGCGTCGTTTCGCGCACATGACGGTGGTGACTTGCTGGGGGTCGCGAGTGGCGGCGGCTACTTGAGAACCACGAACGAGGCGAATGAGGGTGGAGCGTCTTGCACAAGGCAGAGTCTGTGTGTCCGTGCATGCTCGTTTACAAAAAGGGTGCAACGGTGATAACAGTGGTGTTCATGGGAGAGGAGGAGGTGCTGCCTCGATGGCTGAGGGGAAGGGAGTGAGAAGAGATGGTCGTGGAGGTGGGCTAGAGCGACTGCTCAAACTTGGGTCCTTTCTCAATGTAGAGCTCGGCGAAGGCGCTCTCTTGCCGAAGCTCGACAGCCTGCTGCTTCTTCAGCACAAGGAAGGTGTAGAACTTCTGCGCAACCTGCAACAAATAATAACAGGCATAGCGGCTCCAATTCAGCACCCTGAACGGGCGAAAACAACGGGAATGTACTACAGCATCCAATAGCCTCCCAATCCACAATCCCATCCCAGGCTCCACGTGCGCTCAAACTACACAGCTCCTTTTCCACAAGAGAAACTCTCAGAAATGATACAATAATGAAGAAAAAGAGAGGATTCATTCAGTGTGCGAGTGCCAAGACAACAAACAGCTTCTGCCATTACCCAGTCATACAGTGTCAATAGTTTTTCTGTGAATGACAACAGTTTCATCAGTTGCACTTTTGGGCATACCTTGCATATCACACATGGCCAGGAGTACATTTGATTATAAGGCTACAAAGCAAGTTTAAATGCGCATTTTAAGTAAACAGAAGATCGACGATTCAGAAAACAACAAAATTAATAATCACAGGTCTCTGTGTGTCCAAACTGCAGTTTTTTTTTCCACTGACTTATGTGCTTCTGTAATGGGAACAGAGAATAGGTCTGAATAAGCCAATTTTAGGTTAACTGGGTACAACCACACTTCTAATGCACCTGCTTGTACACATCTGGCCAATGCGTGCATCTCCCAGGTGCGGCCCATGGGGTGGCAAAACTTAAAAGGAGGCGGCTCGCACTTACCTGTTTGCGATTGCTGCCTCGTGCAATGTCGCTGAAGCGCACTTGGCGGCCCGCTTCGAGGGGCGTCCGGATCATGTGCAGCATGTGTACTGTGCGCTTGTTCAGTATCCGCTCCTCAAACTGTTCGTACGTCTCGTCAGCCAGCTGCTCCTCGGCCTGCAAGAAAAGGGGGGCAAGACGTGTCAGCCTTGGGATATCTTGACAAGCACGGCATGGGCTGGACGGCACAACCTGCACTGATGCCAGCAAGATGCCAACAGCCCCCTAATTTAACATTGTGTTTCTTGGTGGAAATAAATCAGATTGCTTAATGCATAGAATGTGTTGATGCTGTTACTCAACATGGCAGTGGCATAAATGGGCATACCTAACAGACAAACCAGTGGCTGTATAGTAACAAGTCCAATAAATGAATACTGGTAAGCGCAGTTTCAAGATGGGACGGTCCAGTCTTGAAACTGCGCTTACCAGTATTCATTTACTAGCACAGCAACAAATTTTGTTAGTTCCTCCAATTCTGCATTTTTTATCAATCAGGCAGAATAGGCCAGTCTTGAAAATAAGATGTGCCACACTGGCATAAGAGCAAGTGATAAACAGCAAAAGGAATGGATTTGGAAATTAATCATCACTGGCAACAAGGCTCACATTTAACCCTCACAAATGGCAGCCACATTAAGGAGATACTGACAGAATATTTTTTACTATATTGATTTCTTGCATTAAATGAGTCCAGCACTTCTAAATTCTCAAAAAGAAAAAAAATTTTGACAAACCTCAAAGTGCCAATAATAATTTATTATACTAATAGGTTTTCTGCAGCCAGTTTCGGTTTTGTTTCCAAGATTTTGATTTGTGACATCACAGCACACTACCAGACTCGTTACAACGTCCAGTCCCATGTGACCACATACTGTGTCGTGATGTCACGACATAGTATCGGCTTGGGAAATGCAGGTTACAGTGTCTGCATCTGAAGACGGCTGCTGCAGTACACCCCATGCCACACAAAACTTTCCCGGTCTTGCGCCTACCTCACAATGCACGCGCAGACATTGGCCACCCGTCTGGATGAGTGCAGCAAACAAGTGACATTGATGGATAGCTCACACAGGCAAGATTACTTGCTTTATTGATGCACGCAACTCTTGCGCATGCTCTCTAATCATTCTGGAATGATTTGATCTTAATGTCACATAATGCGCACGTAAAGGTGAAGTTCTTCAGTTTAAGCAACTCGGTGCAGCGCACATAGCCCCTCCAACATTGGTGCATTGGCAGTAGACGCACTAATACAGTCGAATCTTGTTAGTTTTAACTCCCAGGGGACCTGAAATCCATTCGAATAAAATGGAGCTATAAACTATCTACTACTGAGCTGAGCTAAACTGAGCTAATAAAACTATCGCTCAGTGGAATCGACTGTCATGTGGACAGGTGTGCAGTGTGAATCAAGATGTATTCTTTTCATGTTTGTAACCACCCTGCTGTAATGCTTTCGGGCAAAGTGGGGATATGTCTGAATAAAGAATAAATAAAGAATAAAGAGCTCAAACTAGGGAGAACCCTTTTAAATTTAGCGCTCGATCAATTGTGCGGTTCAGTGCCCAAAACCAAAACCATCACTGGGCTCACAGTGAAAGAGCCTTATCTTTCCTCCATCAGCGGGCAACATGCACCAAAAGTCTAGGTTCCTCTATGAACTCCAAGCGCAATAAGATCACGCCCAGCATGCCGTTTGCTGTGGATGCAAGGAAAAACGTGCAGGGGTGAATCGAGAAGGATGGTGGCTTGGTGCGCACCATCTTCCCGCGTGCCCAATGTTGAGGTGACCTGACCGAGGGCGTGCTAGGAAGGGGAGGCAGGCTTGGGTGAGCACGTGGTGTGCAGTAACGCGATCGAGCACACACTTGGAGAAGGGACTGAGACGGCGTCAGAGAGCATGGCGTAATGTCATAATGCACACTGAGGGCTCCTTCCTGCTACATAAGCCAGATGGGAAAGGAGAGCACAGGCCAGTCTGCTTGCTCCAATGCGATCCCACCTGTCATTTCCCTGTCATTTGTTACGCACGCAACATTGCGGTAGCTAGCAACGCATCAAACCTTCATCTCTTGCTCGGGTTTGTCTGAAAAACGGGCCGTGGGAATGAGAATTTTTTTCGAGTAACCGTTGCGTGGTTTTTGGAGTTCGGATTTGCAGAAGCTTTCCTATATTTTAATGCATAGCACTTTTCCAGGACCAACAAAGAAGTTCAAACTATTCATCAATTTGGGTTAAAAAATTTCAAATTATCGAGGCTGTACTGTACATAAGATTAAGACAAATGTGATTGCATTGGAGCACAATTCCACGGCAGTACCACTGCACTTAAGAAAACTTGTGCAACATTACAGCATTGCATTACAGCAGTGTCTAGTGTGCAACTTGCAACACCGGACACTGCTATTGCAGAGTCTCGACAAATCTAAGCCAGTTGAGAGACCGTCAAAGCCTATTACTCTGAAGTTTAATTCAAATACCTCCACTACCAAATAACTCCAACTACAGGTAAAAACTTGTACAAACTGCAGCAGTTGTAATAATAGCTGGCCAAGAGGAAGCAATGCTGACATGTCATGATGTTGACCAATGGAGAAGTTGCGAGAATGATGCCAGACAACATTCTGTAGTTCTAAAACACACAGTGAAACCTTGTTAATTCGAAGTCTGCCAGACCACAAAAAAATCTTCAAGTTAAGCAGATTTTGTAATTACCCGAAAAGAATTTAAAAATTCAGAAAAATAAGGCCAGAACTGTGCGACACAAGTATGCGACGTTTATTATGCGTGTGGCAGGACTACTAGAAGCAATCCATGCAGGATTGCTTGGTAGGGTAGTTCACTGTAATCTCCAGCATGCTAACCATGCCCAGTAATCTCAGTTGCCACCACTACACTCAACAAAGCTGCAGATGACATTATGGATACAATGATTATCGCTAAAGCGCGTGATCAAGTGGACTAGGATGCCTCCACCACTGCCTACTATGTCGGTAACTATGCTGCCAAACAGTGTCTACACATCTACTTCTACGTTCTAGTTGGCGAAGCCTAGTCGGCCTAGTCCGTCACTCTCACCACGATCTTTGTAGATTAGCAGAAACATGGATGTGGCCAAGATTTTTCATGTGGTCTGAAAGCGTAGCAATCATACCATGGGTGCACACAACACACTAGAGCGGGCATTCTGTAAATGTCCACCTAGTGGACATGTCCATTTCGTCTGCTGCTGAAGTTCTCATTGGCTGGGCTTGGGTGCGCAACAGAAGGAGACAAGCGCTCCCAGCCAATCCACGCTTTGGCAGCAGACGAAGTGGAGATGTCCGCTAGGTGGATACTTGCAGAATACCCCCCAGCAGTGGAGAAAACGTGACAACACAAGTGCTGCTAGGGAAAAACCAGAAAAAGAAAAGCACAACTGGAAATGACGAATTATCAAGTCTTATTCGCATTGAATATTACAGGACTGCAAAAAATTTACGAATTGATTGAATTTTCAAATAAACAAAGATTAAATTATCTAGACTTCACTGTATCCCTCCCTTCTGTCTATGGATTGCAGGAGCACATGCCTTGCTGGTGAAACAAAAGCAACAAGATTGAAATACACCCGCTGCAAATGTGGCATATTTTGCCACAATTGCACTAAATTGGCAGAAAGAAGGTGCATTCTTACTAGTACAGTAGAAAAAAGCTGCAGAGCATTGTCCATGCTGACTGACTAATACCACAGCCTACCGCTGCAGCAATATCGTTGCAGTAAGATGCTCGCCCAGTAGCCAGATCGTGGCCATATTATGGAACGATAGCGCTTGCGGATTACTTTCATTTCAGCATACTGAAGCATTCCGGGCTATGCGGATGGGCAGCGCGTCATCGGTTTCATCACATCTGCTTTCACCGATTTAACTAACCAGTGCACACTGAAAGTCACCCAGAAAGTGACTCGTCACAAATCGTGCTCCCCGCACTGTACTCACTGGTCCGACAGACGCGGGAGGCCCATAGTCCTCATCGTCGTCGTCCAGCTGGGCCAACTGGTCCTGCTGCTGCTGCTCTGTCAACTGGTCCTGCTGCTGCTGCTCTGTCAACTGGTCCTGCTGCTGTTGCTCCTGCTCCATCAACCGGTCCTGCTGCTGCTGCTGCTGCTGCTCCTGTTGCTGCTGCTGCTGCTGGTCTTCCGTCGACGCATGTGGCTCCATCTGTGGCTCTGACTCGGGCTCTGGCTCCTCTAAGTGATGCTGCTCAGCTGATGTTGACTCCATGGGTCCCCCAAAGCCATGCAGCGCTGGACCCGAGGCCACCAGGGCGTCAAACTCGGATGGTGGCGCCAAGGGTTCCATGCTCGGAGTCTCCTCCTGTTGATGCTGCATCTGGAATAGTGGGAAAAATACAGTAAGAACTTGTTAATTCGTGCTTGTGCCTTGTTTCTGGCAAGCCGTATGCATGATTTAGTGACATCAAAGTCTCGTCATTTTGGCCATATCTGGCTACGCATCAGTTAAATGGGGAACTGAAATGAAATTTGGGACCACGTAGGAAGCCTAGTTTGAGACAGTCTAGATATAAAGGAGTCTCCATGCAAAATTTTACTTTCGAAATAGGAGTAGAAGCATCACGAAAAGCTTGCAAAAAAAGGCATTCTTGATAAAGACTTCTTTTTAAATGGCTACATTACCACTCACTGGAAGTCGCGCATAACCTAGAATGCACAGCTCCTCGGCAAGACTTCCGAGATTTTGTGGCGCCCACGGCTGCCTGCAGCAGGCTGAAATAGCTCGAAGGCGACGTGCTGGGACTTGCATCATAGCTGCTAATCACCAGATGCTTGCATTGTCTGCTTAGTGGCTGCTGAGATTGCTTCAATAGAATATCCTATGATCAACTTGGAAATAGTAAAATTTCCTTGCAGTTGGCCTTTCATTCAAACTATCTAAGTGCATGATAATAATAATAATATTTGGGGTTTTACGTGCCAAAACCACTTTCTGATTATGAGGCACGCCGTAGTGGAGGACTCCGGAAATTTTGACCACCTGGGGTTCTTTAACGTGCACCTAAATCTAAGCACACGGGTGTTTTCGCATTTCGCCCCCATCGAAATGCGGCCGCCATGGCCGGGATTCGATCCCGCGACCTCGTGCTCAGCAGCCCAACACCATAGCCACTGAGCAACCACGGCGGGTTATCTAAGTGCATGAAGCTCTATAATTACGCAAAGCAAATGAGCGAAAACGGCACTAGTGTCCAACTGAAACAAAGCAACAGAATTCACATCGCCACAGTCATTACCGGGAGCCGTAGAGGAACAACACGAGAACGCTTTGCGCCTTTTTGTTACGCTAGACTGTTCCGTTCATGTCTCCGTGTGATTCTTTGAATAATCTGTGCTGAAACACTAATAAATAGACTTCTGTGATCCGATTCTGGTCTATTCAATTTTTCGGTTAACATGATCTTGACTGAAGGTCCTGGCCATCGCTGATGAATTTCTATAGGTGCAAACTTTCATTATTTCAATCCTAAAATTGGCATTTGCCAGTCAGCACGCACAAGCCTGACCCCTATGGTGACGACTCCAATAACGACCCCGTTACTGGCAGCGGTTGTCTTGGCAGATCATAGGAGACAGTGAATATGTTGAACACACATTAAAAAAAAAAGTATACCGTCGAAAACGCCCGTTTTCACTTTGCCCTGGGAAAGAGTTTCAAGGAGTAATGGTAGCTCACAATGTCCAATTAGGGCATTTACCCCATTGTAATGCATGGCATCTTTTTTTTAACTGGGCCACAACCCGTGTTCGCGGCGTTCGTATGCTTTGCTGCATAACACATGTGTACTGCGACAAAGCTGACTTTAGCATACCGTGCGGCGAAGCTGACTTTAGGCAATCGACCTCTACCGTGCAACACTTATTACACCCGTGCCCATTTTTTCCTTTTTTTTTTGGAAAAAACCAGAAGCGCATTACATTTCTAATTTGTTTATGAGCTTTAATGCAATCTCTACGCTAGTTTTCTACTTTGGATACATAGAAAGTTGGCGTGCATTTGATTCAGGGGCATGTTAGAAATCGCCAAATACTGCCAAATGAATCAGCAATATGTTCACACATTTCTTCTGCATCCTGTTTATTTCGCCGCACCGGATTATTCTATCGTTTTCCTCGGTCTCATTAGGGTCGAATTAATGGAAGTACATTGTACTACATTTACAGCCGTTAAAATTAAATTCTGAGGTTTTACTCATCAAAACCACGATAGGATTATGAGGCATGCCATAGTGGGTGACTGCAGATTTATTTTGACCACCTGGGGTTCTTTAACATGCACCCAACGCATGGTACACAGGCATTTTTGACGCATTTCGACCCCATCGAAACATGGCTGCTGCAGCCATTTACCACCAGAAAATGATAATCTGAAGTTGATCACGACACTTGTTATGCCGTGAGGCAACATATTGTTTTCATAGCATGTGTTAGTTTAGCGGTGCAAGCAGAAGGTGCTGTTTTCTCATTCAACGTGTTGAGTTGTCAGTTTATTTGCTCGCAAGAAATTTAGAAGCAACAGCAAACAGGTTCCAGCTTTTGAGTGTTCGACCTGCGCATATAACGCTGTTAGTTTGCCTTCCGACACTGTACACACACCTAAATTCCATTACAAATGGTTCAGTTCATTTCGAAGTCATGCATTCACACTAATACAAGTGACTTTGCCCAAAAGAGAACTCTCACTAAATTTTGGAAACCTGTTGGAAGAAGCACAACTTGGTCCGATTGGTTGTTATTGATTCTCGCGTTTCACTAGTCTGAGAATTCCTACGGGCAGTGGGTGTCTGCTGTGTTTGCAAGCTCGAACACTGCATACTGCAAGCCTAAACAAGCACCAGTCATCGGACACAGATAACCTTATCAGCCGTGTAAGCTAAATATAAAAAGAAAGGTGCAGCCCCGACTCGCAAACGGAACTTTCATTTGTTTTTATCCCAAGACACACTGATCAGGTAACGTAACAGTTTTTAGCCTCAGTGCAGAATATCCGTATTTGGCTTCTGAAAGCAAGACAGACGTTACTGCCTATATTTTGCAAGATGCCATGTGTGATATACTACAACACGAGTCGCAGTGCGAATTTGCCTATGAAGGTCGAAAATAGTAGAGTATTATACCTGTACCAGTGGAGCCATGCCGCGAACAAGTGCTTGCACCTTTCGGAGGCCTGCTACACACAAACGCCTTCTCCCTTTTTTAAATCTCCGTATCACTCGAAAGACTCTTCGCACTTAAAAAAAAATAATCTGATACAGCTCGCTGGGCAGGCTGGACATTGGTACGCACAGCAGAACGATTTTCACGGTTTAGTCGCTAGAATCCCTGAGACCAATCAAAATAAGGCAATCGGCAGCAAGGGCCCTTTTGGCTTCAATGAAACACCTCGATTCAACGCCATGAAGGATAAATGCGTGAGCGCAGCACTAAGTGAAAGAGCCACCGTGAGCCTGGATGTTGTAGCCTTCTGTGTCTATTACGACAGTGTTGCCAGCACAAGTAATGGATACTGGAGTTTCCAATACTATGCCTTAAAGTGCGAGGACATTTCAAGCCTCCGGCTTCGGGCAGCATGGTGGCATGAGTGGTGTGGGAGAAGAGATTGGAACGCCTTGGCTTGGCATCACTTGGAACTCGTAAAAGCAGTCGACAGTCACTCTGCCACAGCCGCACCCTCACTGCTCGTGCTCCGCCATTCTAGTAAAATTTTAAAATTTCTGCGCCCCTCTGGTCAAACTCTAGAAAACAATTAATTGAACACATCAAATCGATTAAGTTGATTAGATTAAAGGTTAACATCGATGAAGATTAATCGTGTTGCAGGATACTATTAATCAATTAATTGCTCATCAATATTACAAACTCTAAAACATGCACAGCGATTGTCAAACCCAGGAACATTTTGTATGTAAAGTGAAACCTTGTCAAACCGTAGTTGGCCGGAGCTCAGAAAAAGTATGGTAGTACTGCTTAAACGAAATAGCATGAGATCGCCCGCTTACCTGTCAAGAACGGAACTCAGAGTGCGATGAGAGGTCAAAAACGTACAGTATTTACATGTATTCACTTCGCGCGACAAAAGCCTTATTTTCATTTCATGCCACGGCGCCCTAGCAGCGACGACAGCAGCCTCAAACTCAAAGCTGGCTCGCAGCTTTTCAGCCAGTCCCCTCTTCTAGGCAAACACTTGCCTGGCAGACTCCTCATTTGCGCTGCATATTCTCTGTGCACAGGCGTGGTAGTGCTCAAGTCACGGGGCACTTTTTTAATTGCCGGGTGCTGTTCTTGTCGCGACGATTGCATTTGTGAGGCTGACGTAACGCGCAGCTTCTGCCACTGTCAGGCCTGAATCAACCATGCTGTCGCTTTCAGTGTCGTCCTTATCACTGTTGTTAGGTGACACTTAGGCAACAACAGAGGCAATGATGGGGAAAAGTCGAACCTCAGAGCCGATATCTCTTTGCGGTCACAGCAGCGCTGCTGAGTAACTTCTTCACATTCCAAAAGCCACACACCGTAGTCAATCGTAGATCCCCGTCGCGTACCAGTGCCGATTTATTCGTGCCACGTTCGATAGCACAAGCAATGTCCAATTTTTCTTCTATGCTCAGCACCCGATGTTTTTATCAGAGCTTCGGCATGACGCGAGTCCTAGCTTGCGCGACGCCACAGCCACGGCCACAGAACTCTCTGGTGCGGCACCGAGATGATGTTGATGTGGCTTCATGCACAAACGCATAGGGCACTTGGAGGCCGCTGTTCCGACCTCTGAGGCTTGTTGTTCTGCCAGGCCACCCAATGGGGACAACGCACAGCCGTGATTGTGCGACAAAAAGTGAAAACACTACGTGCTAACCGATACGTATGCAATAAACTGGTATGGTTTATGCGGATACAAAAATGGGTGCCGAGTTGCATATTTGACTTTACTGCTTTTAAAACGAAACTACTGTTTAAGCGGGTACAGTTTAACCAGGTTTCACTGCAGTACAGTCAGAACCATTATTATGATACAGGTTTTAACTATATGTCGGTTATAACAATGAGAAGCTGCTATAGGGTCAACTTTGGTATGTTCTCTATGGTGAAATAACCCGTTTACCACAATGTCCCAATGCCACACTATCGCTTATAACAATGAAGTCTGGCTGCTGGGTCCATGCCAAAAGGTAATGGAATGCAAAATCCTTGAATCCTCATTTGAAGTTACTGCTCTACAAAACACTAATTAGACCGAAGCTAGAGTACGCGTCATCTGTCTGGGACCCTGGTCAAAAAACACTAGCAGATACCATTGAGTCAGTTCAGAATAGGTCAGCACGTTTCATCCTTTCTAATTATTCCCGCACATCTAGCGTTACTTTAATGAAGTCAAACCTTGGCCTTATTAACTTGCACATTCAAAGAAAGATTTCCCGTCTGCCTTTTTCAAAAAATCTTACCAAAACAGCTCGCTTAAACAAGACTTCATTTCAGAGCCTTCGTACATGTCGTCGCGTCTTGATCATCGGTTTAAAGTGTTCATTCCTTTCTGTCGCACAAATGTTTTCTCCGACTCATTTCTGCCGAAAACCAGTGCCGAGTGGAACCGCCTTCCCCCCTCCATCGCCTGCATCGAGGAGGCATCATCTTTCAAGACTGCAATACTGATTTTGTTTTGAGTTTATCACCTAATTACTAATAATTGTTTGAACATGTATTTTTTTTTTATTATTGTACCCGCTCCCTCTGTAACGGCCTTCTGGGCCCTGAGGGTACTGTAAATAAATAAATAAATAAATAAAAGAAAAAAACATTCAAGCTGCTCCGCCCTCGCCAGCCGCCCCAACGGCCGCCGCGCAGTCATACAATAGAACCTGTTTTCCAGCCTTCTCCGCATCGCCAGACTCGCATACCTCTCTCCCTTCACCCTTCTAGCCCTATGAACACGAATTGGCTGCGCCCATAGCTTTAAAGGGAAGCTGAAAGCTTTTCCAGAAAAAATGAGTAAAGAGCAGTACGTCGTGGTTTTCAACCCCATGAATTCGGATATCGCATGGAAATTGAGCGAAAGAAAGCGCAAACATATTTTATTTCAACGAAAAGTGCAGCAGCAGACGCGCCCAGCTCGCGCGCCTCGTTTCCGCCTGTGATTGGTCGGGCGCCTCGTGACATCAACAATGGTGTTCGTCCGGACCGACTGCTGCCGCTACACACGAAGCACGGTGCAAGGTAGTTTGGTGCTGTTTTGCTGAGACGGTCATGGAAAATTTCGAGAGCTTGCGTTTCTCTGAGGAGTTCGGCATTAAGTCCAAACTCCACGAGAGCGATTTTGCGCGTGACGGTGACGGGCGACGGCTTCGAGCGACAGAACGGGCCGTCGCTTGAACAGATCGCTCGGTGTTGTCGCTCCATTGCTCGTTTCTAGAAATCTAGAACTCGTAGCTCGTCACCCGGAAGTGCTATGAGCGACTAGCCAATAGTGCGAAGCCGGAACTGGATGTACATAACTCAAATACTACTGTTTGTCGCACGGAACGAGCAAACTATCGAATTTTACATGTGCAAGAACAAGAACCTAGTGCAAGACCTTCAGAAATATTTTATGCTCCTTTTTCAGTAAAATACATCAACTTAAATTGATAAAGCATGCGTCACGCTAGTTTCGGCGCGTATATTGCTGCCTTCATACCGGGAAGTCGTCGCTCAAAGCCGTCGCTCGCGTGGAGTTCGGCTTGCAGGCGACGAGTGAACGCGACAGCCATCGCCTCGCTCGTCACGCTGTCGCTGTCACGTGCAAGATCACTTGTAAGAGGTTTATACTTTACTCCCTACATGTATGAGCCGATTGCGAAGAGCCGGCCTCTCCAAGAAGCAAAAGATGCTGCTGCAAGCACTGCTTCCCACGCGAAGGCGAAGTGTTAGCATCTCCTTGTGTTGGAAATAGTCTTTTGCGAGTATGTTTTTTGCTAAGCTGCATTCAGCGTTCCAGTGAGTACGTTTCCGGGCAAGCAACTGTAGCACTATGTTCCTGCATGCCTCCTCGTAGAACGTAAGCGGTGATGCGATCTTCAGCATTTGTGCGCTGCCCCAAAGCTGTCGGCAATCTACACAGACGGTTTAAATGCGGGAAAACTTTACCGGCTGTTGTAGCACGTGTAGTATAGAACCTTCATCAGCGCTCCATCCGCACACTACTCGTAACCGGCGAATTCCGTCAGCTATGCGAGATGGTCGGTTTCTCTATGTGTGCGAGAGGAGGGGTAGCACAGAGTCCTGGCGTGAGCAGGCTTTCCAACACATGCAAACTTTACGCTTGCACTGCGTTGTGGTAGCTGCATGCAGGCTGTTTCACAACACACGTGCGAATAAAAAATTTGCGGCGCTTGGCGATGGAACCTGCGTCAAGGGTGGGAGATAAACATGCACCTTCCGTTCAGCATGCTAACACGAAGGAGAACCCAAAGCACGCATTATTGATGAACTCTGGTAGTAATCGTAATGGAAGTGGTCAGAGCACAACACTGTTATTCTTGAGCGCTTGAAGTTGTTTCGCTTAACAGCAGCCTCCCACTTAGCTGAAAGCTTCTTGTTTTGCAGGAACTAATGGAACATCAGAACATTGTCGCCGCCGCTGGTGTTCGTGCAAGCATAGGCTGCACAGAACTAACGCCGGCATGATCGGCCTACAAGTTCAATTGATGCTGCGCACATCAACTACCACTCCTATATACACACAAACAAAGGAATGTAGGGTCGAGCGAAGCAGATTAGGATGGCACGCCCGCAGAAATAAGCCCGGTCAGGCACGGTCGCGGAGACTGCGAAGGAACAGAACACCAGTGCTGACGTCACTACGCCGCGGTTTCCGGTCTCCACTCGCATCGCCAGCGTTAGCAGCAGCGCGCGGCACTCGACGGGGGGCGGAGCTACAGTGCAATTTTAACAGACGATTGCGTCACTCCGAAGTGTAAAATCCCCCCTAAAATTTTACCTGCATGGTTTATAAGGTTCCCACATCCGTATATGAGCGTCTTATTGAATTCGACAGACTCTTCAGCTTCTCTTTAAAGGGCCCCTGAGACGGTTCGGACAAATTTTGTAGACGCGTAGGGTACAGCTCAAGTAGAACATTCGCACCACAATTTAAATGAAGCTTCACATATTAATGGAGCTACAAGCGATTACAAGTTACCCTCCTCCCTAGCCATGCTTTTCCTCCTCAACTCGTTTGCTGAGCGATCGCGGCTAAGCTCCGCCTTCACTGGTTCTGCGTCACGATGCGACGTCACATCGTCCATTTCCGGTTGTTTTGGAGCCCGCCCGCACGAAACCGCTCCGCTAGCCACTTGACCGTCGACCCCAAGCGAGAGCTATCGAAGCAGCGTGCGCTGCGAGCATGTTGTTGCAGCGCCAGATGTGTCTGGTATTCCGGTAACCACAGGAGAACTGGGCATTTCGATGGAACGGTGGAGGCATAAACTCAAGCTGATGAAGGAACTTTAGCGTAGACGTACGTGAGCTGCCTGATCGGTCTCCACGGTCCAGCCACCCGTTGGCGCAGAGCTTAACCAGCGAAAGAAAGAGCTAATATTGCTCTAACCAAGTGTAAAACACTTACAAAAACAACGTTTTAACGACTACATTCCTGCGAAAAATTTACACCAGCAGCAAAGAAGAATACATTTTGTTACTGCTACTGTGTCTGGTTGAGCTCTATGCCACCAGGTGGCTGCACCGTGCAGACCATTCACATTTGTGCTTCTTTTCATCCCATGAAACGACACCCAAGGGTACACGGCCAGGCCCTGTCCCTTTGCGCTTGCGTTTACCCTAATGCCGGACTCGCGAAACGCTATTGCGTTAGTAATCTTCCGGTGTAAAGTGACGGTCGCAATCGCGCAAATTGCGGCGCCCATCGAATAGCGGCTGTCCAGTGCGCTGCAGCCAGTCCGCTCGTCTACTGGCTTGCAGAGGGACACGATGTCGCAGCTTGATATATTGCCAGTTGCTGCGTTTGCAGTCCACAACGCAACAAAGTTGAATCAAAGCACTCGCGAAAAGACAGACCTTCACTGATGGCAGAGCTCTCGTCGAAGACGGAGCACGTTGTAACGCAAGCAGACGACACTTGCTGTGTGCCGGAAGTGCTTAAGTGTACTGAAAAATTGTTCTTGTGCATTCTCTTTATGTTACTTTCTTTTTACAGAAACAAGTTAACTAACATTCCAACTATTACGAACATCATTTGTTTACTGTAAAGTTGGAAAAATTATCCATCACGCGCCCTGGTCAGCCAATCGGATAGCTCGCCCCACTGACGTCATATGGGTGATTTCCGTCATATGGGTAGGGGCGGCTGAAAATTCCGCCGAGCAGTGTGCTGCGATCAGCAGCGATGTGCATTTTTAAAACCTTATAATAAATTACATTCTATACGCGGAGCACTTATATGCGTCAATTAATGATCAGAAGGACCTACTCTAACGACTCAGTACGTTTGTAGAAAATCGTCAAAACCGTTCCAGGGTCCCTTTAAGCAGTGCCACACTCTGAAACACGAATGGACCGCGCCAACTGTTCTGACAGTGCTGCTCCCAGACTGCTCGATGGCCTCTCCCTGTGTGCAGTTCTGCCAACGAATTAGGTAGCTCGTGCTCGTCTTTGTTGGTTGCATCGAAGTCATTCCTGGCCAAGTGGTTCCTGCATATCGTTTGACTCACCGCCGAAATGTAAGATGGCTGATCCACCCGCTGATCATCGACAATGCGCGACGTTGTCGGTGAGAAGAAAGCACACTGCTACAGATTTGAAAACAAAGTGCAGTATCATGAAGGACTACAAAGACGGTTAGGAAGTGTATGATTTCGTGAAGAAGTACGGACTATCGCAACCAACAGTGTAGACAATCAACCGCTCAGCAGAAAAGTTCGACAAAGCACCTACAAGGAGGTGGAAGAGTCCCTCTACGAGTGGTTGCTCAGTGCCCATGCCATGAACTTGCCTTTCAGTGGGTCAATTCTGGCCACAAAGGTAAACCAGTTTGCCCTACTCATCAACAATGTGGACTTCAAGCCAGGTGGCAGCTGGGTACAGTGCTTCAAAGAGACGCATGGCATTGTTTACAAAGCCATCACTGGCGAGGGAGCTTCATGTGACGTGGAGGCGAAGCAGAAGTGGGTGGACGAAACGCTGCCCCGCATCCTCAACAACTATGTTTACACCGACGTATATAATGGCGACAAAACAGGACTCTTCTTCGAGATGTTGCCGTCCAAGACGCATGCACTCAAAGAGGAGACGCGTAAGGGCGGCAAAAACAGCCAGCTGTGCGTCACTGTGTTATTGTGCGCCAACATGGATGGGAGAGAGAGTGCCCCTCATTTGTCATTGGGAAATCAAAATGTCCCTGCTGCTTCCACAATGCTGCCAGGATACCAGTAAGATTGTCACATCCGCAAGGCATGGATGACGCAAGAACTTTTTCGTGATCAACGTACCGAGCAAATTAAGAGGAAGGTGGCGCTCATCCTAGATAATTGTAATACCCACCAATCCCTGCCTAAGCTCTCAAGCGTGGAAGTAGTTTTTTTCCTGCCACCCAACACGACGGCAGGCTTGCCGCCAATGGATGCCACCGTGATCGCCAATTTTAAGGTCATGTATCATCGGCACATCCTGAACAAGCTAGTTGTCTTGGTGGACATGGCCACACGGACAAGCAGGGAGCAACCAGACCTGAAGACCAATCTACTGATGGCCGTGCAGCTTACCTTTGGTGCGTGGTCCGAAGTAAGTGCTTGTATAGCGCAAAACTGCTTTAGGAAAGCATGCTTTCTCCGAGGCAGCAGTGACTTATATGAATCCTGCGAATCTCCCACCGCCGAAATGATGCCTGAACTTTCCTTTCGCAAGAGGCCTTCCGCTGCACTACGTGGAGCACATGGATGCCTTGGCGCAGATGTTGGCAAGCTTCGTGTAAAGCAAGCAAGGCTGACAGACGTGGGGTTTTCTCGTGCAAGCCAGTGAGAAGTATGTGGGGACATGCTTGCGGTGATCTCGCCCCAGTGTTTCTTCTCGATTTCTCAAGCTCAAAGGCTGCCGCGGCAACCTTCTCGGATTTCTTAAAAGGCTCCTTTTAGAGCCACGAAAGTGATTCCCCGGCGAAGCTCGCATGTCACCTGCCACCCATGACCCCTCTTGCAGTTATAGCAGTGCCATTCTTGAGCACAGGCAGCCTTGGCTTGTTACTCGCAATCGGAGCACACAGGAAACGAAGTTACACGAATCAACCCAATCAGCAGCCGGACTGAGGAAAGTGGTGGGGAGAGGCACTGATCTCCCGGCCATTATAGTTTTCTCACAACAGCTCTGCCATTCCCCTATATTGCTTTTTTTCATGCAACTCGGTTATAACAATGGAATTTTCGTGGCACTTGAATGTGGTTATAAGTGACTGCATAACCTATTTCAGTCACCACAATGACATAATAAGGGGTATTCACACACAGTAGGTGTTAGTCACAATTTCAGCACAATTAACATACAATGACGTAACACACCTGCGGCGTGGGTGGGTGCATCATCTGTGGTGTCGGAGGTGGTCCCATCTGGGCTGTGGGAGGCATCATGGCTGCCGGAGGTGACTGAGGTGTTGGCACAGGTGTGGCTGGATGAACTGGGTATTCAGACTGCAGTTGGTCTGGCTGGAGCGTTGGAAACTGCACCGAATAACACCACCCATTTCTCACGGAATGTGCAAGTGACTATGAATAGGGAAACAGCAACAAATAACGAACCATAACCTTTTATGTTCATCTTGTGTTCAAAGAGGCTTTCAGTTACCCAATTTAGAGCCCACATAATTTTGCTGTATCTTTGCAACACTGTGTTAAAGCGAAGCTTTCTTTGCCTGCTTTCCTCGGTTTCGCGTGGCTGCCTGGCTGCTGCTGGGTCAGTCGATGTCTCGGCGGATATATCTGTGGATATAGCATATATATACTTGAACCTCTCTTTATAAAACGAAGTTGAAAGGAGAGCTGAAATTACTCTTTTCTATCCATTACTTCATTACATACTTTACTGCCATTTACGGCAGTATACGCCTAATGAGGTGCACAATTGTTAACATGGAAATAAGAAGATGGCTTTACGGCTCATGAAAGTGCTAAACGGCCATGCATGCGATGAAACTTGAATAAAACAAAAGACTCTTTGGCTTCTGCAACACGCAGCTTAGCAACTGACGTGACAGCCTTCAGAGAGCTGCTTCATGTCCCATGGTGAGTGTTCCACAAAATACGCGGTTGCTGTCGGAGAACAGCTCCACCCCCCCCATCCCTCCCATCCATGCCCCAATGACCTTTTGTGCAGTGGAAGACGGCGCATTTCCTCTCAGCGTTCCGCCCTTGCGTGTGCCACATTGAGCCGCGGTTGTCGGCTTCCCTTGAGCGCTTTCACTAGCTCGTACAGCATACGGTGTGTAGCGAAGGTGTTATCGCCCTTGGACTTTGTACGGAACACCACGGCGAAGCCGATGGAAAAAGTGCACCTGGAGAGTCCGTATAATGGCTATCGCAAAGAATACGTATATGTTTTCCAGACCTTCATACACTGGAACTGTGCTGTAATCAGTGCTGGCATAGTAATTTGATGTTCCCTTTAAAGGGGCTCTCGAACACCTTTTGAAGCCACCGCAGTTTGCAGGTTGCGTAGACTATCGGTTAGAGATGCTTTTAGTGTAGGTCAAAGCACCAATATGAAGATATTTAATAGTTTAATCACGCAAACAAATCACTACAATGCTGCAGATCGCATGATCACCCAGTCCTGCTCACTAGTAGCGTCAGCGATGCCACCATTCGCTCTTTCGCGATTGGTTAAGAATAAAGCTGCAGCAAAACATGATAAACATGAGCAAACTGCAGCAAAAACATGATAATTTATCATCTTATTTTTGTTTGTTGGGCTGTTTATATTAACGCAAACAGACACAGTCATAAAAAAAAGAAAAGAAACACTACAACCACAATACACGGTAGGGGTGCTGGCTGGTCTTTCACCTTTGCTATGGCAGCATACCTGTTGCCTCTGAGCACAAAAGCTTCTCTTTTTGCTTATGAGCATCATTGTTGCCACCCCCTTTTTGTTGTTCGTGGCACTGCAATGAACTATAGCTGGACTATCATACCTGAACTGAAGAAAAGATGCAGTCTCAGGTTGCTCGACAAGTAGTGCAAACATTAAATTTGATAGAATGCACATAGGTAATTTTTTACAGTGGTAGCAGTGTCATCGGCATATCGGAGTAACTGGAGTCCATGAACACAGAACATGTAGGATGGCAAGCATGGAGCGTGACCTCTTGCTACATAGGCACATTAGACTCTTGCCACTGGCAGCGAGGGGTCACATCAACGGGTGAGAGAAATGGAGACAGAAGACTGCGCTAAAGTTGAGCCAAGGGCATGTACACTTTTTTCATGCACTATATTGAAATTTCTCGGCCAAATGACTTCGGACTGCATACACCTATCACCGCCATTCTTGTTGGATCCATCTCTCCAACCATTTATCTGTCCAACCTGTGAGTGAAAAATGGCGGCTTGGAAAGTGTTTGGGGGCCCCTTTAATAAGAGTAGACCCTACTGTGCATCTTGATTCCTATGTGCTTAAGTTACTGATAGCTTGCTACATTCTTGTTTTGTAATGTTAAGAGACTCCTAAGCATGTGCAGCACTGTGCTTTCTTGCCCAAAATTAGTAATCATTAAATTTTGTGAAACATTTTTTGATATTCAATATTCAAATAGAAATCTATTTGGTATTGCCACAGCGCTAACGATTACTGCATAAACTCATTTATCTATCATTTCTTTTAATTCCAATGTTCTCACTGTTTTTGCAATTGGCTTCCGTTTAGACAGTGGCAAATAGGCAAACTTCCAGCCTTTCACAACATACCTCGGCTCTAATTTTGGACAGAACGACCTTCGGATGTAATAGACATTTCTCGCTGAATTATTACAGTCCACTGTAACGAGCACCAATTGTACTGGGGCAAGGAAACGCCACATGGTGAACAGGTCAAACAACGAGGAGCAATCCAACACGAGCACCTCACTTGGCACTCTCCTGGTGCGCAGACTTTCCTCACAACAGTACATTAAAGGGACACTAAAGGTTAATATTAAGTCAAGCTAAAGTGATAGATTAGTGCTTGAGAATCTCTGAGTCGTCAATATTGATGAGAACAGAGCCTTAATAATCAAGAAACTGAGATAAATGGAGGACAAGATTAGAGATTCCCCCGGGACATTCAAGTACTTGCCCGATGACGAAAGCACTCCTGTTAAATTCTATTACTAGTACACTACCACTCATTGCAAAAAACATCATTGTATTGTATTATAAGACGAAATAAAATGCCACTTGTACAGTTCTATTTCGTTTTTAGAAAGAGGAACTAATTGAAATTACCCTTGACAATGGCGCGGACGGTCAAAAGGATTCGTTTTCGTTCCACTCTGCGCCGCTCATGCTTTCACGTTTGAGTAGTTTTGTTATCGCGTACTGCTGCGATAGTTTTGCCGGCTCGCAAAACTAGCTCAAACTGCAAGTAGCAGAGAACTCAACTTCCATGTTATGTCGCGGGATGCCCGAACGGTCTACGCCACTTGACCAAAAAGCAGCTGCAGCGGCGAATCCACCACTCTGTCTTGGCTGTTTTACTAACCGAAGGCAGCAAAAGGTGGTGATGGCGTATGCAACGTCACCACACCCCCGGTTGGGTGGGGGGAGATTTGAATTTCGAAAAAGGTATTTGAACCCTTCAGATGCAATTTTTCGTAAATTAAGTCCTCCCTTGGCACGAAAAGGGCGTTGCGAGGTTTCTGGAATGGTATTTAAACAGTCCACGTCGGCTTAGTACTTGCCTTTAGTGTCCTTTTAAACCAACTCTGCCAAGGGAGAGTTCTAGTGTGTCACTGTGGCACCTTAGCTCTTATTACATCCATTCTGTGCTGTCTGCAACAAAACAGGCCAGCTTTTATAGTATATAGCCACTCAAGCTTGCATTTCAGAGCACGAGCTGCTGCTAAAGACAGTTTAAGATTGGGCTAGTTGGTGGTAATACTCCATTGCTGGACTCCTAACGCACAACTCAAAACGCATGAGACAAACACTAGCACTGCTTGACTTACGAGTGCCGCTGCTGCCTGGTGGTGTCCCGGGTGGTGCTGGTGGTGTTCTTCCTCCAGGTGGGGGGCAGGCGTGAGCTGCTGCTGGAGGTGAGGGTGGTGCAGGGGTGTCATCGGATGGTGACCCATCATGGCCACCTGCTGCTGCTGCTGCTGCATCTGGTATGCCGCTGCATAGTCAGGCACCGGCGTGTGCGGTGGAGGAGGCGGCTGGGCATAGGTGTAGTCGGCAGGTGTGGGCCAGCCGTCCTGCAGGGGTGTCTGCGGCTGTGGCTGCTGGTACTCCTGCTGGTGTGGTGGGACCATGCTTGCCACGGCAACGGAGGCATAGGGGTCGACGGAAGGCGGGCCTAAGTGGCTGGGAGGGCCACCGTGGGGAAAGTCGGGTGCGCCGAGATCGTAGTGGTGGGCCGGCTGCTCGTTGCCCGCCGCATGCGGACCCACAAGGTCATCTTCCAAGCGTCGTCGCTTCGTGTGGTGCCCTGAATGCCAGGAGAAAGGAGCAGCATCACAAGCCCATTCTGAAGAAGGCCGGAGATGTTATTCACGGTCAATCAGTGACTGACTGTGAATGCGATTCTCTTTTGGAGGTACTATGTCACATGGCGTGGCACCAGGCATGTCTCGCCCACCACGGTAGCTTGTGGCTATGGCATTGCACTGCGCTGAGCTCAAGGTTGTGGATTCAATTTGCATTTTGAAGGCAGTAGAATACAAGAATGTTTGTGTACTTACATGGTTAAGCCTCAATATAATGAAGTTGATAAAATCGGCAATTTGGGTCGTTATGTTGAAATTTTGTTATTAGAATTCCACCTTTTATCCAAGTACGGTTGCCAATGGATTTTTCTGACATGGAGAGACCGCAAAATTTTCTTATGATTGGCAATAGGAAAAAGCACATTTGAAAAAAAAAAAAACAATTCCCTTTGTGGAATCTTAGAATTGGCTACAAAAGGCCTGGTTTCATGCTGTGTTGACGATATCTTCATATCGGCTGCACGAAGCGAAGCCAGCCCCGCTTTCGCGTCCACTCCGCCCCCGCAGCTGATGGTGTCGCCCACAGTGGGACGACGCTATCGTGAAATGTGCCAGCAGTGGGGAGCGAATGCTTTGTCTGCCTCTCACTTATACGAGTCTCCGAGACTCGACAATATGCAACCTCCAGTACTAAACATGCGGGAGAACCGCACACACACACAATGCCACGACATCTCTGCACGCCTACTCTTGGCACGTGCGGCAGGTTACTTCTAAAACAGTACATGCAGGCTGCATATGCGCTTAGCCATGGCCACGCTAGAACAGGAGACACGCGCCAAACAACACTACTCCCCTACATTACCGCAAACGAATGCAAGACTCCAGTGTTGCAATTCACTGCAGCTCACCTTCTCCTCACCCCCACGACAAACCAGTGCAGTAGGCTGTGTGGGCTCCATTTACAAGGAAAGTGAAAGGCCCTTGTAAATTCGTCTCGCCACTAACTCAGCCTAGCACAAACTCACTGAATCTATGGGTACCCAAACAAATATGCTCGTATCTTCCGGCTTATCGTATAATCCATTTCAACAGTGCTTCCATCTCAGGGAGTCTATTGTGCACAACAGCTGACAATAAGGCTGGAAAGCTGAAAAACTACTCTACTCCACAAGGGCTGCAAACTATTGATTAAATGGCCCGAGCTTACACTGTTGCATGCCTTCAGTTAATCAAGTTTCAGTGCACGACAGCTGGCTAAGCCAGTAGAGGCCGACGATGCAAATGCTTGTTGGCAGGCACACTTTTCATTACCACTTGAATATTGCATAACTGCCATGTTCCTCGAGAGTACAGGCAAGATGAACACGGGTAACTTCAGGAATGCCTGTTCACACAGGGTGAAGGTGTCACACAATTTGGCTTTGTGCCATGTTGAAGCATACTGCTCCAAGGGCACGGGGGTATGAGCATTGCTGGAAGGGCAAAACTCTCTCCACTCTTTTCTTGAGAGCGTCAGTTTGGAGACTACTCGTGCATTGCAGCTCATACTGAACGTGACAGTACCAACGTCCCTACTACAAGGCAACCGAAGTGAAAATTCACCTTTTTGTTTTCCCCTAAATTTTACATATACTGGCAAGTGCCTTGAAAACTCCATCCTTTCTCTGATGGTAAACGGCCCGAGAAATGACTGAGCTCGGCTGCGGCAAGAGACAAGCATCCTCACCCAGGCTGTTCTCCTGCATGTGGTCCTCGTGCTGCGGCATCTGCTGCGGCTGCTCGACAATGGTGTCCTGCTCATCTTCAAGCTGCTGCAGCAAATGCTCCTCCCCAGCGGCCAGCTCGTTTTCGACGGAGCGCGTCGTCAGGTGCCGCTGGTAGAGGCGGGAGAGGGCCTTGGACAAGATCGGCCGGCCAGGCAGCGCGAACAGCTTCTCGACGCCTCCGGTCTCCTTCCAGTGCATGAGGCGCTTCGTGGGCGGCGCCAGGTCCAGCGTGGTCACAATGTCACTCGTGTCCGACAGCTGGGACTTCATCTCCTCTCCCGAGATGTTCTTCACCTCGTCGACGATCAGCTTGCGCTTCCGCTTGGCGCGGGCTTTCTCCACACCTGCAGCGGGATGGACACATTCGAGCTCACAGGGTGGCAGGGGTTCGAGAAATCAAATCTAATTGGGGAGTTAAAACATTTGAAAGCAATGCACGGGGGAAGAACAATGTGCGTGCATACATGAATACAAAACTGACACCAATAACCTGAAAAGTTCTGCACATCAAGCCATTAGATCGCAATGTAGATAGAATGTACAAACAAGACATACAGCTATAGTATCTGAAGGCACAACAATACACTTCTGAAGTATGGTGCACATAGTGAAGTCTTGTGAGGGACTGTCAACATGTACATTTGCTATTTCTACAGCACAACAAGAGGTCCCATTCCAGAGTGCTTCTCTAAGACTGTGCTATATTATCACCAAGAGCAGCATTAAAGCACAGAATATGGAATGTTGCCGTCTGTGCATTGCAGAGCTTCCCAGGAAATTAAAGGGACCAATTCAGTGTGGAAGTTGTGTCTACTTGCTACAGTGAAATCTCGATATAACTAACTTCAGGGGACTGCGTAATATTGTTCGTTATTCTGAACGATCGTTATAGTGAAAGCCCCAAAATGAACCATTCCGTTCACCAACCTATCAGTTCATAAGCTGTCGCCATATGAGCTATCCACGAAAACACCTCTGTTAGCTCTCAGCACGTGCTATTGTTGTTTTCCATAGATTCCGCCACCATGCACCATCGAAGCACCATATAATGTGAGTGACACGCACAATACAGACACTGACACCGAGAAAACTGCCGACAAAAAGGTAGCTCCATATCGCCTCCAAAGCGTAATGTTCCTTGTTTTTTGTTTGTTTTCACATTTCTTGCCATGGACACCGCAACTGTCTTGCTCGAAGCGGACGCCTGAACTACGTCGAAGCGCAAGCGCGCCTAGACGACACCGTCTGCAAAATGCAAAGTGCGACTGTGTGGCATGCCTGCGAGTTTGGAGGTTACGTTTCACCGCAGTCGCAGCTAGTACGGTCGCAGAAAGAAGCACAAAAGAAAGAGACGTGCGCAAAAAGAAGGGTGAAAGAAGGAAAAGACGTGCCTCCGTTGCTAGGCAACACTTTTCTGGGCAGAGCATGCATTTGCAAAACCTGATGTGACGTTGCCTCCGCTCGCTCGCTTTATTTTTTTCTCAGGCACTGTCTCAGGTTTTGCAAACCCATGCGGAACCCATGTGCCGTGACGTCCACTCTATGCGTCTTGTCTTCTGCTAGCCTACTGTTTCTGCTGCCATAAAGGATACACCGAAATCTAAGAATCCCCAGATTTCGTAATATTAGTTCATAGTACTGGGACGTTAACATCACAGGGAAACTGAATAACAATCGTTATGCTGAAAAGTTTGGTATTTTGAAGTTCGTAGTACTGAAATATTTTTACACAAAACCACAACTCAGCAGTCGATTTCTGAAAAGTTTGTCAATGTAGTGTTCGTAGTAACGAGGTTTCACTGTATTACTTGTTACTTGCTCTTTTTCAACAGTGTTTTGTCAGTCTGGCTTACCTTTTCTCTTTTCAGTAATTCTCACTTTTCTCCCAGAAACAAACTTCTATGTGTGACAGCTCTCCCTACCTTGGACAATGGTGTCTAACGGCGCCAGGGCAAAGCTCTCATCCTCGTTGTTGAGAAGCGTCGTCTGCTCTCCAGGTCCAGCATCCACGCCACCCATCTGAGCCGAATCCACAGAGGGCGGCTGTGGAGGTGGGGGCATTGCAGCTTCGTCCTGCTGTTGCTGATCGAGCAGGCCTTCGTCCACACCAGGCATCGCCGAAGAGGAGGACGGACCGGCTGCTCCGGCAGCCGCCGACGTCGTCGCACCCCCATCGAGGTCCCTGGCATCACCGACAGAGCTCCCAGGACTGGACGGCCCTGACGGAGCACCCATTGACGGAGGGCCCATATCTGCAGGACAGTGTTCATTATTTTAATTCTGGAATTTCAAGTGCCAGAACCACAACCTGATTATGAGGCACGCTGTAGTGGGGGATTCCAAATTAATTTTAACCACCTGTGGTTTTTTACTGTGCACCCAAATCAAGTACAAGAGCGTTTTTGCATTTCACCCCCATCGAAACGTTATATTATTGTATTATATTTTACAACATTCTTCTTGCACATAAAAGGATCGCACTTATCCAGTTCATATGAAGGTTTAGAAGCACTTATATTTTAATTTGATGCTAAAGTCATCGTTAAATGCTGTAGTTGGCATCAATGCCATTACCATAACATCATGACACAGAACAAAAATTGCTGATGTCATGTAGTAATAAGGCTAAGTAAGATGATGTTGCTCTTGAAGAAGTAGACACAGGTTGTCTACCAAGTTGACATTCCCAAATTCCCTGAGTTTTCAAGGTTTTCCCTGAGTCATCATCATCATCATCAGCCTGGCTACGCCCACTGCAGGGCAAAGGCCTCTCCCATACTTCTCCAACTACCCCGGTCATGTGCTAATTGTGGCCATGTTGTTCCTGCAAACTTCTTAATCTCATCCGTCCACCTAACTTTCTGCCGCCCCCTGCTATGCTTCCCTTCCCTTCGAATCCAGTCCGTAACCCTTAATGACCATCGGTTATCTTCCCTCCTCATTACATGCCCTGCCCATGCCCATTTCTTTTACATGATTTCAACTAAGATGTCATTAACTAGGGTTTGTTCCCTCACCCAATCTGCTCTCTTCTTATCCCTTAACGTTACACCGATTCTTCTTTCCATAACTTGTTGCGTCGTCCTCAATTTAAGTTGAACCTTTTTGTAAACCTCCAGGTTTCTGCCCCGTACGTGAGTACTGGTAAGACACAGCTGTTATACACTTTTCTCTTGAGGGATATAATGGTAACCTGCTGCTCATAATCTGAGAATGCCTGCCAAATGCACCCCAGCTAATTCTTATTCTTCTGATTATTTCAGTCTCATGATCCGGATCCGCGGTCACTCCCAGTGCCTCGCTACCTATCGTAAACTGCTGTTCTCTTCCGAGACGGTTAAACATTACTTTAGTTTTCTGCAGTTTAATTTTTAGACACACCCTTCTGCTTTGCCTCTCCAGGTCAGTAAGCATGCATTGGAATTGGTCCCCTGAGTTACTAAGCAAGGCAATATCATCAGCGAATCGCAAGTTACTAAGGTATTCTCCCTTAACTCTCATCCCCAATTCTTCCCAATCCAGGACTCTGAATACCTCCTGTAAACATGCTGTGAATAGCATTGGAGAAATAGTACCTCCCTGCCTGACGCCCTTCTTTATTGGGATTTTGTTGCTTTCTTTATGGAGGACTATGGTGGTTTTGGAGCCACTATAGATATCTGTCAGTATATTTACATACGGCTCGTCTACACCCTGATTCCGTAATGCCTGCATGACTGCTGAGGTTTCGACTGAATCAAACACTTTCTCGTAATCAATGAAAGCTATATATAAGGGTTGGTTATATTCCGCACATTTTTCTATCACCTGTTTGATAGTGTGAATATGGTCTGTTGTTGAGTAGCCTTTACGAAATCCCGCCTGGTCCTTTGGTTGACAGAAGTCTGAGGTGTTCCTGATTCTATTTGTGATTACCTTACTAAATACTTTGTAGGCAACAGACAGTAAGTCCTTGGCATCCCCTTTCTTGTGGATTAAGATTATGTTGGCGTTCTTTCAAGATTCCGGTACACTCGAGGTCATGAGGCATTGCGCATACAGGGGGGCCAATTTTTCTAGAACAATCTGCCCACCATCCTTCAACAAATCTGCTGTTACCTGATCCTCCCCAGCTGCCTTCCCCCTTTGCATAGCTCCCAAGGCGTTCTTTACTTCTTCCGGCGTTACTTGTGGGATGTCAAATTCCTCTGGATTATTCCCTCTTCCATTATTGTCGTGGGTGCCACTGGTACTGTATAAATCTCTATAGAACTCCTCTGCCACTTGAACTATCTTATCCATATTAGTAATGACATTGCCGGCTTTGTCTCTTAACACACACATCTGATTCTTGCCTATTCCTAGTTCCTTCACTGCTTTTAGGCTTCCTCCATTCCTGAGAGCATGTTCAATTCTATCCATATTATACTTCCTTATGTCATCTGTCTTACGCTTGTTGATTAACTTGGAAAGTTCTGCCAGTTCTATTCTAGCTTCAGGGTTAGAGGCGTTCATACATTGGCGTTTCTTTATCAGATCTTTCGTCACTTGCGATAGCTTACTGGTATCCTGTCTAACGAAGTTACCACAGACTTCTATTGCACACTCCTTAATGATGCCCATAAGATTGTCGTTCATTGCTTCAACGCTAAGGTCCTTTTCCTGAGTAGCTTTGCAAAATTCCCTAAGTGACAGAACTTTGTCTTGTCAAGACAGGCTGACACCATGTCGCCCGATGCTGTCACTCTCTAGTAAGCATGTAAAAAAAATAAAAACCGACTTAATCTAGTTTTTATAGTAAGGAGTAGTGTTTATTTTATTCAAAAAGAAAACAGAAGGGAGGTGTTAGTGCAATGCACAGAAAACTCATTCGAAAAAAATTATAAAGCCCATTGTGAATAGAGTCGAACATACTCAAATACGACCGAAAAGGAGATGCATACAGAAGCAAATATTTTCGAATATGAGCTATTTCTATCAACAGATAGCAAGCTCATTGGTATGAGGGCCGAACTTCGTCACAAGTGAAAGATTCTTTCTCAACAGCTGTTACATCAACCTCGACTGTCTTGACACAGTCTCAGCCCGCGCACGACGCCTCAGTGTTGCGCGCCACCGCTTTAAAGAGTTTATTTTGGTTTAGGTGAGGGGCTCCCACACTTCGGCGTCAGCCAAAACATTCTTTTTGAGCTCAAGTTCCTTCAAAGAAGTGGCGGCACACTTCCTTTCCCGTTCATTCCTCAATGCCTAGGTCTTCTTGTTCTCCTTCTGGTGCGCGTTCACCACACGGACCATTTCGAGCATCCTCTTGCACAGTTGTACAAAGACAAAAAATTTGGAAAACCTCCTTTTTCTTTCAAGGCACCAAATCTGAGGTTGTTCATGACCCACTGCACTACTTCGCCAGGTTGCCCTAACAGAGCAAATACACTTACCATACATGTCGTCATCATCGTCACTCTCGTCAACGGGCCGGGCGTCGGGGACTGCTGGTGCGGGTCCCGGAGCACCCAAGGGCCCATCCCGGTCTGACCCACTGGTGTCTAAGGGCACGTGGCCCAGTGGCGCATCGTCGAAGAGGCCCGCTGGCTCAAACAAGCCACTCGGTTCACCCTCTGCACATACACACACACACAACATTCGAGACAAGCCAACATTCACACAGTTCTACGCAACAGCACCCAATTTATCATATTTGACACGCTGAGCTTGATACCTCAAAATGCTGATTTACCACAGTTACTATGGGTGTACAATTAGCGAGTAGCAGACTTTGTGCTGAATGAATATCAGAAAATTTATCACAAAGCTTAATACCTTGGACAAAAAAACACGGTGCTGCCCATGCTTGGGAGTCTCCTGGCATTGCATAGCAAAAATGTAGCAAGTTAGGAGGAACTTAGGCACACAGAAATAATGATGTACAGTTCAGCCTACTCTTACAAAACGGAATTTCGAATTTGCATGCCAGCCTTGATTACAGCTCAGTTCTAGCATACGGTCTGGAAAATATATTTTCATCAATAGATTGTTTGTTGAATAGAATCAAGTTCTCTTTTTCCCTCCGAAGCTAAAGAATTAGTAATGCTATGTTGTACCGAACATCAAGGAGGTTCTCAGTTTAATAGTGAACCTGTGTTTTACAGCAATGTTTTATATTCCATAGAAAGTTCTGCTTTCCAAATTTCCTCCAAGATACAGAACGGCTTTGCCATGTTTACGGCAGGTGCGTTTTCGTAAGGCCAATCTGTGGGACTGACAAACACACGGACTGTGCATCACACGAGTCCATCACTGTTCCGCACGCAGCCATCGTTGGTGCTGTGTAGGTCAAGTGCAGTTGGCGCTGACGGTAGAGAGCAGGTGCCTTTTCATTGTCAGGTTCGGCATGATTTACCACCTGTCAAATATTTCTAAATCGGGAGGGTTGCAGCAAGTTCGCACGACACTCCCTCCCCCCTCACCCTCTTCATCCATCCACTGTCCATGCAAATGTACACAGGTGTATGGTCAGCACAGTAGTCACATGACAATTTCACGCCTGCCATGTAAATCCAAAACGAGTCTTGTGACGAGTTGGTCGAAGCTACAGAAAGAGACCAACATGCGCATGCAACCCCGCCAGGAACAAGAGGCCACCGTATGGTGTGTAGAAAAGATGGTGGCATTCCATGGCCTACTTTGTTGCCGTTCCTTAAGCCCACTTTTGTTTGTGTGGCGGTTTGTCGGCTTTCCAAGCATCGTGCGCTGCTGAGAATAGATCCAAGTTGGTTCGGCACCAAACCTTAATTTTAGTTGCCAACACCCGACGAAGCAGCGCCAATTATGCCTGCAGTAGGGGCAGTGATGAAAATTCGCGGCTGGCCGATGTGGTAACGGGTCGTAAGCCATCCCGGAATGCTTGCTGCTAATATGTTCGTACGGATGGCTCATCATTGATTGGTCTGAAAATCACACATACAAGTTAGCTGGGCAGCTGTTGAAGCAGCATTTATTTCGTCACCGCGTGTACGACACGGTCCCCGCATGCCTTTTGGCATCTAATCGGCCTGATTCACACTCTCCAAAATACATGCTCCTTTTCTTGCCACTCCGCCTGTTCAACATCGCATTATTGTTTCAATTGGTCCTGTTGGCCTGGACAGACCTTGTACCGACAGTGTCAGCGGAGGCAGCCTGTCCGCAGCATGCTCAATGCTACTTCTGCGCTGAAAACAAAGTGAGGAGCTCGCTTGTGCGGCATCAAGCACGAGGGGTTCCACAGCGCAGATGCCATGCAGCACCACGTGGGTCTCGACAACGAATAAATCTAATAGTTGAGAAATCTAATATTAGATATTTGATTTGTGAATTGATTTATTCAAATGTTCGCTATTCAGTTTGGTGATATTCAAGTATAAGCACACCCTTATTGACTCGTGTGTAACTCCTGCACATTTTCCTCTTTCTGTTACCTTACTGGGTGCGGGCATTACACGAGGCAGCCTTGTTGCTACTCACCGAAGCCTCAAAGTGAACTCAAACTGCGATGAAAAACAGCAAATGCTGGTAGTTAACCACGAACACATTTACAGCCACAGACCAGTTTTTCGGACACGGACAAACAATTTACAAATAATTTGGCAGTCTAAAAAAATGAAAACTGCAACAACAAAATTGATTTCACTATCTTTTAGAGTGCCAGCACAGAGGGAAATTCATTTACAGAGTTTTCTCAGTGTTGCGCTCAACTGAAATACAGTTTACTTAAACACTTATAAAGCAGAGGCCGAGGGCACGTTTAACATTCACCCGTCACGCAGCTCGATATGCGTCGCCGATTTTCACAAATGCAAGTACCGTGCACGCAACCTTGATTCCGCAACACTGTTTTGAAGTTTTATTACTTTTATGCCCACACACGAGCTTACGCTGTTCCGATCAGTAAGCACACAAATAAACTTGGTAGGCAAATGCAGCAGTCAGCTTATTGCCCACAGATACAAACTCCACTTTAAGCATGTGGCCATCAGTCCAGCTCATGCACGTGATCCCACACTGATTGCCAACGTGGTCTACTACAGTGAAAGCTTGTTAATTCGAACTTCAATAATTCAAATTTATGGATAATTCGAACTGTACGATTAGGTCCAGCCAAGCTCCACAGAAGTCTATATATAAAAAGCCCATTATTTCGAACGCGAGAAGGTTCCACCATGGATAATTCGAACTACGCACCGCCTGGCACACGGCCAGAGAAACGCGCCTACTGCCTACTCACAAGGCTGCGTCGCCTCCGGAACGGAGAGAACGGCGAGAGAAGGCGAAATCGGGAAAAATCTAACCGGCGCGGAGTCAGCCAGAAGGCAGCGGCGGCTGCCACCTCTTCGTTCGACGTAACCTCCGAGACTTCTTGCCTGTTGCGAATCTTGGAGGCTTTAGAAATCTTGTGCAGCTGCTAATGTTGTGCGGCAGATGGCGCGGCAAGCACCAAAACACAGTGAATCGAGTGTGTCGCAGCTGCGCTTGCAAGCAAGAACCGACGAATCGGGGCCTTCGCCACCTTCACATGTTCAGCGTCTTTGTCTCGGCAATCTTCATCGTTTGTGCACGTCTGTTTTCAGCTTAGGAGGTATCGGCCGTCGCGGATCTTTGTGATGGTGTTAAGCCTCGGCTAACGTTCCTTTCAGTGGACATCGGTGGTGTGGCACAGTCGGACCCAGAGCTTCGATTTGAAGATGGCGTGTGCCCGCGGCACACGCCATCACTTTCTGACATGCCCTACTGCTTCCAAATCAGTCTACTGTTGTTCTTCTTCACTTTCGTTAGTACTAACTTTCGTTAATTCGAACTGAAGAGGCTTCCCCTTGCGGTTCGAATTAATGAGCTTTTACTGTAGTACGTACCTACATCTTAAGGCCAAACTTCCCACAACATCGTGTCGCCGTCAGCACCCATTAGCTAGGCTTAACCAGCATCACCTCATTGAAGTTGGTGTCCATAGTTGGTTTGGCACTAAGTGTGAAATATGATGATAATAACTATGACAATGTCATCATTGGCGTAACTAGTGTCATGTGGTAGCAGCTTGCGAAAATTAACCAGCACAGTGGCATGCACAAGACACGTACTGAAACGTTTTTTTGTACATTCTTGCACTCCAAAGTGGCGTTGCAGACCTTACATGAGGCTGGGCCTTACACGAGTAAATACGGTAAGCATTGGGAACTTGATAGAAAAGCCACAGTAGTGCTTTTGACATTCTAAAGTGAAGTTCAGCTGTGGATAGCTCACGAACACAATTGTTACAAATGAGCCCAATGAGAACAAACATTACAGTCATGTGGGATGCATTTGTTATAGCTGATGTTCATAAGTAGACATGTAAAACAAGCCAATCAAATGGCAAAAATATTGCTTCCTGAAGTAACTCATACACCTTCGCATATTCAATGCTGGCCCAACAATTATGGTTTCCAGAATGTTCAAAGCAGACTAGTGATAACCTAGACCTTTGCTGTTGTATAGCTGTTTCAGTGACAGGATGAACTTGGTTGATGGTTGATGCACTTACGGGTTGGTGGTATTGGTTCCACAGTTTCCTTTCTTAGCCCAACTGATTGCTGACAGAGCCTTTCCCCTCACGGACTACGAACTCATCAGGGCCTGACTCTGCGATATTGGCTTTATCGGCCGCATTAACAAAGTAATCCCAACCGACATCTACAGCACTCGACCAGTTTGACCAAAAGGTTCGGTGCTGTGTGAAGGCCACACTTCATCAACATTAGTACCAAAAAAAAAAGAGCGACCCTTACATGAGTCTATACAGTAACCGAACATTCGTGATAACTAGGGTCATTATAAGCACGCTCAACTACAAGTTAATTCATTTTTAACTCGAATACCATTTTTCATTTTTACCAATATACTACCAATATACCTTTTTAGTATGAATTTACTCTATCGCCACAATGTTTTAATTTTCATTCATTTGGAATAGCGTTTGAGCATTCTGGAGTTTTAAAGGAGTCATACTATCCCGTTTCCTAAACATAAAAATTGTAAGAGCGTTATAATTACATGCATAATAAAATGAAAACGCGGAATGGCTTGCAGCCCTCCAAAGTCAAGTGCCCACACTGGCCCAGCCTGGAGCACCTTTAACAAAGCACACAGCTCTGAAAATTCTGAAGTGATGCTACACTGTGTTGCGACGATTATTCACTAACAAGCTCCAAAGCAAGCAGCCATTATAACCTGTTACTGAAAACAGCCAGTCAAGATTGGTCAACGGAACAGTTAGAAAAAGGAAGTGGCAAGAAGAATGATTTTGCATTTACCGAGTAGCGTCCCTTCCCTGGCATCCTCGGCCACTTCAGTCTCGGTTGAAGCAGCCGCTGCTCCAAAAGGGTCGGCTTCTCCTTCCCGAGCATTCCTTCCGGCCTCGATGGACTCGCCGGGCACCGGCATTGCCCCCAGAGCCGAGTTCTCGGCAGCAGTAGACGACGCGCCAACCTCAATGTCGGCGGAGGCAGAGGGACCTCGGGGGACCTCGGAGGGGCGCCCAAGCATGGACCCTCCCAGCAGAAGGCTGGCCTGGTCAAATGCCTCATCTATGTTGGTAGCCTCACGAGCCATCTCGGGGTCGTCAAAACCCATGTCTCCTGTAAGCAAGGGGGGATACTCCTGAGTCACTGCTGACATTGTTGGGAACAGCCGCTGGTCCTAGCAGTTGTACCTTTGCGTTGCAGCGCACAGTCGAATGAATACACTATTTCGCACGGTTGTGCACTGAAAATTCGCAGCAAGAAGCACTTCTTAAGACAAGTCTGCCCACACACTTCCACACAGTGTCACAAATGCTCCAAGTGAGTCGATGGTTATCACACTGTGGTAATTTTGTGCCAAAATTGTGATATGACAGACCACTTGCTGTCCACAACCAAGGTTGCTACGACAAGAGTGCATGCTTGCATTTCTGGCCATTTCTTTTGCTGTACCTACCTATGAATTTTTTTTTTTTATGTGACAATATTTGCTTTTCTCTCAATGACATCAATGTCAGGTTTGTCCTCCTCTGTGCTTCTTGCCCTGTTAGGTGGAATTAAATTTCAATGCAGTGTGTGTTTCAAGTATAATGTATACAATTCCCCTGCCATCTTCACAACTGTTCCCTCACAAGCTAAAAGCTTATGCACAACTGATAAAAAGAAGCTACAGCAACCGCACCAGCACTAAGCCAACAAACAGCTATAACACTGCAGATGTCACACACTGTGTAATTGCTCCTACTTTAATGCAGGAGAACCTTGTTCAGGGAAAACATTAGCACACAAGGCTCTGTTTATTTACAGGTACAACAGCTTAGTTCTGCACATCTGAGGACGCAGAAGCTACTTGCTCACCCACGTACATGCACATACAATGAAAAATTTACTCACCAAAATTGTCATCATTGATGAGGCTGAGCGAGCCATAGTCCTCCTTGAGTGTGATGTCTTCCGCACGGCTTTGGTTCAGCGTAACTGCCGCTTCCATGTCAATGTTGCTGCAGATGCATAATATGGTCATGAAGAATTCAGTTCGAAATGCTTCACGGTTCCAGGTGCAAGAGCACTGTTCCTGTTACCGCTAAGCTATTGCAAAAGTTCTGTACTGCAATCTCAACAAAAATCAAACTCATTTTCATATGTGACAAGGGTGCCTTTTCAATGGCAACAGTAGTATTTCACATGCCTGCCCACACACTACGTCTTACATTAAGCAGATTCTCTAGTTAAGTTGCTTGAGAGCTAGAGTTACTAGAGAACTGAAACGATTAAGATACACAGCTTCAGTACTGCTTTGACTGAAAAACTGGGTCTGGGATGGCTTTCATTTATTTGAGAGATTCAAAAGGCCTGTACTTCTTTCAGCAGTATTCTGGGCCCAATCTGGCTGACAAAAAGTTGGTAATGATGAGCCCGCACCTCTGGTCTTACAAAAAAGGAAAGAATGAGCTATAGAATGCACTGTAACCTGTTTCTCTGTGCTACAGGTCATAAAGCTGAAAGCCCAGTAGCTCACATGAGGTTTATGTCGCAGAAGCAAGACTACATGTTATGGAAATGTTCCGGGCACAGCTGCTCAGCCCAGCCTCCATCACAGTTAACACGCATTAGGTGCCTTTTCATTTCTCCCGAGTATGGTGCTGAAGACTTCTGCTTTGGTTTCCTTGAAATTGCTAGCTAAATGTGCTTTCCTTCTAAAGACTTTTGTGTCTGCTCCTTATGGCTTTCGAGTTAAAGTGACGGTAGCTATATGTAGCCAGGCTGTGAGAGCAACATCCTATAATGATGAAGTTGACAACCCCCAGCCCTACCCCCTTGTGCCCATCCCAACCCCTTCCTCACCTGAGGTCGGGCATGGTGGCCTCAAAGTCGTGGAACACCTCAGGCAACGTGATGGTGCTGAGAGCAGCCTGCCTGCCCTCCTCAGGCAGGTCGACTGCTCCCGGCCGGAAGGCCATCTTGATCTTGATGAATGCTTCATTGCAGTCGGCGAGCAGGTACTTGGCCTTGCGTGAGTAGATGCGCACGATGCCCAGCAGCAAATGGCCGGAGGTGCGCAGTGCCATCTTCACCTTGGGCTGCAGGATGCCCTCGACGCTGCTCTCAATATTGGTCTCAAAGACGTGCGCCTTCGTCAGCTTCTTGTCCCAGTGGGCCGCCAGCCAGATGCGTGCCAGCGGGCCCTTCTTGGCCAGCACAAAGTGTGCGTAGAACATTGCTGCGGCCTCTCCCCGTCAGGGGGAACGCTGCCCCCCGACACTTGCCCTCCACTCACGACGTCCACTCCTGCGAGATCACATTCCAGACAGACAGCCCTGTCAACAAGTGCACAGACATAAGCTGCTCCAACCTCACATCACAAGTAGAAATAACTTCTTGAATGTAAGCCCAAATTACCCTGGCTACAACAATCTTGTATAACATGTAGTCAAGGAATCTACAAGCGGTACAGAAAATATGGCAATGGCAAATTGTTTCAACAGCAAAGCTAAGCGAGAAACAGCCACAGGTGTCCCTCCTTATTAAAATACTTCAACACGCCTATTTTTTCAGCCTCCTCTCCACTCCTAAGCTTCTGACAGCAGCAGCCCTAGTACACAGCATCCCAATGCAATAAGAAAACTGCCAAGGTTATAGACTTTGCAGTCACCAATTGAAGCAAATAACTTCAGAAGAAAGGTAACTACTACTGCCCTTGCACATGAGCTGCAATTTATAACGTAAGGGATGTCACAGACCCATGCTAGGCCAAATAGACCCACCCAACAAAAAAGACCATGAAGTCCAGTGTCTCAATATGGTGTCATCACCGCTGTGACATGTATGGGAAACTGAAAAGGGCAAGTTTGGCCTCGGACATTACCTATACACTCTTGAACAAATGTATACCCTTTGGGGTATATATTTGCCACACAACAATAATCGTCATCTGCCTTCCTTGCGTTTCTTTTCTTGAAAACAGTGTGCTCGCTACTTTCCTGTCGAGAATTCTCTGTCATGCTGATGACACGCATGCCATTCGTGACTTGGAAGTACCGAGCTCACAGCGCTAAAGAAAGGAAATGCGGACAAGACAGATGACGACTATTGTGTGGCAAGATGCGACCCAAAGGGCATAATTTTGCTTAAGCGTGTAAGTAGTCCTCCACCACTTTTTTTTTTGCATAAGAAGGAAAACTTCTCCCCTTGCATACAACACCTAGCCACTGCCCCTTTTTTTTTTCATACAGACAACCTTGAAAGTTTACACACCGGATTATCCGAGACAAAAGCAGAGCTCTCCACAACCTCAGATCACACCCTGGTATTCCATATTCTAGCCTGTACAAGCATGTGCGTGCAAACGACATAGTGTTGTACGGTTTTACTTACTATGCTAACAAACTGGGCAGGAATTAAATGTTTTCTCGGACAACACTGTCCATAGACTTTTCGCAGTTGTCGCACTCCACATATAGTGCTTGTGAAGCATATGCCTGCCTCTTTATTCGCTACCAGTATTGTGACAAAGAAGGGCATCCGCTTACAGACTAACTGTGCCACTTTTTTCTTCCTTCAATGAATAATGCCAGAGAACACATGCTCATTGCCAATAAATTAAGAGCATGCAAATGAAAGTACTGAAATTAAGTAGATTTGGAATTTCTTTCGCTATAAATACCAACATTAGCGCTGGTCAGTTATCAAAGGCTGCTGCAGCGCTCTCACATCAACTATGTGCTTGCTGAGCCTTATCCTTCGCAACAATGCTTTACTGCATATGGTAAATGGAACACTTCATGATATACAGCATGCGAAGAAAAAGACTTAGCATACATGCTTGGAAGACATGCATTACAACATCCGCTACAAGGTTTCTGTTCTTACTTTTTTGCTGTAAGCTACCTGCAGCCGCTGAAGGCGAAAATTTGCCTTTGAGGTACTTCAAGGTAGTACGAGATCCTGATTTAGATAAGCTATAGAGGCAGGCATACAAAGCCATAAAACCCTGAAAGCGTGGTACCTTGCAAGTTGTCAGCTTGAGAGCTAGTGCACGAAACTGAGACAGCAATCCAAGTGCTGGTTCAAAATGAGCCTTCTAATAATACCTAGGCACTGAAGATTCTAATTGCCATGCGGCTACATTTGACACGCGCCGCTGTACAAAAGTAACATGGCCCACTTGGACATTTACAGCAACTGGTATTATCCCGCACCTTGACCATGCTGCCCAACTCTAATACAGGACAAAAACTGAGGTGCACCTTGCTAGATGCTTTGTCCTTACAACTGGGGGCAAGATGTAACATGTTCCGCCTCTGCTCATATATTATTGCAGGTGAAACAGAGGATAGTGTTGCACGAGCCGTAAGTAGCACACCTGGAATGAGCAATAAATCTGCTCTGAAAGGCAAGACTATTACCTACAATATTTCAACATAAACATCCTATAGTGGGTGGCAGAATAATGTCATCAAACATGTGTTAGAGCTTAAAGTTGTGTTGCTTTCCTGAGCCGGCCTTATACAATTACATACTGTTCTTTCTTTTTACACTCACTTAAAAAATTTTTTTTCACCTGTGACAGCTTAATACAAGGTATTGAGCCCAATTACTTCAAGAGGTACACATTAATTGCGGGAGAATCAGAAATGCATACTGATCAGTAAAATTTCATAAATTAGGTTGACAACTAATTACACATTGCAATTATGAATGTTGCCAGTGAGATCATAAGACATACGCACTGGGAACTAATTCTGACGCCAGTTTTGAAAAATGCCTTTCCAAAATGTACGACGAAATACACTGATGTTTCGATTATTTTTCTGCATCAATGCATAAAACAGTGTCTCGTTAAAAAAGTTAGTGGATCAACAGTGCATTTTTACCGCAAGTTTGATGGCACATATTTCAAAATCCGAACCGCCTTCAGAATTTGTTCCAAGTGCTTTGTAATCTTCCCAGCTACAATTTGTAAACTGAAATATGTGCTGTAGAGTAATTAGTTATAAACTTAATCAGTGAAGTTTTGCTAATCTGTCAATTATGCATTTTAATTGTGCAAGTAATGTCCACCTCTTCAGCAATCCAGTTCAGGGATTACATTTGTGCTATCTGCTACAAGCAATCTTTTTTTAAATTTTGTACAGTTAAAGAAATGCACCTGGTATAAGCCGACATCATTGACATTGTTAAAGGTGTTATAGATATTTCAACAATAGCAATGGAACTAAAAACAAGGGAAAGGGAAGAAACAAAATGGGAACATTAGCACTCGCAATAAACAGCAAAACTTCCCATTGACTTGACAAAACTTGATTTTCACATTAGGAGGAAGAAATGAAGTTGGGCAGGCCATGTAATGTGTAGGACAGACAACCGGCGGTCTATTAGTTAGGGAATGGCTGCCAAGGGAAGGTAAGCACAGTCGAGGACAGCAAAAAATTACACGGTGCGATGAAGTCGGAAAGTTCCTAGGTATAAAATGGGGTCAGCTAGCACAAGACGGGATAATTGGAGATCGTTGAGAGATGCCTTGCAGCTGCAGAACCTCCAGTGGCCATTAATAAGATGGTGGTGGTAGGCATGATGCTGTTACATTGTGTAACAGCACTGCCGGCCTCAATTACTTGAGGAAGAAGTAGCCACCCAAAACAAAAGCAAAGAAGATGGCAGTCTTGCCACTGTAGGGGAATGCTGCTGTCGCAGCAAACAAGTTCAGAGGCAACGGAATAGCTGAAGTCTACTGTCTTCTTTTTAAGTGGCACTAAAGAGAAACAATAATCAAGTTTAGGCTGATAAAACCTTCTTTCAAAACTCCATTTTCGTAAATTATGTTGCAATAGGTTGACCATATGAAGCAAAAATGAAGAAAAAAGTTCAATTTTGTCCTGAAACCTCATGCCGGTACATCTGTGCAAAGTCACGGATTTCGAAGTATTTTCTTCGCGTTCAAACAGTTGTGCCGTTGTAAACTTTCTTGATACTTGCTAAGTTCACTCTCCAGCTTCTTTAGAATAGAATGCAGTTAATACTTACCAACAAACAATCGAATGGGCTCGCGAAGACAATCATCAAAATCCTTGATGTCAAAGAGAGCTGGTGCAGTAACTTCAAGTTGGCAGTGCCACCCATTATTCATTTTTTTACATCTGTTTTATGAGTTACAAGACCTTCTATAACTATAAGAGTGGTTTTCCAGCATTGTAAAAAACATACTAATGCACTCGAAATAGGTTTTCTTTTTAGTGTCCCTTCAACCTTTCCTAACCACAGTTTTAAGTGGGCTTATCCAAGCATGTTATAACATGTGCTGGATACATATAAGCACCTTATTATTTGAACTATGGCCTAAGTTTTCTACTAACCATTAACCACCTTCGATCAAATACTACTGGTCAGCGAGATAGACAGGAAGTGCCTATCAGGCAGGCTCCCACACGGCAAGGATTGCAGTATTGACATAAGGCCAAGCTGTCCATTTTATAAATTTCTCTGCTTACTACAAATTTTAATGGGAAAGTATGAAACAAGATACAGAAAAGTCTAAGAGAAACTGCAAAACTGACATTTGGCATGCCTGACTGGGCCACATCAGCATTTATAAAGAGGTCAGCTACAGTACCTGGGTACCCTTCTCATGGTCTGTACTAGCACTATATTACCCAAAGGCACTTTCCAGCCTGCCTAGCCAGAAAATGTTGTGTTGTGTTGGGTTCACTGGCGCATAAGCAACTGAGGCTATCACGTGCCAGACACAAGGTGTAGTTTCTTTAAAGGGGTTGGTTCCCCTCAGCAAGTCCTTCTCTGGTTAAGGGCACTGAAGAACCCAAGAAGTTAAAGGCCTAAGCCCTCATCTCAGACATGCGAAGGTGGAGAAGGTTTTCCGTAGTATGTAATGAAGCGTACAGTCAGCATTTAGAGTTTTTCAAGAACCCCGGCTTCCTTTAGAAAGCTTAAAACATTTGTCATATCAACAAATGCGTTTTCTCCTAAAATCAACGCTGGATGGAAATGAATGTGTCTGTTGTAAAATGGGGTAAAATGTTTTTTCCGTCAGTGTTTCGAGTTCTGCGCACGAAAATAAGATGTGATTTATTGTCAGTTCATGTCCACATTTTTCACAACCAGGCTTGTTTTCTTTTGCCAGAATTAAGTTGTGTGTGAGGTAGGTATGTCCAATGCACAAATGACATAATAAAACTTCAAAAAACCATTCCTGATGTGTACATGACTTCCATTCTTAAGATGGGTTTTAGCATTTGCAGCTTGTTTTTTAGTCGATTACTCCATGTAGGTTGCCATTTGTCCCTCAGTTTGCCGTGTACTAACTTCATACAATCTTTAGGGGGCATGCTTACTTTTTCTATACCACTGCTGCGAGTTTGTGCAGCGCATTCATCTGCTCTCTCATTGCCAGCAATTCCTACGTGACTTGGAACCCAACAGAGTTTTATGTAATGTCCTCGCTATATTAGGTATTACTTCTCCAAGTAACAGCATGGCCACATTTCTGGAGTGTAGTGCTCCGATTACACTGAGGGAATCAGTGTTGATGAGGCTGTTCTCACATATTGTCTTTACAGCTAGCAACAGAGCATAACACTCAGGAGTTAATATTGACGCACACTGAGGAAGTTTTGCCATTTTTCTCTAGTTCCCCTCCACTACTGCACTTCCGACGTAATCTGCATCTTTGGAACCATCTGCGAAAGTTTTCGTGCGTCTTTCTTTAAGCCCGAGATATTCTTGTACGATGTGTTCTCTTGGGGTTTGTCTTTTGTTCAACTGTGTAAGAGTCAGATCCAACAGAAGACTACCATGGGGGCAGTGCGATGTAGTTTTGTGCAGTGTCAGGTAATGTACCCAATAAATGCAGCTTGCTGCATATCTCTTCAAAGCTTAGCAGCAATGGCTTTGTTGCTTGTGGTCTATTGTTGAACAACATTCGAAAAGGACAAGTTGTGATAATCGGACAACACAGATGTTGCGTTCGTGCTCTGATTCTAAGAACATATGCGCATGTGACTGCTATTCTTCTATTGTCTAGAGAGGGCTCATTTGCTTCTACACAGACTTACTACAGGTGACGTTCTGTTTGCTGCGCACGAAAGGTGCAGACCTAGATTATGAACTGATCTAATCATTTTAAATATGAGGGTCTTTCTGAACCATAGACTATGCTCCTGTAATCTAGACAAGAATGTACCAGAGAACGATAAATGTGTGGAAGGCATGTTCTATCAGACCCCCAGCACTTCTTTGAGAGTACTTTAAGGATGTTCAGAGCTCTGGAAGCTTTGACTTTCAAACTGTATGTGTGGTAGGAATGTGAGCGTTTTATTAAATGTAATGCCTAAAAATTTGTGTTCTTGGTTTACTGGGAGTATTGTTTCATTTAAGTGCAGGGAAGGATAAACCTGTAGGCCTGTTTAGTGAGAAGAGAACAGCAACTATTTTTTGTGGGGATAACTTAAATCCATTTCTGTTTGCCCAGATCGCGAGTTTGTTCAGTGTGAGTTGTATCTCTCTCACATGTTGGCAAGCTGGAGGACATTCATGCAATTCGGAGGTCATCAGCATAGACTGAATGCCTAATAAATTTTGGGATTATTTTTGCAATTGTGTTGACTTATACTACGAAGAGTGTAGAACTTAAAATACAACCATGCGGCACTCCATTCTCCCGAGTGAAGCTCTCCAAAAAGGTTGAACCAAGGTGTACTTTAAATGAACGGTCGAAGAGGAAGTCTTTGAGGCATTTCTGCATCCCGCCACGGATGCACAAGTCTGCAAGGTCGCGGAGAATCCCAAACCTCCATGTAGTGTCCTAAGCTTTCTCCATATCAAACTGCCAGACAGTGTTGTTTGTGTGTGAAAGCTAGCCTGAAAATGTGTTTAAAAGATTAGCCACTTGACGTGTTACTTGCACATCAGTGGAGCATTAATTTGGCACAGGTGCCATGTGTATGCATACAATATTTTAGCCTGCTCTCAAAGGCTGCAAGAAAATACATTTTTTATTCGATATGTAGGGAAAAAAAACGTGCAATGAACAGTAGGCACGACACTGGTGTGTTGTGTTTTACAAACCAGAATTTAAAAGTTATGCTGCTGCAACTTGTGCCATAGCCTTCATTTGGCCTTATCTGAATTCCCGCGGACACATGCATTGCAGGAATGCTGGAGTTGAAGGATTCAACAAGTGTGTACTAATTTTAATATGACAGCCAGACAATTAAGTATCCACGATGACCACAAAAGAAGGCCAAGGTGCACACATATCAGGCAGTCCGGCTACAGACTCCTCTGAGCAGTGGTAAAGCTAGCCTAATAAATAACGCGTCTGCGATCTGTTAAGTAAGATATTGCGATTTGCCTTACTTTTGTACACCAAAGAGTGCACTAGCTGTCCCGTAATGGTGCGATACCCTGCTACCCGTCACTGCGTGACGGTTCCGGGTACTGTGCTGCGAGAAATGTGAACACGCTCGACTACCGGGAACGCAATAGTCCACGCCGGGTGAACAAACTGCTGTATTACTCGGTTGCTGCCTAGAGCTTTTATTCGTGTCTAATGTATACAAGCAACCAAGCGCGTACGACCCGGCCACTTACGGGCTTCCAGCTCGAAAGCGATGAAGGTATCGATAGTTTGTTCCAGAATTCCCACACACGTCTGCAAATAATCGTCCCTTTATATGCAACCGCAGCGTGCAATCTTGTCGCCGGCGATTATCGGTGGGAACAGTTTCATGCAGAAAGATGAAAACACGCCGAAATGTATCGTACATCAAGCGCCTTCGATGTGGAACGAGGAGCTGCAAAGGTGCGCTTGAAAGAGACACGCAACATGTACTAATGATTTAAGGGTTGGATGATTAAAAACACGTTTATTGGAAGCGAGGTGCTTAATTGTTCCGCTTTTCACTACCAACTACGACAGGAAAAAAACGATAGCGCGCGTATCGCCGAGGCGGATTTCTTTTTCTTCTACTTGCAATTCGTACGAAATTAGAGGCTACACAGTGCTGTTTCGGCAACGTATTACAAAACGTGTACGAGCATTTCGCAAATCCCAAAACTTTCCATCGCCAGGTCTAAACATCTGGCGGGCACTACCCGAAACGGGCGCGCAATTTCCCGCCTTCTGGACAGGTGACTGCGATTAGCAGTACTCGCGACGTTGACAGTGCCCCACCGCTCGCTAATAACGCAACAATGCGCTAGTAATACGAGATATTTCGTGCAGCGAACGGCTGCGATGCCGCGGCCTCCTGTCATACGGAAGTGCCAGCGCGATGTAAAAAAAAATACACTTAAAGAAAACAGCGCCCGCCCCCGAGGGAACTACGCCAGCCTTGGCTGCACGCAAGGTGGTCGGCGCTTAGCGCCGGTCGCACAGTGGAGACAATTATTAAATGGAGACAGACGTGCGATTGCACTTGTCGGTAGCGAACGGCCACACGCATCGCCCAAGAGGGGCTAGCCACGCCAGCGCGATACGAGAGAGCGCCCGGAGAGCGATAAATCCGCCATTGCAAGTCGCCGGGCGATGCTCGGGGCCGCGTTTTCGACCGCGTCGGCGACGCTGTTAAGTCGCCGGTACTACTGCTGAACTGCGACGAATGCAACGGAGAAAGCCATGAGGAATCCTAAAAACGCGAGCTTAAAATCTACAGGCCCGGGAGCGATCGGCGACCATTTTTTTTTCTAATGTGCGCCGTCGGTACCCAATATTGCCCAGCGGGAACAGGCGCTATCGCCGTAGTGCTTCCGTTTCACCCTAGATGTCATGAGGAGCGCGGCGGCTTGGCCGCTCGGGCGACTGGACCCCGAGAAATGAAGCGAATTGGAGGCGCCACGGCGCGCTCACCTCGATTATTCGCGTACCACGATGGTCCCTGGTCACTCCGGCGATCAGAGGTGGTCCGGTAAGCCGGATTTGGGCGACGGATTCATCCGGAAAGCGGTCCTCGGCACCGCTGAGAAAATCGGGCCGCGTACTTTTTCACATCCAAAATGGCGTCCTGGTGTTTTCCCGCCGATTCTGCCGTTTCAAAACAGACGGCGCGCACCAGGGCACATCCGCACAAGAAAGTAGTCCCAGTCGCGTTTACCGCCAATAGCGAGCTTCATGTAGATTCTGCACATTTTCCAAGATTACCAATTTACTATCCAAGATCTTAAGTGTCCAATAAATTTTATTTTAAAGGTTTGAAACAATGTTTAATTTTTTTCTCATTGAAGCGCTGCGACGACGTAGTGTCGGGGTCCCTTAGTAGAGGGCGCAAGGCGGCAAACGGTGTCACGTGGCTAATCACGTGAGCAACTGACGCGGCGTGTCCTGCGTGTTTCTCTCTACGTGTTTGCTTGATTTGCTTCCTTTGTAGGGCGTGGGGGGGCTGCCGCCTTGCAATAGGGTCTGCCAGCTGCGTTGCGAAGCCCGAGCGACTGGGAAACGCGGCGCCGACGACCTCTGCGCCGGCCGGAGCCAGTTTGCGATAGCGCCTCTGTCCTTCGCGGCGCTGTTGCCTCAACCGTAGCGTGCGGCGTGCGGGCGGGTGCGCTCTTTGCCAACCGCCATTACGCGTCACTGTACGCGTCTGGTCTGCCATGGAGGTGCGGTCGTTAAATCGCTGGCTCAAGCATCGCGTTTGCTCGGCGTACTGTATTTACGTTGCGTATTGAAGCAGTGCGGAAACACGAATCAGACGCAACTTAGCTCGCCCACGCCGTCTGCGGAATTCCAATTATTGTAAATGTAATTCCACACCCGGTTACTAGCCAGCAAAGGGACGAAATCCGATACCGACGCCTACGTGTCAGCGCAGCCAAGTTTCCGGCGGTCGCTACTATTTTAAGCGCGCGGGAGGGGAGGAAGCTTGTATGCTGCCTTCAGGGGAGCGCGCTATGCAGTCGGTCTTGTTTATGTCGTTGTATTTTATGATTTGGGGTCGTCGTGGCTATGATGTTTCGAAGCTGTAACGCACGGCATCTCCTGCCACGCGTCCGTGGACAATATATTTTCGGAACGCAGCGCGAACCTTCCTTCGTCAGCTCTGAAAAAATGAATTAAGTAGCCTTTTGGCCATGTAAGCTTGACCTAATGCAAGCGCAGATTTACATTGTTCGGGAGCACCTTCTTTTTCTTTTTTTCGTCGCCATGTGTCAACGCAGCGAGTGAATTGTCTGTGAAGTGAATGCAAGTTCCCCACAGCTGAAAAGTGCAACCCTATAAAAAGTTATCTTTTTGTTGTTGTTAAGGAAGCAAGTCGTTCTGCTTCTCCGGATGATTGGCTGGAGCTTGATCTCACTCATATAAAGTTATTATGGTGGTTACGTTCCCTTACTAAGTTGATTTTGCAGGTTCTGTGCCACATTGGGACGGCCGCCTCACGGTCAATGCTATGACCTAGCAAAATGAGTCTATCTACTGAATTTAAATCTGCGGTCTCCAAAACCGCATCTCCTATACTTAGCACGTAATTAAAGATTGAACGCTTACTTCCCTTATTTTTACTAACACCTAGGAGAACACACGGGGGTAAAAAATTGCAACCTGTGTTGTAACCATTTCTCCTCTCAGATACCGTCATGTACTTACATTTGGTTACGAAATGCTGTTACCAAGTGTCGTAGTATGACAGCTCAATTTCGACAGTACTACCAACATTAGTACTGACACAACGCAGCTCCTCATGCAGCTGGGGTGCAGTCGTGGTTGATCGTAAATTGGATGCTAGCTCGCTTACATTCATGGTTAATCGGACGGGGGTGGAATCTATAGAATAGCCCATGCACTTGCAGATTTGAGTGTACTTACAAGCATCCCATGTGGTCTAAATTAATTGGGAGCCTTCCACTTCAGCCTATATTGTAATAACCCAGGTGTTGCCTTGGGAGGTAGGTTAACGTCCATCGATCAGTCAACCTTCCGATTCACACATAGCAAACAAAAACTAAGATCACGTGCTACGACGACGCTGCAGCTGTGGATATTGTAACGTCAATCTGCTTCAAGTTTGTTTTCGTGAGCTTCTCCCTGGTTGGTTGACGTCAAACTTAGAATCTAGTGGTCGTCTTTTCTCCTCTTTTTTTTCTTTTCTTTAACGTTGTTTTTACGTTAATGACTCTGACAACAGCCCGTTCCAACAACGGCTCGGCAAGCCGGGTAAATTGAAACATTAATATTTCAAGTTGACCGGCTCAGCTTTCAAACTTTTTTTCAAACTCGAGTGAAGCTCAGGCGAAAGGACCGAAGACGGTAGCAGACTGGGCCCTGAGAAGCAGAAACGTGAACAGCGTTTATTAGTTGTTTCTTTATTGCTAAACATTATTTCAGGAGATGTTTATATCTTCTTCGATGTCGTCGATAGTGATGTCAAATAAAAACTAACGTGTAGTCTCATAATGATGTAACCATAGATTTAATTGTTTAAACGTCAAGGAGAAGGATTGAAACGTATCTAACAACGGTAAAAGTTGCATACAAACATAAGCAGTACATGCTAGAATGTGGTGGCACATTCCACCACACGGCGGAGGTGCAGTTCGCCATTAAGGGGCCCACATAGACAGCATCGCTGGTCATCCTTCTTCACAGCGTAAAAGGACACTGAGTTTTTTAAATTTAGATACCATAGTTAGATGACGAAATCTGCATCCCCGTGTACGTCGAAGAAGCGACCATCTCGTCGTGCTTGTTATGACAAAATATGCATTTACTTGCCTCAACACAGAGAGGAAGATTGAACTATGTGCAATACATCGCCATGCTGCTGCATCCTCCATTTTCACGCAATCTCGAGAAATTGAAAACACACTTAAGTCATGAGATTTTACGTGCCAAAAACCACTATCCGATTATGAGGTACACCGTAGTGGGGGACTCCGGAAATTTGGATCACCTGGGGTTCTTTAACGTGCACCTAAATCTAAGCACACGGGTGTTCCCGCATTTTCTCCCCACATCGAAAATGCGGCGGCCGTGGCCGGGATTCGATCCCGCGACCTTGTGCTTAGCAGCCCAACACCATAGCCACTAAGCAACCGCGACAGGTGGAAACACATTTCAAGGTTGCTTTCCGCCATAGGTGACAACGCAAAGATCCAGATCGATGTAGTTTTAAAACTATCGCAAGCGGATGACAAAAATATGAACAAACCCTTTCCGTACAGTTCCCCATGCACCGGACTTTATATCCAGGATGAATATTTTGAGCAATGAAACTGAAACTGAATAGCTTCCAATTTCATTTTGAAAAATACTGAAGGCAATGTGCAATACACTTGAGCGATAGCTCTACTACTCCAGGTGCAAACCCAAAAAACGCCTGGTTCCGTAAGTAAATCTGGCCTTCAGTCTCAGCCAAGGTCAAACTGGGACTTAGCCTGCCACTACCGGCAGCTGCTGCGTACACCGCGTGGGCGCCCATATCTTGAAAGCGATCTGCGATGTGTACGAAGCGCGCCGCGTGTTGGTAGCTTCGTATGCGCTGTGCTTTCCACGCTTAGTTCGTGTTGGAGCGGGAGACGTAGCATGAAGGTAGATTCGCTCGCTGCTGCTGCCGCGCTGGGCAGCGTCTGTGCCCTTTCTCGAAGCAAGCAAAACCGTGCTATCGCTCGACAAACTCGGCTTAACCGCGTTCAACCACGCCAAATTTCCTATTGCAGGAGGTCCTAGGAGAATACGGCTGAATAGCAGCCAGTTAACTAAAGGCTGTCTATACCTTCGTCGCTGCGCAAAGCTCTTTCAACAAATATTTCTTTAGAGACCACGAGAAGCCCAAGGTTCTTCGCCAACGACAAAATATTTCCAATCGGCAAAAATATGTTTTTGCACCGACTATTATAGACCCCTTTTGCTCAGGCTGTGGCAGCAGTGCATTCATGAACCCAGAAAAATTTTGGTCATGCATTTCTGACACTCAAGTTGGCCAAGAAAAATGAAGTATATTTTGTCGCTTATAGTATACTGTATAGGCACGTCTTCTTGATGTGTTCGTATATAAAGAACGTACGCCATGCGTCAAGCTCGTGTATGAGCTTCTTTTTTTATTTTTGCACTTACGTAAACAGCGAGACTACTCAATATTGTAGTCCACAACACGTAAGAAGAGCTCGTGGAAGTGCACGACGTCAACCAACTGGAGTGACTAAAGCTGACAAAGACGGGAAGAGCCCTGCTCCAAGATCTGGGCTACCAAGTCGAGCAAGAGAGGCACCTACCTCAGCGTATCCCACACGAGATCAGAGACAAGCTACACATAAGTACCATTCCCAGAAACATGCATCCCTAGTACGACAAGGAAATGAGACAGGCGAGAATACAGGCGCTCAAGCACATACTCGAACGCACCAACAGCAACGAAGAAAATGTGAGATACACGGACGCAGCTGCGTACAGAACAAACGTCCGATTTGCAATCAGCGTGGTCGACGAGAAGGGCGAACAACTTACAGCCACATCCATACGTTCCAAGGACGCGAGCACAGCGGAAGAGCTGGGCATATCCCTGGTCATCGCAACGTGCAAGAAGACCCTGGTTACCGTAGTGACGGACTCGCAAGAAGCATGCAGAAGGTATATGAACGGAAGGATCGGAAAGGCAGCACTTCAGGTCTTGAACAACACCGAGATAGAAGTAGCACAAATCCTCTGGACGCCGGGACACGAGTCTCTCGCGGGGAACCAGGTGGCGCACGCCGCGGCTCGAGATCATGCACGCCGAACCATCTCCGACACGCCGAGAACACCGACCAACGACTGTAACGAGGATGATGATCGGATATCCAAGAAGCACTCGGACATCTTGGCGCACTGCAGGAAGCAGAGGCGTTGTTACCCGCCCGCGCATAAGACGATGAGCAGGGAACAAGCGGTAACCTGGAGAAGACTCCAGGCTGGAACCTACCCGCATGGAACACTGTGGCACGCCATCTATCCGGGCACCTACGGGTGAGACTGCAAGTTCTGCCCGCCGGACACGCCCATCACCTTGCGCCATATGGTGCTGGGGTGCAGGAATAACCGAGAAGTACCACCGTCATCATAACCACCGGGCGATAACATACAGAAAGAAGCGGATTCAGAGGAAGAATTGGAAGACCAGTGGGAGTCTCTGCTGGTGACGCAAGACCCTGACAGCCAGCTATGGTTGGTGAACAGGACTCGGCAGGCGGCAGCGAGCCATGGTTACCTGGACTGAGGAGGCCACCCACCTTTGGGCTCAAGAAGCCTGGTCTAAAAATAAAGTTTATTTCTCTCTCTCTCTAAATATAAAATTCACTAGTCGAACACTCCAACTCTATATTGGTGCTAGTTTGAGGGTTCTATAAATTTATAGGCTATTGTAACGTGTCGTTCCAGAGGGTTTAGCCGGAAGATTTTCTGAGATGTCTGTTGGTAAGCATGAAGAGGGTCTATTGAGTGCGGACATGCTGTTATTTACGTCGCACCGAACTTGTGGCGTACGTACTAACGGCGTCTGATGTTTACTGGGCGCTGGTATCAGCGAGAAAACTGGATTTACGTCATGCTGAATGCACCGGACATCGTCAAGCATCACAGAGGTTCAACATGTTGTTATTGTTTGTTGTTTTGTTTCGTTTTCTGTCACTTGTCGTCGTCGTCGTCGTTGTTGTTTGTCTAAACGTTTCCAGTAGAGAAAGGTGGGCTGCGGAAGCCTAAAAATCCCCTGATCTTAGTCAGCAAGTCGGGAGTTATCGCTCGTTAGCAAACACAAACGCAGAGCAAGAAAAATATTTCCACGGTATAAGCAAGAGACCCTTCTAATGGCAAGTCGCTTATAGTAGTAGTAGTAGTAGTAGCAGCAGTAGGAATTATATTATTATTATTATTATTATTATTATTATTATTATTATTATTATTATTACATTGGGTTTTACATATCAAAACCACGATCTCATTATGAGGCACGCCGTATAGTGGGGGAGCCCGGAAATTTTGACCACCTGGGCTTCTTTAACGTGCACCTAAATCTAAGTACAGGGGTGTTTTTGCATTTCTCCGCCGTGACCGATAGTGATTTGTTTATTATCAGCCTCGTCGCACATCCGGCGTAAGCCATCCGCACACCTTCGCTGATCACATTGCCGACATTCACATATTCGAGCATAGATAGATGCAAATTGTGCGGCACGCGGTCGAATGTATTCTCATGGTCAACTTGCAGCATGGCTACACTGGGTTGCATTGCGTCACAACACTCAAGGACTGATCGTGCTACGAGTATATTTGTCATAATTGTCCTTCCTTTTACTCCGCACGTTTGATGTGGACCGTCTAAATATCTCATTACTGTCTGTAACCTGTTAGCCAATACTTTCATTAATAATTTATAGTATATGTTTGTCAGACTAATTCGTCTGTACGATGTAACATTACGTAATTTGATTGGGTCTTCAGTTTTTGGTATTAAGACCGTGTGTGCTGACAAAAAGGACAGCGGTAGAGGTTTGTTCTGTAAGCCTCGTTGTTTACTTCAGTCAAACAGGCGCAACAAGTTTAAACGCTTTGTACACTGCAGCGCTTAAGCCATCCGGCCCTGGTGACTTGTCATTATTTAAATGATCAATCACCTTCTTAACTTCCTCCACTGCTATGGGTACTTCTAATATTTCCTTGGTTCCATCATCTAATGTTGGCATCAATGAAATGAAGTCATTTTTAAATCTATAGCTGTCAACTTCGCTACGAAAAAACAATACTTTGTAATATTCAAAAGAAGAACTTGCTATTGTTTCTTTGTTGGTAGACAGTGACCCATTACGTTGTTTCTGTTTTGCATTTTAGGAAGCATACTTATTTTCGACTCCCAAGGCACGTTTTGTTGGCATTTCTCATGTGCACAATTTCTAAACTCTAGCTCGAACCAATGCTCCCTTGTATCGCTCTTGGTGTATCAACTCAAGTTTTTGTTTTATGCTTTTTATTTCTTCTAGGAAGTAACTGGGTTGGTGTACTTTCCGTTTCCAATAATTGCTTCAGATTCCATCTAAGACAGGACTCGAGTTCTTTTTTCGCGTGACTTAAAACACTGGCCCTTTCAAGTGCTTTCAATTTAATTGTTCGCTTACAAACTTCCCATTTATCTCCCCAGCTATCTAAGTTTTGAGTGGTTGTTTTAACTATAGCCTTGAGAGACTGCTTATAAAACTCGTCATCTTTCAGCAAGTTTGCATTAAATTTCCAGAGATCCCAAGAAAATTCTTTGTTATTCCTTCTTTTTTTTTCCAACACAGAAAGAAAGCAAACAATGATCACTAAACGCAACAGGTGTGACTCTATAATCTCGACACGAATGAATTAGGTCAGCCGACACGTACACACTCTCTAATCTGGCATGGCTCGTACCCCGAATGTGGGTGAAGATGACCGCTTTTCCGCCGCAAAGACATTCGCCCATGTCTTCTAGATTAAATTCTGCAATAATATCTTGCAGAACACCAGTACTCGCATCGTTGTGTTGTTTCCCACTGGTTTTGTCACGTTCCGCACAGACACAATTGAAATCTCCCGCCAAGATTAGCCTACGCCCGCATTTCAAGTACGTATCAATTTCTTCACAAGATTCCCTTCGCTCTTGAATCTTAGTTGGTGCATAAAGACAAATTACTCGCCAATTTTCTGATAACAAGGAAAAATCAGATACAATGAAACGGCCTGACTCACAGGTAGTCACCGACTGCACTGCAGCGCCAAGGCTCTGCCGAACTAACAAAATGCACCCCGAAGACACCCCCACCGCATGGGCATCACACACGTCATGGCGTCTCACGAAAGGACGCACCATAAGCTCTGTCTGGTCCTTTCTCTCTCCTTTGGTCTCCTGAATGGCTGCAGTATCCAAGTCGTGGTCCGTTACGAGGCGGTAAAGTTGGTTTTGCCGCGTCTTAGCACTAAGCCCCCGGTCGTTGAGTGTTGGAATATTTATCGACCTCTCTGAGGACTCCATATTGGCAAGTGACACCAGACCGAGCCTACGGCGCTTCCCTCACAGACCTTGCCTTGCAGCATCCCACAGTCCAGTCGACTTGCCGCCGCCGCGTCTAGGCGATGCCGACCGCTGGCCACACGACGCTTCGCCGTGCTCCCTCACAGGTTGCAGAATCAAGCGTCCTTCCTTTCTTTAGATCACTATCATCATCACACGAGGCTTTTTGGTTCCGGGCACGTTCCCACGCCTCTCCGTTGCTCGTAACCGCGTGTCTTGAGACGCCATGCCTGCTTTGTTGAGTCGGCGCTTCGCAGGTGTTGCCTCGGCGTTCATTGCAGTCTCGTCCGTCGAATCACTGTCTTCGAGCGTCGCGACGACCTCGCTTATTGCGGTCTTGAGTTCTACTGTTTTCTCACCAGTGCCGGAAATGCTTGTTGGCAGCTGCCTTCCTAAAAAGTGTGCTTCAGGAGGGCGCCCTGCCGAACCTTCTCTCTCTTCGTGCTTTCTCGTCGAAGCGTCTGCCACAGTGGCGTCTCCTGCCCGAGCGTCTGCTGCCCTGTTCTCTTGCCAGCCTGCATCGCTGGTAGACGCCGCCACTGCGGCAGCGTCGCTGATGGACGCCAGCATGCCAGCCACGCTCTCCGCTTCCTCTTCGTCTATGAGCACCTCGCGCCGGTTCACTTCTCCGCCTGCGCTTGCGGCTCTGGCGTACGAGCGAGTACAACTAGTCTCCTCGTGCCCGAACGTTCGGCAACCTGCGCACCTGGACACTCGGCATTCACGTCGGATATGTCCAGTATTGTGGCAACGAAGGCATAACGGGGCACCTCCAGGCACAACCGCGAACGCCGTGCCGCTACCAAGACGCATCTGATGCGGAATGCGATGTGCACTGACACCCTCGCGCAGCAAGAGACGTACAAGACGAGTCGTTGACTCGGCGCCCTCAACGTCCTCGGCCTTCCACCGACCACTGACGACTTCCTTTACCTCGCCTTACACTCAGATGGCACGTCGTACGGTCTCAGAAGTGACGTCGAACGCGACCCAGTGTAGCTTAATCCTGAGCTCTTGCCGCGCCGGATCAATGACGGGGCATGGCCAGTTCTTCACCAATAGCGGTCCGACGTCTATAGCAGCATCTCCGTTGCCTCATCTGTCTTCATGTTCAGCAGCCACACGTGCGACATTTGGTATGCGTCAATTCCACCTACCTGCTGAATTACTCCAGCATCCTTCAGGCGCTTCCGGAAATCGTCGATTCTATACGGGCGTCCAGTGACGTCGCAGTGTAAATACAACTGCGAGCCTTAGTCCATCTTTTGGAAACGGAGGCAAGATGACACGATATTGCTTGGGTAACGCAGAGCACATGGCACCACGGCCAACATCGGCCGCTTTCGCAGCTCTCGAGCAGCCCTCCATTCTGCGTCCGTACCGCACGGCGTCCAGAACCAGAGTGACGTCACGGCGTCTCCCCAGTTCCGTCTGACTAAAGATGTCTATAGTGCGTGCGTCGTTGGGCACGTGACAGCACAGCCAATGGGGAGGAGGTGGTGCCACGTCATGAGCGTATAAAATGATTGTATCAAATAAAAAGCATTGCTGTCCATTTTAACTCCGCTGAGCGGGTCCTTCGAGTTATATGAACTCGCGGGCAAGCGATCGCGTTCAGTTCCTTGGCGCGCTTTGATTTGGCATTACCAAGACGCAGTTAGAACGCTGGCGAGAGCTTGCGCGGACAAGGAGCGCGTGAAAAAAAAAATTCACCAAAGCGACTACGTAAGCAGTCTTAAGTGTCTGTGCCGAATTTTTATTCCTCCGTTTCAGGCATGGCGTCCGTGGTCAAATGGTTAGAGCATCGGGCTACAGTACTGGGGGGAACCGGTCCGAAGGCAACCATTGTAAATATAATTTGTTTATATATAGCATGTCCCGTGGCATGATTTCCCCGACTTGTGGGAGCGCGGCATTGTGACGTCACTGCGAGCCTACGCAGTTGATAGCGGTTAGATAGGCACCTCCAAACAGCAGGAAGAGGCTAAGAAAGCTTCACGTTATAGAACACCTTGCCGCCTCCGCCTCACTTTCTTACAGATATGTCCGACTCTCTGTCTTGCCCACTCTGTAATCTTCCAGGAAACCCTGGTATCACATATCAGGGCCGCCCTGGAGCTATAAGGCAACGGAATAAGTGGTATACAGAGATGTTTACTGTCCCTCTCTGAGAGCTCATCTGCACTTGATAAGTTTTAAGGTGTGTCAGCGCACAACGGTGACAAACGCGTGGAAAGTCGCGTGTACGTAAGCCTCCTGCGTGCATTAGGGCGAGAAATACGGTGACGGTGACGCTGCCGGAGGTACGTGGGCTGCAGTTTTCGGGATGTACGCGCGCGAGCTTCGATCGGCGAGTTGTGTACCAAAGCTGTGGTGCGGAACGGTGTGTAACAACAGCCATATTTGGCATATTTGCAGCCTTTTTTTGTGTTTGACGCTATATGCGGATTGCTTCACGCCCGGTGTGTACGTGTTTCGAAGTGCACAGCAGCGGTACGCGCCTTAATATGGGCCTAGATGAGTTTGTTCCTTGCGGTGTGTGTACGCGAACGTTCTTGAGAAACATTTCGGGAAAGTGTACACCAATGAGGATACCGAAAAGTGACCGTGGATGCACGTATAGAGCAATTACAGCGTCACGCTAAGCGATGAATAGTTGGCGCTTTAAGTGCGCGAACTTTTGCATATATACATCGTAAATGAATGGTCTCGAAGAAAACGTTTTCAAAAAGGCTGTGAAGCGTCCGATGTTTCTTCTTCTTCTTCCTATTATTATTATTATTATTATTATTATTATTATTATTATTATTATTATTATTATTATTATTATTATTATTTTTTCAGTTAACCGTGGCTGCTGTTCGTACTATGTGACACAGGATGAGTAGCTTTTTTTTTTGTTTGTGTTCCTAAGAGAGAGCCCGCAAAATACTTAAACAATAACCCCGGCCCACAGCTGGAGCGCCAAAGCGGCTTTCTTTTAAATGCCGGGGAAAAAGAGTTACGCAAGAGGCCGCGTGCCGATAGCAACTGAAAGCGATATTTTCAAATGTGTTCTGCAAACCTTGTATCGACATTGTGGTGAGGAAGTTAAAACTGATAAGCTGGTTAATTATATCTGTTTATTACTTAGTCAATAAGAACAGATAAATATTGGAGGCTTCTTCAGGAGGTTGCTAGTACAACGCACAGTTAGTTTCATAAATCCGCCCAGCAGACTTTGCTTTGGCATTACAGGGAAACAGTAAAACAGTTTAAATTGGCATAAAACAGTTTAAATTGGCAAAACATTCCTTTAAAACTCTATTTTCCTTAATTTGGCGGAAAGCGTTTGGTTAATAGAGTAGAAAATAAAGGCCGAATTTAGATTATTTGAATTTCGCTGCGAAACCCCAACGCCGGTATACGTCACTGTGACGTCGCAAATTTCAACGTATTTTTCTCTCATATACGGGTCGTTATAGCGCAGGAAAAGTTTTCAATACTTCCGAAATGGTAGTCGCTGGCTCATTTGTAATTCAGTGACAGTTCATCTTTAGCGGTTAAAAAATTACCCAGGCTCAACCGTACGTCGTCAGAATCCATGACGTCACGGCGAACTGCCGACGCGGCGTCGCCAACCGCATTTCGTATTTGGGTCTTTTTCTGGAGTGGCAAGCCATCTTCTCACGGTAATGGTGTATTTATTTATTTGTTTGTTTGTTTGTTTGTGGCGGAAGCGCAATTTCTAAACACAGATCGAATTCTTCTTCTTTTTTTTAAATTTTTATCCCTTTAAACGGGGCTCAATCCGTGTTAGCCGGGACGTCTGTGCATTTGCGCAGGCTCTACGGAAATTTCGAGAACACTCCGCGACGTTGTTAGTCGTTTGTGTGGCTTCCGCATTGTAATGAGATATTCAGGGACGGGGGCGTTCCACAGCTTCAGTGGTTTCTAAGGCCGGCGGGAGTCCCCTGTCGCGGAATTTCATTTTTTTGTCTTTTTTGTTTCGCTCAAGGCAGACATCTCAACTGCCAAGTAAGTAGACTCGGTGTTCCTCATCTATCTATCTATCTATCTATCTATCTATCTATCTATCTATCTATCTATCTATCTATCTATCTATCTATCTATCTATCTATCTATCTATCTATCTGTCTGTCTGTCTGTCTGTCTGTCTGTCTGTCTGTCTGTCTGTCTGTCTGTCTGTCTGTCTGTCTGTCTGTCTGTCTATCTATCTATCTATCTATCTATCTATCTATCTATCTATCTATCTATCTATCTATCTATCTATCTATCTATCTATCTATTCTCTGCACGAAAACCTCGAAGGCTGGTTATTACTGACGATGAGTCAGAATCAGAACTTATAGTTCTGGCGTGATCAAAGCACCGCCCACATACTGATGAAGCCCCGCGGAATCGGGATCCACGGGCCATTTCGCTGCGGAGGGTGCCGTTGGCTGAACATACCGGGCGTTTACAAGAACCCGACAGAAGCGGGTCGAGTCGGCTTGTCGGGCTGGAATGTGGCTGTCGAGTTCACGCAAGCACTGGCCGGTCGGGCTGAACGAACTTCGAGTCGGTCTGAGTCAGCCCGACTGCATGGGGGCATATAGGTTGACCCCAGCCCGAACCCGTTTGCAGCGTGCATGCAAACGCAGATGCGTCGAGCCCGCCAGCGCCGTGATTTGCACGGGAATGGTATCAGGACAAGACAAGAACTGTGCAGTGCAACCTCATCGTAGCGATAAGACCCATGAAATGGAGCCGGTACAGACGGCAGGGAGAACCGGAAGCCCAGTTCGAACGCGCTGATGCCTCGCCTCGACGCTGCGCGCCGTCGTTATCCAGTCTCGTCCGAAGCGAGTAACGACTAAGCGGATCGAGTCGGAGGTCGGGCTGACCGATCCCGACCTCTGACTCGACCCGCTGGTGTCGGGTTCATGAAAACGCAGCCATATTCCCAGAAGCCGGGTTCAGCATCGTCTCTGTAGAGGTATTTGTCACGTGGCTATCGCTGCTGAATATCTTTTTTTTTTTTTTGATACAGAGGCACGAAAATAAGCAGTCCCAAATACAAGTTGTACTGTTAACAGCTTTATTTCTTTTTCGGGATTCGTCTTATCACGTGTTATCTGCAACGATCCCAGCTGATACCTACAATGAATTAGAATCCAGGGCGGTAAAAAACAAAATAAAAGAAGGATGCATATTCTTTCGTTTCATTTCTTTCTTCCTTTATTTCTTTCTTGTTTTTTCGCGTTACATGCTTAACGCAAGTTATGTACGAGCTACAGGCCAAGAAAAGCGCTGTTGGCCACACGAATAATTCTATAAATCATGTACTTATGACTGATTGATTGATTGATTGATTGATTGATTGATTGATTGATTGATTGATTGATTGATTGATTGATTGATTGATTGATTGATTGATTGATTTGGCGGCGGCGGCGGCGACTGGCAATGTTAGCAACTAATTAGTTCAGTCGCCACCAACACAAGCACAAATGATACGCTTATTTCACAAAGCGCAGGAACAACCTTGAACGCAAACAAAAACATGTGCGACACTAAACTAAGGCTGCATTCTCTGTCGATTACATTCGAGGTCGCTTTCACCTTTGCCTGGAAGTAGCACGGCGCGACGCCTCGATGGAGCAGCGCGTGTCCTTTCAACGCAGCCTGGAACAATGCGACGTGAAAATTACGCTGATGGGACCCGTGCCGGTGTATACCTTCGTCCCTGGCTTAGCATATATCAACCAACGCGGAGAGAGATAACCCTGAAATTGGTCGATCGAGAATACGGCCTTGGAACTTCGCTGTCTCTCCCTGAAAATTTACTGAAAGGTACAACAGATGAAGCAAGGAAAGAAGAGCAACAAAGCGTAGCAAACAATAAATATATTCTTTTTTTTTTTAGACATTGCTCTCCCTGGAATCACTCTAAGTCTTTAGTTAGAAGTGGCGTGATGTCTGTGCTTCTTAATCCGTATTCTCATTCTTCCAAGCGGTGGAAAATGAATAAATTGTTGCACGAACAGAGAAAGGTTACGTGAATTTCAACGAACGAATTGCAGCATTGAATAAAAAAGAGTGACAAGAAAGTTAGGCGGATTTGCTTTCTCTAATCAATACGAAAGGCGTGATGCCAAGCTACGTATTGATTGAGCTACCTATCATCTTATTGATTAGAATTGAAGTGTGCGTGTGTGTGCGTGTGTGTTTGTGTTCAAACACGACTTCTGGCGCGTTAACCTTTTTTCCCGCATAAACGAATGAAACCGTAGGCAAAAAAAGTAAAAAAGAAAAGAAAAGGTGGAGCGAAGAAGACAAGAACGCCCTGCCTGTAGAGAGACACTGTTCAGCGAAGCCATGCGCGGTAGAGCGCGCTTGCAAAACCGAAATAATCCTCCTTGCAGAGCGAGGGTGGGAGAGAAATAAAAGAAAACATTAAGCCTCCCAGTGAGAAGAGTTTGCAGGAAGCCGAACGAGAGATCCTTTTTTTTTTCCTGCTCACGACGTCAGCTGTTTATTTTCCTTCGCCCATTGTGTTGCGGCGCGTAATCGGTCGCGCAGTTCGCTAGTCCCGAGTGTCCCCTTAAAAATACGAGCGCGATGGGCTCAGCTGTTGAGACAGGCGAATAGGCCCCTCAGTGTCGGGACTTTGAGGGAGCAAGGAAACTTTAACGAGAGCGAGGTGGTGAGGTTGGCTGGAGAATCTTGGTATCCGGTCTGCCTTCGCTGTGGCTGGGGAGGTAGAAGAAAGTGATGACAATAGAGTAAGTATACACCGATTTGTAAGCGGCGTTTACATGAATGCGACAAGTTGCACGTCGGATCCGCGTACACGGCGGCAATGCGCTATGTAAGGCGAATCGCATTAATGCGACCGGAGAGGGGTTAGCTCGAGATGGGGCTTATCAAATTACTAACTTCGTAACTACTATATGCGTTCACTGAGAGCGGTGGATCGTAGAGAGCTCAGCAATGTTTTTCGCAGTCTTCTGACGTGGTGTTGAGTCACGTTTATGTTGGAGGATTGCAATAATCGCACCGACGTCGTCAATCATCTCCACAGGATGTATGCGCCGCCATTTTTTTTTTCCCCGTAACAGATGCGCTCGCTATGACATGTTATTCAAGTTCGTTAATTCTTTTTCCTTGTTTGGTGGTTTGCTGTGACACGTCTTCACTACTTGTGAAGTAGCAGGAGGCGTATGCGAATGTGGCGCCGTCGTCTTTCACGCAGGCACGTGACAGGCGCGAGCACGCAGCCGCACAAAAGCCCCTTGACCGACGGTCTTCCGAACTGGTCGGCGGAAAACGTCAAGAATGGGCTCTTTAGGACGTACGATGCGACTATGCGGCTTAACCGCCACTCCCCTGCGTCTTTGAGATCAAAAAAGCAGCGGCTGTAGAGCTTGAAGGAAAGAAAGAAAGAAAGAAAGAAGCTCCTAAACTCGCGCAGGTGTCGTTTTCGTTGGGTCTTTTTCTCCTTTCTTTTGTTTTTTTTTTCTTCTTTTTCTTCGAAGTTCGCACCTCTCTTCAGAACCCCGGATTAGGAATGATCGGTCGGTTCACCATTTCCGGCGGTCGCGTCCAGGGTTCAAGAGGCGTGCGGTGTGCTTCGACGAACGCGGTTGTATCGTCAGTGCGCTCGAAGGCCACGTAATAATGCCAGGCGTATGAACGACTTCCGCACGTGAAGCGGTTCGCTGTGTTATTTGAATGCGGGTATTGACTTAACACCTGTGTTGAGGCTCACTCTAATCAAAGGAACGTTAAAAGCGACGCGCGAACAGAGAAACAAGAGCAATTGAACGAATAACGACGTAAGAAACAACGTGGAACACACGCGAGCAGCGTTCGTCTGGTCGATATGTACTTGTGGTCATTTTTACTGTGTCTATAGAATCAGTGTATTCAGTATGGTTTACGGAGACGATCACTCACCGCTGTGCTCATCAAGTTCGATGACCGCATCCGCTGCCGGAAGATACAATCCTCCAACTTAAACGTGACCCAGTGATCCATGCTGTCTGCTCGGCCAGACAGCAGGCAGCAAATACCTAGTGGCCCAAGCTACAGACCCTTTTCGTGGAGATCCTGTGGGCGCCGCCATGTTTGATCACGTGATGCGTCCATGCTTGCCTCAGCTGCCTCCGTGTTTACAATGGATATGCATGACGCCGATGGGGCGCAGGAAACCTGTTTCGGTGGATATCGTTGGTGGTGCATGACTGGGTGGACGACACAAAACTTTGGCCACAACTTCAGAGTGCATGTAAGTGCTTTCCTGATCTCGTTACGCCTGGTTCCAAACGGCGCGAGCAGCGTATTAGTGTGCTTGTACTAAAAGCGGCGCTATAAATGTATTCCAAGCTGTCCACTTAGCTCTCCGCTTATTAATTAAATCAGGATCAGTTTATTTTGCTATTCGTTCTTTATTTGCGGACACTTTGCAGCAACGGCTCGTCATGTTGCTGATTCAGTAAAGTTCCTCGGTGCGGTCACTATCCGATTGTTTATTTTCTGCCTAGTCGCTCGCGGGTGTGCTTAGTTTCAATAGATTTGTTGTTGCCGCGCATAAAACACTGAACGTAGACCTTCTGTACTTTGAAATAGCTTGTAGCAAAGACGTATTATCGCTAGTCACTCGCTTCCTCTATGGACTGCCACGAAACGTACAGCTTGGAACATTCATGTGCTGTCCGTTTAGTCGCCGTCACCCATGCTTCTGCAGAGTGACGCTTGTGCGCCTCGTATCTCTTTAGCGATTTCTCAAACACTGTGCACGAGATCACGAACGCTCAGCACAGCTTAAGTTTTCTGTTAGATGCCTCCCAAAGCGGGTGAAGTTGGAACCTGTCTTCCAGCACGGCACCCCTGTTCTCTGACCATTATACGTCACGATCGCACGCATGCTTCTCTTGTTCCAAAGTCGCTCTTTAAAATTAAACGTCTGACACTTGCATCACGTGACAGCTTCCATTATTGTTTCATTGAAACAGCTATAACGCTTTGAGACGCTGTGTCAGACTACGTTGCCTTCGGGATCGGTCCTCGTTTTACGTCGGCAGGATATCTATACAACGTATGTGAAGTCCGGCTGTTTCGTAGACGTTCCATATTAATACGGCAGCCATATATGTTGTCTGCGGTTGCGACCAGACCATCGATCACGTTTCGTGCCTCCTCGATTCAACGTGCTGAAGCGATCGTCGAGCTCCTCGTCGTGCTAGGACAATTAAACGACTGGCCACTGTATTAAAAAAAAAAAAAAATGAAAGGAAGTGAAGCGCCGCCAGTTCTCGGTTATTCTGCTCACAAGGCTCTTCTCAGATCAGCATTAGCCAGTTCTGGCGTTTCTTTCTTCTTCCTTTTTTTTTTTTTTATTGCGTGACGTCTTTTTCCTTCCCAACAAAGTGTTCCTGCCATGTTACGCCTTTCCTCTCATTCCCTCATCTTTTTCGCCCGTTCCCCTCTTGCAGTGTAGGGGAGCTAACGCTGTTAACATCTTAATCTCTCCTTTATTTATTTCCCTCCGGCTTTCCAAGCGCTCTTCATTGTTCCGTCATCAATGAGAGAGATCTGAGAGAGATCGAGTAGAGGAAAAAGGCGCTATTTTTATGTAACCTCTCTCTCACTCTCTCTCTCATTGATGATGGAACAATGAAGTATAGCGCCTTCGATATCGTCCCACGTGATTATTCTCAATATCGGGGGGCATATAGTGTTCATCGCTACATTTGTCGCCGTTCTCGCTGCGACGAAAAGCCCGCTGCGAGCTCAATTAATCTCTTAAGCCTAGTTGGTTCACTGACTCGCATTTGGTCACTGTCGTTACTCTAATTTCTACTTCTGTCGAGTTGATTTATGAAATAATTGTCGCCTGAAAACATTTGCATTGTTGGAATCCTGCGCTAAGAGAAGAGGCGTAGCCAGGTATTTCGGTAAGGTCTAGATGAGCAGCTTCTCTGCCCCGAAACTTTTTTTCTTTAAAGCAAGGTCACGTCTTGCCTGACTGACAGCTGACTTGGGTAGACCGTAATCTGAGTCGCGGCTGACATGGCTAAAAAAAAAAAATAAAGGACATTTCGTGTCACTAACACCTGAGGCGTCCCCGCCGGAGACGGCCTTTCAGGGAAAGGTTGATGAAAACTCTCGCTTGCTGAACGATTTCGAAAGGATGAAGTTGAGAACGAAAATGAAAAATAAAAGCTCGTTATAGTAATGAAAGGCCAAAGGACGTCTGTTAAACAAAGAAAAGCTAATGGTAGGGGGGGCGCTGCAAGGTAATTTGCTCTCCCCCTCCCTTCCTTATGGAAAACGCTGCGCATGCCTATGACTATAGGTGACGAGACTGTGTTGAGTGTAGTGGCGAGGTTAAGGGAGATTCGTGCGGGAAGGTCGTACGTGATACGCGAGTAGGCCAAGGCTATACTATAATTGTGAAAGGTTGCCTCAGTAACCTGACTGCCGGCGCATCTAAACATTAGCCTTGACAAACCGCAGCATGCCGCTTCATAGGCTTACATATAATCTCTAATCTGGGCAGATAAAGAAATTGCTAACGCGTGCTCGTTATTTGCTCCTTCGAAATGAGGAACCGTAGCCCGAGATAGAATGTCGCATTATCTCCAATTTGAGCATCCATGTTCTTCAAAATTTAGTCATCTCGAGCTACTGCAGAGTGGAATGCTTACGTGGAATCATGTTTGCATTCAGAAATTTAGCTCGTGTGTGTGTGCGTGTGTGTGTGTGTGCGTGTGTGCGTGTGTGTGTGTGTTTGTGTGTGTGTGTGTGTGTGTGTGTGTGTGTGTGTGTGTGTGTGTGTGTGTGTGTGTGTTTCTTAAACGAAATGCAACGACCACCCACTTGCAGAGAGGAAAAAAGTGTAAGAGAAGGAGACGAAGGAAGATGAAGAAAGAGGTAGGAAAAAACAATACATCACAGTCACATGCATAGTAGCACCGTTACAGACGAGACTTCAGTCCCGTGGTGCATCCGAAGCTCTACGGACGGGCGTTTTCTTTTTCTCGCAATGCGGTTGCCGCGCCTGGGAGCCGAACCCGCAGCCTGGTACTCAGCACCAGAATGCCAGAGAAACGATGGCGGGTCAAGTAAAAAAAAATAAAAAGGGGAGGGGGGACTGCCACATCAAGCGTTAGATCCAGTCTGTACAGGACACTTTTTATATTTAATTGAATAAGAAGTGTGCCAGCAGCGCCAGCACAAAGAGCGTATATAGGCCATCGGGTTTTGGGATTTATTATTCACTGCACCACTGAGTGTCGAGTCGATGCAGCGATTTGCAGCAGCTGGTATATAGGGGCCAAATAAGCTGGCCCGTGGCAGTTATGCGCGTAATTCGTGCATTGAATTATGCAACAGCTTGATGAATAAGTCATCACGCACCCGAGTAGTAAAACGCTGTACGCACAGCGGACGACTGAGGGATCGACCGTTGTCCGCGCATCCGCATTTTCTGCACGTGAACTCGGTATGTATCCCGGCACACAACGGGAAATCGAGTGATTACTGATGAGATATACGTGTCCTGTTTTGATACCGGTGCTTTCGGTCATGTTCCTACGCTCGTTCGTCACCGTTTCGCCAGGTAACGCGGTCACGTTATGCCTCTCCGCGCCGTCTGGCTACCACACCGTGTCCGCAACCCGTACCGATGTTACGTGTACCAGAACCAGCTATAGTGCGGCTGTTCCCGATCATATCTAGAGCTCGTGGTTGGGGGCGCTGCTCCGTTCGGCAGCCAGTGTCTGCTACGATATAAATACCTGCAATAGCCTCTTTGTCGAAGCCGGGCAGTTCTTGCGTACTTATGCATATGTGCCGTTGTTGGAAGTTAGGACACTTGCTTAGCACGGAGGAACAGTAGTCGAATCCAATGGTATTTTTTCAGGTCTGAAACTGCCCTGTTTTGCTACGCGATTCTTGAACCGCACGGTGCACTGTAGGTTCGCACGTTGGGTTTGTTGCTGTGTCATATTATAGAGGGCCTTGGTGTAGCACACCCTGACACATGAAACACGTGCAACACACACGTGCAGACACACACATACACGCCGTGTACGTATTTGTTTATGTCACTCTTGTAAGTGTTTGTTTTGTCCTGGGCGGGGTGCGCTACACGCAAGGCATCTAGTACGGTGCACTGTTTAAAGGCTGTTTGGATATCCCACATCATGCCACACCCCCGAACTACCTATTCCGCATTGCCATACCCCACCACCGCGTATGCATTTAATTGCATGCATGCGAACGGATCGGTACCGCATTGGTAACTTTTGCATGGCAGTGAAATTACTACACATGCAATTGTTCTTCAAGGAGGGAAACATCTCTCGCTGGGTGTGTATGTATGTATGTATGTATGTATGTTTGTGTGTGTTTTTTACGATTTTTTGTGGCTGCCCAAAACACCCCCTTGTGAAGCCCACGCGCTGTGGCCTTGCAAGAGCGCCCCCACCTCCCTCTGCCGTGTAATACATTTAGTACATGGGGGGAAATCCAGGAGGCCAAAATCCTGAACAGGAGGCCAACACGCGTCCCTGCTGCCTACGTCAGAGAGAAAATGTCCCTTTTGTACCCTTTGATTGGGCCAGCATTGCAACCGGAAAGCTCCCGTCTCCTGAAAGCCAGCCTTCGCTGCAGGGGTACTTCCACATGCCAACCACTACGCAAGACTCTCAAATTAAGACGCCGTCGGGTCGCCGCTTTCTTGCCCGACTACACATCCACCAACCAACACTGAAGGTAGAGCGCGTGCGCATCCCCGAAACCTGGATATACGTTCTGCACGTGCGCCCTCTTCTGACTAACACGACACGAGAAAAACCATAGTGGCCGGTGCCTAGTACGGGCGGGAGCCTTGGCACGCCACTATGAGAACAAACACTCTACGTGGACGCCTCCGGCCCACACCGTGGGGGTTCGTATACGGCCGCACTCGTCCACCAAAACACCGCGGCGAACGGCCTTACGTTCATAGCATAGGCGCCGACAACGGGGGGGCTCCGGGGCTCGAGCCCCCTCCAGAGTTTTCCGGGGCGGGGGGGGGGGGGGGGGGCTGAGCCCCCCTCCCCGCGATGCCGGAGCATATGTCCCCCCCCCCCCCCTTCCCCTCACCTAACGTGTCATAGCCAGAGTTTTGTCGCCCACATCATTTGAGGTTTCTTTTGACTGGCCTTTACCTTTTCACATAAAATTTTATTGTGGCTAATAGCTTACTGAATCATTGTTGGCGCGCGTGTGTGTGTGCGCACGGATTTTAATTAATAGTTTGCTCTGTGTCTGCAAATCCTGACAATAGGAGAACAAGCGCATTAGAAGTGCCAGCGGCGGCTGCCTCATCCGTATTTTCTCACTTCAACATTTTTTAAAAATTTTCCACTGCAAACACCATGAACATACACAATATATTTAAATATATACGCAGCACAAGGTTTATTATATTTTTAATGATAAGGAGGTAGCCAATTAACAATTGTTTGCAAGGGTATGGACAGCTTATGCCTACAGAATGAATATGTCGCCGTATGTTCAACTCGCTTCAAAATGCTTTGCATGCTTTTCTGACTGAAAAAAAATAATGTAGACTTTAGTGACCCCTTCTCCAGTCTTTTATCAAGGCGTGTGAAATGCACGTGAATGATATGTGTCTCAGTACCGCTTCTCTTTCCAGTTAGCAAAGTTGGCTCATTTAAAAAACACTTCTAGTAATTTACAACATTTATTAAGGGTGCTCTACCATCTATAGGTAGAGCATCGCACGCGCAGTGCGAAGACGTTGGATCGTTCCCCACCTGCGGCAAGTTGTTTTTTCATCCACTTTCAATTCTATCAACTTATAATTTCTTTATTTTCAATTAGTAAGTACAGGTAATCTCCCCTGTGTTGTCCTTGGCGTTTTTGTTTGTTGGCTTCTTATGATATGATTAATAAAAATCGGGCCCTTCGGTATAACCCCCTTTCTTCTCGTTCAATCTCTCTCTCTCTCTCTCTCTCTCTCTCTATATATATATATATATATATATATATATATATATATATATATATATATATATATATATATATATATATATATATATGTGTGTGTGTGTGTGTGTGTGTGTGTGTGTGTGTGTGTGTGTGTGTGTGTGTGTGTGTGTGTGCAGAGAAATTCTTCAGGCTACTTTTCAAACGTAAAGAACTTGAGCGACGCTACAAGGTAACCAGAACAAGTATTTAATTTCAAGAGTTTCGGCCAGTGGGCCGATCATCAATATTGGTCCACCAGTCAAAACTGTTGAAATTAATACTTGTTCTGTTTACCTTGTAGCATCTCTGAAGTATATATATATATATATATATATATATATATATGGGGTTCCGAAATCTGGTTAGGCCCCAGCCGCTCCCCCCCCTCCCCCTCGGAAAAATTGGTTCAAATTTTTCGAAATTGGCCTATGGTTCAAAGCATAACACATAACACATGCGGAAGAGGTGTCCATCGCGCTGGCCGCCGCAGATCAGGACTCGCGGGTCTTTATTACCGACTCGCGAGGGGCCTGGAGGAACATCGAAAGGGGCTTCATTCCCTATTTTACGTACCGCGTACTCCAAGGCAGCAATTATCTCGGGGCCCCCGCGTCCCGCACGATAATATGGACTCTCGCGCACACGGGTCTCGAGGGCAACGAAATGGCCGACGCCGCTGCCCGCGCGCTCTCTCTCCAGGGCATCACCCTCGCCTCCCCTCGATGCGGACTCCGACCCCAATACGGCTTTCACCTTTAAGGAAATCATCCATTACCAATTCGGCCATGCAATCTTTCCTAAGCCCTGTAAGGGCCTCACGAAGGTGGAGGAGCGTTTACTCCTTCGCCTCTAAACGAAAACACTGCCGTGCCCGGCAGTCGGTCCTAAAACATTTCGACCCTGCGTGCACAGGGAAATGCCCACACTGCAAGGAAAAGCCTTCGGACATTTTCCATATGGTGTGGGCATACCAATCAATTCCTCTTCCTACCCCCTGTACCCAACCCTACCTGGGAGGACTGGCCCTGCTCGGCTGCTCCAACCTGGAGAGCCAGGAAGTCCTGATCGGCCGTGCCCGAGCCGCGGACGGCTACAGCCAATGGGCTCCTGTAATGAGGAGCCCACCTAGTGTTCATAAGGAGCGGCCCCTTAAGGACCGCTCCACACCCTCTCTGTAAATACTTCGGCCAATAAAGTTTTTCAGTCAGTCAGTCCACACACCATCGCTGACTGCACTATAAACAGACCGCATACTAATTCATGCACAACATATAGTTGTTGTTGTCGTCGTCGTCGTCGTTGTTGTTGTTTGTACAACCCTCGCAGCATGATTGAACACATAGTATACGCCTAGCCGTTGTGGAATTAAAAATAAGGAACGACGACAACAGCAAAAATCACAAGCACATCGAGGTGCCTCGCTCGGTCTCTGTGCTTCGTTGCGAGGCACAGAGACCGACGTCTCTGCGCTTCGTTGCTTAACATTTGCTTAATTTTGAAGGAACGAAAGGAAGGAGAAATTCTGCATCGCGCTCGCTCAGTACACCGGGCCGTCGTATTCAAAAGTCGTGCGGCGAGTGTTCGAATCAATCGACTTTCATTTGGAGAAGTGGTTCTGGTGGGACTCGCCTTCTCGGGCTGCCAGGGGAAGCCGAAAGAAATGAATAATAGAAGTGAAGGTTACCGGTGAAAGAACGCAAACGCCATCGAGAATGCGCCGCATAACGAACAAGGAACAACGCGATACGGCGCAAAGCGAGCTGGAAGCGGGAAGCGGCGCGGGTGTGTTCGGGCAGCGGGGGGAATATCCTTCTCGCCTCACGAATGCTGTTTAAAGGTACGCGGCTCCCTTTACAGAAAACGCACGCTTCCTTGTTGTTCACCGCTAGCCTCCTCGTTCCCTACCCTAAACCTTTCCTCCTCAGGCATGAAATAGCAAGCAAAAAAACAAACGAGATATAAGACACATAACAGAAGGCAATACGTAATAAGGAGTTTGAGGTGGTGGTCTGACCGTCTCTGGCAAACCACGCTCGCTTCGCGTTTCGAAGGCGGGGAAGCACAAAAGATGTTCTCAGAAGAAAAATTAAACAGAGCCAGGAGGGAGAGAGGGTGCGATACAACACCAACACGTCCTTCTTTCTCCCCTATATTCCCAAGTGAATGCGCGAAAGGCGGGGGAAGCGAGACGGCTGCGAAGCGTGGGGAATGCATACACTTGCGGCTCCTCGCCTGCTGCTCCGGGACTTGTCACACAACTCTCTTTTGGCGGGGTGGCGTTTGAGCCGCGCACGCAGCGCTTGTTCGTTTCTGCGGTTGCCCCGCGTGCTACAACAACGCCTCTCGCCCTCCCTTCCCCTCCTCCTCCTCCTCCTTTCCGTCTTCTCGAATCCAACACCCCGGACAGCCGCGTCCTTCCCTCCCTTCGCCTTACCCAAACACGATCGCACTATACTCGCACGGTCGCGGTTACAAATGGACCGCTCGTCGCCAACCCCTTGGCGGCGACCGAGACGGCGCGGACGCGAGTCGTTCGTCGTCGATGCGGTGTTTGTTGTACATCGCGAAGGCGAGTAAAGAGAGCGGGAACGGAGGTGGGGGAGGATCGGCGAGGAGGGTGAGAAAGGGTCGGTCGTGTGCAGAGGTGTGGGAGCTCCGAGCATCTCGCGGTCGAGTAAGCAGTCAGCACCGCTTTTTTTTTTTTTTTTCCCGAAATGAAATGTGCGCGAAAGAAAGTCCTCGTTCTGGAAGCACGGCGCCCCTTTTCTGTCCACCTCCGAATTCGAGTCCGCAGCCCCGGCCCGAATGAAACAAGGCGCGTATACTGACGCGCGGCAATGGGCGGCCGAAGTGCGCAGGTAATTGTAGCTCAAAAGCGTGTTACACGTAATGGAGGAAGACATCGTGAAAGTTGGCGGGGATAATTGTGGAAGTGCAAGTGGACAACCCGGAGTAACACACACGGAAAAAAGAAAGAAAAGTGAGAGAAACAAGACACTGTAAATTGGACGCAAAATGACGGAAACAAAAACGCACACCATCGTAGATTTACGAAGATGGCAAGCAAGAAGCGGGGAAGGATAATATGTGCGATAACACAAATGGCAGTGCCTTGCTATTAGAAGCTCGAACTGTGAAAATATTCACTCAGCCAGGACCGTAGGGAACGTTCGCTTTCCAGAAGCACTGGAGTTCAAAGCTGATGGGAGCGTTAACTGGTGAGCGGTCGAGATAAGCAAGAGACGTTTAGAGTACCGGGGGCAAAAAAAAAAAAAAAAAAAAATGAAGGAAAGGCAGGGGAGAGATGAAGTCGGTGACATTATAGACATAGGCAACTGTACAACATAGATCAGTATGTTTTAATGAACAGACATAATATAAAGTACAGATAGGCAAAATGCTAGACTTAATCAGATGTAAAACCTGATCAGTTCACGTAGGCTAGGTTTGTATTTTTCATCGCACCGTTGCCACTGCACATCGTCACCTCCATCGTGGCCCTCTTAATAACGATCACTCTGACATTCTTGCGTATTCCTCAGATTATTCCACTCATAAACGACGCGGTAAAACGATAACACAATTAACCTCCTGAATCAATTGTTATAGGCACTCATTTTTTCCTAGAATTATTATTGATTTGAATAACTTACTAATAATCTTCTAGCGCAATATACATTGTCGTCGTTGGAAAGCCTTCTCACTTGGTCTCTTATTTTGTGTTTCGCGCATTGACGTAAAATTTTGTTCCTGCTTCATTTTCTTTTTTCTCTTCCAAATTCCCTTTACGTGCCCACCCCGCTTTGAACTTGTACAAGATCGCGGTTTCTGACAAATAAATTAATGAATACATAAATAAGTATTCCTGCGACATGCACCCATGCCGCGATGAATGTCCACGTTAATGCGATTAGCATTCAGGCAATCTATAGACGCACCCTGTTGCCGAAGACACCTTCGTTTACAACCTGTACAAGGGGAAGTAGGCTAGGAATGCTAATCGCGTCAAGCAATAAACCTGCGTTCACGTGAGAAGCGGATAGACAACGGCCACTGCGCAGCGCACCTCGTCGCACGGGCGGGCTCGTTTATCCGATGCCCACGTGTATGCGTGGCGATGAATGAACCAGGAAAGGGCAGGGCGCGGGGGCTCCAGAGACAAGAGAATCAAAAGACCCAAGACAAGAGCGATGCGCGCAGTGGCAGAGCGCGCCTGTGGGCGCGGGAAGCGAGACAATGTTCGACCACTATACAGCCACGCCACCGACTATTTCTCTTTCTTTTTTTTTTTCTTAGACGCCGCGGTGTGGCGGTCACATGCCGGCGCAAATCGGATCGCCCAAGGAGTGGGCGGCGCCGTACACGTTCCGAATGCGCTGGCCAGCTGGTGAGTATTCGACGGTTGAGAGCTGGAACGGACAGAAAGTTCTCAACGGATGGATATGCTTTGAGTGGCGGCAGTGTCACATGCGGAGCGGCGACGATATATATCTCTGGACCTGCGCCTCACGCCGCAGGCGTCGGAGGCTGTTTTTTTTTTTTTTTTTTAATCCTTTTCACCGCGTATGAGGCGCCCAGAGTAATGCATGCCCATTGCCGAGACCCCGAGTACCATAGGACGCGTCGAATGCAGGGCCTGGCTCGTGCGCCTGCCGCACCTATGTACCGACCTTTCTCTTGACGTTCGAAGCAGTTGAAGTGCTTGGACTGTATGCGGTCACGCGGCTCGCAAGCCCAGAAAAGCGACCCGTCCGATACGGCGTGCAGTTCCTGAAGTCGGCGGACCTCAGTGGGCGGTTGTGCAGCGCCGAACTCGACGCGCACATCAGAAAGAAGCGGCACACTTAATGTTTTCTCCCCTTTCTTTCTTTCTTTCTTTCTTTCTTTCTTTCTTTTACTTAAACCCCCTTCCTTCTGCGAAGGGTAGCAAACCGGGCGTGCGTCTGGTCGAACTCCCTCCCTTTCCTTCTCTTTTTGCTCTTCCTCTTATCATTAAGCTTTGGCACTTATCATTGACATCATGCTCAACATGGCATGGTGCGCAGTTAGGCCGTAGGCAAAACGGGCCGAAGCGCGCATTGGTTACCCACGTCCTCGCCATTGCCGCAAGTTCTGAATGATATCATCTGTAAGAAAAATTCCATAAACATTCTCAATGTATACTGTTCAGCTTCCCTTTCGACAAAACAGATATCAGTAGAGTTCTTAATCACGACAGCAAGTAATTTTTTTTTCTTCATGCCCCACAATCGGTACGGCCCGTTAGATGCATGGTTGCTGGGCGATGCGGCTACTGGAAGATGAGGTGACGTCGATGTTGGCGATCGGGGCATGGCTGCCCCCGTATACTGTGCAGAGACGCGAGCTAATGAGATTGGTCGACGAGTAATCGGCGCTATTCGGGCAGGCCTATACAGGCGTGACATTTGCCAGAAGACAAAGCTAAGAGGCGTGGCAAAGTTCTAAACTTTCCTGCTGAGAGAGAGAGAGAGAGAGAGAGAGAGAGAGAGAGAGAGAGATAGATAGATAGATAGATAGATATATAGATAGATAGATAGATAGATAGATAGATAGATAGATAGATAGATAGATAGATAGATAGATAGATAGATAGATAGATAGATAGATAGATAGATAGATAGATAGATAGATAGATAGATAGAGAGGAATGCGGGGAGGTTAACCGTGTTGAACACGGTTGGCTACCCTGCTCTGGAGTAGGAAAATAAAGAAGGCAGACTGAGTAAGCTCACAGCCACACATAGTAAATAAACGAGTGGAGAGTCGGCACTTACGCCGGTGAGCTCACCCGTGAGTTGACTGAGGCAGACTCGCGGCCAACCGTGAGTCTGAGTCCGCGTGAGCTCCACTGAGACCAAGCGTTCACGATCCTGAAGCCCCATGGAGTCGAGGTGAGTCCTCGTAAGTGTGGGCCTGAATGGAGTGAGTCCCAGTGAGTCAGATCTCACGTAAGTCAAAGTGAGCTGCAGTAAATGTATGCAGCGTCCCAGTTGATGTCCGCTGTGCAGTTTAGGAACATTATGGGGACACTTAATGAGAAGCAATAAATCAGTTTACAGCCTCATAAAATATTCTTTGAAGCCTCTATTTTCATTCGTTCTTGTAGTACTCGGTTGAATATAGAAAGAGAAAACGAAAGGTAAACGTTCAATCTTTCTTGTTTTCATTCTGCGCCGTTAACCACAGCGCATTTTATCGTATGTGGGCCCACGCGGGTTTAGTAAATGTCCTTGAAAACTTTGTAAGTTCTGTCATTGCTTCTTTAAGGATATGTCGTATATAGTTCCATCTTTACCGATGAGGAATTAATTCCGCCCGAGCAAATGCCCTCAAAATCCATGACGTCACTTCAAAACCCATGACTCGAAAACATCAAGGGTGCGTCGCCGCCCACCTCTCGTTCTTGCGACTTTTTTCTGGTTGACGAAGACTCGATCCTCTCGCGATAACAGTAGCTATTCTTGGTCTTGTAGAACGCAATTCACTAATAAAGTTGATTGTCTTTTTCTCTTTAGTGTCCCTCTAACCCCATCATTTTTCTTTTAATTTTTTGGGTATATATAGGCAGGGGCGTGGCCCGGAGGTGGGGGGGGGGGGGGCGAGAGTGACAGGGGCGATGCACGTGCTCCCTTCGCCTCCACCCCCCCCCCCCCCCCCAAAAAAAAGCATTCTTGTCTACGCCACTGATTGGTACAGGAAAATAAAGAAAGAAAGAAAGAAAAGGCAGAAGAAACGGAAAGAAATTGCCTGTAAGCCGCGGAGTACTGCGACCACCGATTGAAGTGAATTTGTCAGCAACAGCGGCAGGTGGCTTTGCTCTGCCCATGCAGCTGCGTGCTGTTGCGACGTCATGGCGCCTTGTGCTTATGCAAACACGCGCAAGGCTCCCATCTCCACGACAGCGTTTCGAGCTCACGCTTTTTTTTCCCTCGTAACGTTTGCCGCATGATCAGTCCGCACAGCAGAACCTGCGAAATTATAGACAAGTTCTAATGCGCGATTGCGCTGACCAGCGGTTAGACAACTAAGTCCGCACAGTCTAACTTGCCGCGAGAATGCTCCCGTGCTTTAAATTGCATGTGAGCGCAATATCTGAAGGAGCAGTTGGCAGTAACGACCAAACTGGTAACATCCTTTTTTTTTTTCTCTCTCTCTCTCGATAGAAAGTCCCCAATCCTCTGTCGAACCAAACATATAACAACGCGCACTGCCGAACTATATAGTTGATTCACGTTTTGCAATACATTTCGCACTAAAGAGAACAACAACAGAGCGAATTAAGAATGCGGGAGAAACGCGAAATATCGCTTTTTTCTTGCAACAATATGGCGAATCGGGCTACTTGGTCGATAATCATGTTGAATATTCTTTTGAAGCGTCGTCCCCTCGACCCCTATAGTCCGCACTTTAGGATCTTTATACTCACTTTCCTGCCTAATTGTCGAATTTTTATGTCCAAACAGTCAAAAAGAAGCTGGGGGGGGGACATAAAAACAAAAGTCAGTTGCGTTGAACCGTATAATTGCCTTTCCTTTCACCAAAGACTAATACTATACCGACATTATCTGCGGCAGTCGTGGTGTGAAATCCGCCTATTAAGAGTTCGTGCCCAACTATGTGCCGAAGGCCGATGCCACATCGTTGCAAACCGTATCGTAAACTTAGGAATAAACAAGCAACTCGTTGAGTTTAATCGGGTCTCTCGCGAACGTCGGAAGTCAAGGACAGAGTAATGATCAACGTTTATGCACTGCGCGCACGTACATGTGTACTAAAGCGAGCGTCAAGGCCGCGCTCGAGCACACAGAGGACAAATACGTCTCCCCGTGAGAGCAACGAGCCCGATCAGCCGTATAGCTATACGTAATGTATAGGAACGCAGCCACGGGTACACAGTGCGGGGATCGTTTTCTTTCTGTAACGCGTTTTCTTTATGTAATCCTCGCAAGAATGGGACAGGCGAAGTAAACGGTGATGTTGCTCCCACGAGTCCCATATCCGCATATCCGTTGAAACACACACACACACGCACGCACGCCTCCCCCCCCCCCCCCACCCACACACACACTGAAGCCAAGGAAAGCAACGGGCAAATTAGCTGTAGTTGAAATTGAAATCTAGAAAATAATAAAGAGGGGGAAGGGAAACGAAAGCGGACGAAAAGCTAACGTGTCGCCGGCGGGAGCCGAACCCACAACCTCCGCATACGCGTGCGTTGCACTACCGTCAAACCGTCCAGTACGTTACGTATTTATGTTTGCTAGATCAAGCGCTAGGAGTGTTAGCCAGCGCCACTCAGAGCCAAGGTGGGCGGATGTGGCACATCCTTCTTTTGCCCGATGGCGTCATGTAACACTTGAACTTAGGAGAGCTAATATACCGTGGCTAATATACCCTCGCATGCTACCTAATGGCATCAAGGTTGCAAGATTCGAGACCCTCGCAATGAATAAACGAGATAAGGATATATATATATATATATATATATATATATATATATATATATATAACGACTCACCGGTGGTGTGTTTAACTAAAATGAAAAGAGAAAGGCAGAAGAGTCGGTGTTTCAGACCGATTAGTTTACACAAAACGAGGCGTCGTTTGCAATGTTTAGCCTATGCAGAGATAAATGCATAGGGTCCATGAACTTGTTTGGACCACTTTCCCTCCTTCCCGACTTTATTTTTTTGACTGTATACCTTGGCCCTTGCGCCATAAAACACCACACACATCATCATCATCATCATCATCATTGGCTGTATACCGTCTGTAGACCATACTGTAGACAGCAAAACTTGCTAAGGTTTCTTTTTTGTCTATTGTGGTGCATACATTTCTGAACGTGTTGTTAAAGATAAATTTCTGCGGACAGTAGCCGATATAAAGTGTAAGAACTGAGGGAAGTCGTGCCCATTCATCCAGCGAATCAAACAGCCGTAGCGACAGAACGTGTCCTTTTTTCTTGTGGAAGTCTAACTAACTGTGCATGGAGGGATGCACACAAAATAAATCAGTCATTCTTGTTATCAAAATTTGAAAGTTTATTTACGCGTTGTTCATTCATTTGTACAGAAAAGAATATCCTCGTAACGTTCGGTAGCAACACACAACCATGAAAGAAGAGAGCTAACAGGTAAAAAAGAATGTAAAAGAGCACTGAAGCTTCTTAAAGAGGCTCTTGCAAAGCTTCCAAAGACTATGAATGTATGTAGGTTAAGTAATAGTGACATACCCGGGGGAACCGCCGTGAATCGTACTATATGTGATAAAATTACAACAGTATAGCCTACTACGTGTCCAGAACAAAATGCAGCCGATAATTGGAGCTGCCTAAGGGTCGCGACCCGGGGGGGGGGGGGGGTCGAAATGACCCGCCCCCACTTCCACGTAAATGACGTATATGAGCAGAGCGACATGACGACCATCACTAAGTAAACGGGAGGTGCAAGACAAGTCTTATCGTTACATCGCTGGTCTGGCGTCCTGATATCTGTGTTCTTCCTGTGAATGAGCTGAAACGATCAATCTCTTTAAACTGAAGCGTTCTCTTTCCCTACATTCCCGGGTATCGGCGTGGCTGCTGCTGGGCAGATCGGTATCTGAGATAACAGTCAATCCAATTTATGTTTATCTACCGCAAGGGATGCAAGTCATGCCACGACACGGGATTTGGGACCTATACCGTCTGATATAAACGCAGGGCATTCACAAAAGAGCAACGTCGTTGTTCCGAAATAAACCAAATCAACGTAGTGGTTCAAATCAACAACGTCGAAAATTAAGTCTAACACTGCTGACCGATGTTTTGGTGTCAGCCACGCGCTAGACACATTGCGACGCACTCATTATGGATTTGCTCCTGCTCGCCCCCCCCCCCCCCCATCTCTCTCTCTCTCTCTCTCTCTCTCTCTCTCTCTCTCGTTCTGTGCAAAACAGAAGAATGGTGGAAGGAAAGATACAGCACTAGCGCATTTCTTCCAATTCTTCTTTATTTTGCACGCTGTGTTACTTGTTAAATACACATATAAACCAACTATTCATCCGCAACACAGTACTTCTGTAAATTCTGGATTTACAAGTGTACCAGAGTGCTCTTGCATTACACCTCCATCGAAAAGCAGCAGCCGCTACCGGGTTCGAACCCGCGACTTCGAGTTCAACAGTACAAACGCTGCAGCCACTGAGCTAGTGCGGCGCGTAGTCGAAAGAAGCCATAGCTTGTCGGTCCGTGAGAGACTCAGCTGAAATGTTGTGTTTGTTTGCATACATTTCGCTTTCACCTGCTAACGTTCCTTTCGCGAGCGATAGACGATCGTGGCTGGCAGAATAGAGTCCCCGCATGCATTGAAGTGCGATGCCCGTATACGCTCATATAAACCGTAACCGTAAAAAAAAAAAAAAATCCCGATGACGCCACTGCAGCGTACATCACAATGTAGGAGACGTACGCACGAGGAAATATGATTGGGCACAGACAGAGTGAACGTATACTCCTTTGGAGAGTGAGGTAACTCTCGAAAATCGAATCAAGTAATGCAGTTGACAGCACTCTACTGCTCTAATGGAGTGTAACGACAGCTGTAAACACGGAAACCTGCACGTCTAATCAAGGACGGCGATAACTAAATACGCTAATTTTTCTTCTTTTCCTTTGTGAGGTTTCGTAAACCGTGTAGAAAAGCGAAAACAAGCAAGCAAGCACGAAGTGGACATGAAGGTAGACGTTCGTCCATTACATACCCGCCTATGCGTCAGCAGGCACGATAAAGAAAACTCAGGACAGACCGTTTGCGTATGCTCGGACGAAATTTGGCTGTAATTACTTTTTTTTTTCATTTATCTCACACCTTTCTTTCTTACTTTTTCTTTAAGTCGACAAGTGGAGACGTTGCGGAGCACGTCGGCGTAATAAAATGTTATCTCGAGAGTCGTTTTAAGCATTCATGCATGCGAAAATGGAGTCTCGCCAAGACAGATCGCACGCAACGCGCTGCAGTGTTAGATTCGCCGAAATGGTCGGTTCCTTTCGTTTATGATGAGTGTCTGTGACAGACAGTCTGTCCCATCGAGTGGGTGGGTGCATTCGTCGTCACTGACGATCGGGCGCGGTAGTCGCTGCTGTATTCCGAGCCAAGTGAGTGTGGGAATGGATTTGCGAGTCCGAATCCAGATTTACTATATATAGGCAAGCTTCTTCCAGCATTAGGCCACATAAGCGCAAATTCGCACCGCTATTTTTAAGTTTAAAATTCACCGGCTCGCATCCAAAAGGAGCAACTAAAGGGGAATATGCTAAGCTACGCTGTGTCAAATTAAGTCTATGTGATAACGGCTCTCCAAAAGCAAAACGAACACCGTTAAAGTGTTCGCGTCGGAAACGCTTCCAAAAGACTTCAAGCTTGGTCCTGGCTTTCTTCGAACTCGATGAAATAATTCCTTAGTTATAAACGATTAATTAGCTCCGAATAGAAACTGTCAAAGCTAATAACGTCATCGTCACTTTCAAATGGCGACACCACTCGGCTTTCTTTCTTTTTTTTTTTCTGTCTCAACCTATAGCTTGCCAAGCCACTCCATTATTTGATACTCCAAGGGTGCAATCTACCAGTCAACGCTAACCTAATATCCCCTCCACCCCTCTCCAATCTCCCTCCGCCCCCCGCCCCCCCTTTTTTTTTAACGCAAACAAAATTGATACACACTTATCGCAACACATTTTGCATCTTTCCGGTACATCACATTCAATGCTGTCCACGGGGAAGCCCAGACAGTGGGTGGGGAGGCGGCATCCAGTGATTCAAATCTTTGGATCTCTGGATCCACCTGTGGCTGCGTTGTCAACACGTTTTACACAGGTGCAGTACGTAGCTTCTCCTATACAAGCAGAAAGGAACAGAAACAAAACAATGAAATGCCGCAACCAAAGCTCTTGCTCTTGAGTGTTTGCGCTAGCTGCGTACCCATAACACAGAGTTATCCGCTTATCGGGGGCCAAAATGAATACAATCCTGAAGTCGCCGTCATCATATCATCGTCGTCATCATTACCATTTGAAGCGGCGTTTTGCTGCCACCTCGCGTTTAATATCTGCAACAACATGCATCCGTTGGAGAAAGCAACTGATCTCATTAAGGCGGTTAGGGTTTGAAACTGCTAATCCTATACGTCAAGCCACGTAACCGTCACTCATCAGCGCACCCTCTCCCCTCGCCACCAGCACCTCCCCCTCCCACTCGCCCCCTTGCGACGGTGACGTCAGAAGCAGACTCCCTTTTTCGTGCACCTGCTTGCCGGGCCGTTTGTCGTGCGCTTGCGTAATGCGCAGCAACTATGGAGGCTGAATACGAAGGCGCCGTGCGTCGCTATGAGCATGTCTGTCGGCAGTTAAATTGAGAAACGGTAAAACGTTTCGCAACATCGGCCCCGTATGAAGAGCGATCGAACTCCGCCACGGTATTTATTACAAACAGGGAAAAAAATAGAGATAGACGCAGTCGCATACTCGCGAGGTAAGTAGATTGCAGAAATAGTGTCACGCGGTGCCTTCTGTCTGTCGATAAAAGAAATATGGTTGCGCTGGTATGATGTGCGTTCATTTTTTTGTTTCATTGTAACCCTTTCTTATCCGTCCACCGCTGACTACCGCCAGTGTCTGGTGAATACCGAGCAAATTTCTTCCGAATTCGTAGGCTTTAATGTGCTTACCAATCCCGATAACATCAAGTTTGCATCCCATAGCAATTCGAAACAATGACATCCACTCTTGGTGCGCAATGACTGTGGAACAGCATCCCCCGTGCTTTTATATCATTCTCACCCTTTTTATTCATTTGAATCTCACCTCGTAGATTTTTCCTCTCTAACTAACTTCTCACATTCCAAAACGTCCTGTTTCTTACTTTCTGTGTATGTATTCTTGGCTATTGTACGTTATCCACAACGTTGTATTTTGGCTTAAGTAATTATTTCTGGAGTTGGCCTAATATTATAGTATGCTGTTTGGTTATTAGTACTTATCCTATTTGTTACAGTTAACTGCTCTCTTTTCTTTCTTTTTTGTGCTCTTTATTGGTTCTCGTTACACTCCCTGACTTTAAGTGTGTGTGTATGTATGTCAGCTGTGTCTAACGAACTGCATCTTGAATGAATAATCATGAACTGAAGCATGCGGACGGAGCATCGCCTGAATCAATGCCGATGGGCGAAAAGGAAAAGTATTGAAATGGATTCATTACATCGTGCCTGTTTCGGTTTTCCTTCCAATTTGGGCGTTATTCTATCGTTACAGTGGCTACCACTATCTTTGTATTTTTTATAACAATGTTTCATAAAAACTCGATACTGGCAGCCTCCCGATTCCGTTCCCTCCAACTATGATTTTCCTTGTCGTTCCAGACGTCCATTTGAACACCCACGTTTCGATGCTTTCAATCTTCTAAACTTGACCATTGTAATCACGAATTTTTCCTTTATCATAGCCGGTCGTGTACATACCGGGTGTTTAATTTTTTTTATGTATATTTTAAAATTTTATATGGCAGATAGCACAATTCTAATACATATACATAGGCTGATCTGTACTTGAAGATGCAGACATTACTTAAACAAGAAAACTTAAATGCATAATTGACTAATTAACAAACAACCACTAATCAATTTTCAAGCTAATCACCTTGTGGCACATATTGCAATTCACAAATTCTAGCCGCGGAGTTCGCAAGGCGGATCCACTTGGAACACCCGCCGCGGTTGCTTAGTGGCTATATGGTGTAGGGCTGCTAAGCACGAGGTCGCGGGATCGAATCCCAGTCACGGCGGCCGCATTTCGGTCCATGAGGGTGAAATGCGAAAACACTCGTGTACTTGATTTAGGTGCACGTTAAAGAACCCCATGGGGTCCAGATTTTCGGAGTCCCCCACTACGGCGTGCCTCATGATCAGGTCGTGGTTTTGGCACGTAATACCCCATAATTTAATCTATTTGCCACTTTCAAAGAGTTCTCAGGATTACACCAGTTTCGAGATATTAATTCCCGAACTTTGCGGAGAAATGCACCGGCGTTCCAGTTAATTTTGTACATCAATGCATAAAGCGATGTTTTGTTGAGGAACTAAGTGGAACGACAGTGCATCTCTTTTACCGCAAATTTGGTGTCATCCACAAAATTCTTTTCAAGTGGATATGCATTCCAGACTCACCCGCTAGAATTGGTAAGTTGCAATATGAGCCATAAGGTAATTATTTAAACATTTGAGTAGTTCATTTCTTGTTAATTAGTCGATTATGCATTTCAGCTTTCTTGCGCAAGCAATGTCCGCCTCTTCGAGTATAGACCAGATCATGGACTAGAATTGGGCTATTTGCCACAGGCAATGTTTAAAAAAAAAGTTTTGAAATTGCTCGCTTAAATACGCTGTATAGTATACTACACTATAGCGCCTGTAAATTTGGTATTGGAGTACGTTGCCTTCCGTGCCTTAGCATCCAAAGCAGCGTCCATGGTAGAGAGGACGGGCATGACAATAAATACACTGCAAAAGTATAGCACTATGCCCGAATAAGACGGAACCTGTAATTTCGTCCCCCCCCCCCCCCCCCCCCCTACGCCCCGCGGCTCGGTTTGGTGGACGGAACTTCTATCGAATGTATAGCTTGTCGCCTAATACTGCGTTCTCATGCGCTGTGCGGTGCCATAATTCAGCAAGGCTAAGCGCCGACGTATAACCTCTTTATCTTCTTCATTGCGATATATATATATATATATATATATATATATATATATATAGAGAGAGAGAGAGAGATTAGAAAAAAACTGAAGATGTCAGCCCTGCTATATGCAAGCTGATCCTTCGAGCAGGCTGATATTTCCCTGCTGACAGCTAAGTTTTGTTCTGATGGAAAATAATTAAGTAACGAGAAATATAAATACGTCTGCTAACTTCCGAGTCAAAATAATATGACAGAAGGAAGCCGTACACGTTTTGATCGATGCAAGAACGAAGTTGTCGTCGATCATCAAATGCTTCTTTCTGAACACTAACGGAGAGAACAAAGATGGCCTCAGAATACAGATCGAAAGCGTACGATGACAGCGTATATTAGCTTTGAAAGCAAACAAGAAAAATCAGGGCGACTGAAGTTTTAATTATACGGTGTTCCGGCACACACCTATCATGAAACAAAACAAAGAAGAGGAGAAATTGTTATACGCCCAAATTTAGCATGAGACTACAAAGGAAGCACATGTGGGTTTCTCAAAAAGAAAACCTCGCAGTTGAGGAAATATCCTTCTTGTTCTGTGATTTTTTTTCTCAAATTCAAAGCTTTCTTTCGAAGAAACCCGCATGGGTTACCTTCGTCTATAGCCTGATGCTACATTTGGGTGGTTGTCAATTCTTCCTTTTTGATGAACCTTCCTCCGCCTTGCGGGATTCCGCAAAACTGATTTGCCAAACACGTTTTCCTTCACTCGAAGCAGAAATAGTGCAGCCAGCGCCAGTATATGCCCAGAAATAATTTAATGATAATAAATAGATTACCAGAAAGTTATATACTCGGTGACAACCCAAAGATTCCGTCGAAGTCGTGGCCTCGTATACATAAAATGGGGCACGCTGAATCATTGTTGTGGACTTGCGATGGACCAGACGAGGACATATCACATGTGCAATTAACTTTTGCGCTTCATAACCAGCAGAGGCGAGAACTGTGTCTCAAGTTTAGAAAAATAGGGGGTCCTGCGCTTTATTTAGGGACTATAATGTGACTGTTGTAATCTTTTCCGGGCATTTCAAGTGTCGCATTATTTCCTTTTCTTCTCCTTTTTGCTCCTTTTATCTCCTTTTTTTCTCTTTTTTTGTGCAACCTTGCTTCAAACTAGGATAATGCGCATGCATCTGAAGTTCCTTTTTTTTTTTTTTTTCAAACTCGCGCTTAAGTGTGGCATCGCGTGATCCATCACTTGATCCTTCTTCATTTTTTGCGCTAACGGTTTTTTTTTTCGTTTTTTTTTTCGAGTGATCTTCATCACTCAGCGCCTTAGCCCATATGTAAATTAAATGGAGTGGGAGAAAGCGCGTGCTTCAAACCTTTCCAACTGATATCCCAGCTCAAATGTAATTTATGTACATGCTTGGCGCACGAAGTGCAGCTTCGTGCGCCAACAGAGAGAGAGAGAGAGAGAGAGAGAGAGAGAGAGAGAGAGAGAGAGGGGGGGGGGAAAGGCTGGGAGGTTAACCAGACTGCACTGGGCAGCTGCCTCGTGTGCCTCCGGGGTCCCAAACATAGTTACCGAGGGAGGCCACTATTGAAAACATAGTTCGCCTCTGCGCTAAAAAATTGCACTAATAGAAATGGAAAAGATTATCAAGACTTTCTGTGAAGTCTAACTCCGCTTGAGCATGCCGTTGACCAACATCGTGAAAGACGGCTCCTTTGAGAAGTTCCGAGAAATCTCCCTTTCAGAAACGTGCGTCATCTTACGAAGCGGTCCTTATTGCACTGGAAGACCGCGAAACAAGTCTCTCAATATATACACGTCGAGACCTTAAATTAGGATCCTAAGCTGAACGATCTTCACTGTCAGAGGCTGTATAAGAGCTCTAAGCTCACCAGTTCCCTAGCGAAACGTTCAGTATGCCTTTCCAAAAATTCTGTAGGCCTTCCGTACAATTCCTACGGACTCTACATGGATTTCCATAGGAATGTCCATATGAATAGTACGGAAAGTGCGTGGAATTGTTGAAAGTACATACGGAACGTTTTCAGCCCGTTATAACCCCATTTGATTACTTCCGGTAGCTTTTCATATAGACGCAGAGCGAATGTAATAGTATTGAATAGACGCAGAGTGAAAAGCGCTTTGCATGCAGCTGTAGGCTTCAGCGCAGCGTCGTTTATTTTATTTGTAACGTTCGCACATATCTCGCAATATTGGCGAGTTAGGGTTGTGTGCCTCTCGCGCGTATAGCAGAGGGGGCTTTCTTTTCGATCGATATAAAGATTCATCGCACTCTGAACCATCATGACGAGATTAGGCGCACGCTTGCAATTGATGGCCTAGTCGCTTAACGAACCCCTTGCAAACGCACAAACGTGCATATCCCGTTGGCACGACAGCAAACTGGTACAAACGCTTCTCCGAAAACATATGAAAGTTGTACACAAGTGTCCGCACGCATCAACGAGGCGGCGCAATAAATCCATTGTGTGTCTCTTGCATATCCTGGATAAGTTGAGCACAAGAACACGCGGACAAGAGCGCCCAGCCGACTGACACGAACACACGTTATGTTTGTATCGAGAGAGAGAGAAAGAAAGAAAGAAAGAAAGAGAGAGAAAGAAAGAGAGAGAGAGAAAAAGAGAGAGAGAGAGAGAGAGAAGGGAGAGAGAGAGAGAGAGAGAGAGAGAGAGAGAGAGAGAGAGAGAGAGAGAGAGAGAGAGAGAGAGAGAGAGAGAGAGAGAGAGAGAGAGAGAGAGAGAGAGAGAGAGAGAGAGAGAGAGAGAGAGAGAGAGAGAGAGAGACGAAAGAAACGATAGAAGGTACGGAGGGTAACCAGAAGAAAAAATCCACTTTGCTATCCTTATGCCGAGGGCCAGGCATAAAAGAGAGAGAGAAAAGGATGCATAGAAAGGCAGGGAGCTTAACCAGAGGCACTTCCGGTTGGCTACCCTCCACGGGGGGAAGGATTAAGGGGGATAAAAAGAGACAGAGAGTGGAAGGGGGAGATAGAGAGAAAGAGGGACGAGCACGAACAAACCACGTAACACTACAGAGCGGTAGGGGGCGGTGTTCTTAAAGTCTATCGTGAAGCCTCTTAGACCGCAGTAACCTTAATAGCATGAGTAAGGCCTTCAGCGCGGCATAAAGCTGCGGTAGTCATGCTATGATGTCCAGCAACGGCGCTTCTTCGAGTGTTTAAAGGCACAGCTCTCGCCCATCACTTGCCCGTAACGGACAGCCGGGATAATTAGCAGGGCACGAAACGTCCGCATTAAGCCTACCTACTTGGTAGAAAACGCACGTACAAACAAACATCCATGAATGAAATTCGCCACGCACGCACACATACATACATACATACATACATACATACATACATACATACATACATACATACATACATACATACATACATACATACATACATACATACATACATACATACATACATACATACATTCATACATACATACGCAGTCGCTATCAACTTTGCTTTTATTGCACACACACGTGCATATTATTAGCCGCACCGCAAACAAAGACGAGAAAAATAATGCCCGCAGAAACTAACATGAAATTATAATACGTTAAAGAGGAACTACAAAATGCTGTTGCTCTGTCACGATAGTGCTTGTATTTTTCGGGAACAGAATTCTCCGACGAGTGCACTCTGCTCATCACCACAACGGTCTTAGACTGGTGTGAGAGCTCGTGTAAGAAAGCGCCAGGGCACATGGCAGTACGTGTGCTTAGTAAACAGGGCGCGTATTACAAAAAAAAGGTCTTCAGCTAAAATTGTTCATAAGAGAAAAATTTTGTCAATCCTAATGCTTGACATATAACCTAATTAGCAAATGCGACCGATTAAAGGCAAATACCGCTTAGAAACGAAAACCTTTGTGAATTCGCCCTCGGATCAGTCAAGGGTCGTTAGTGGGACCGAAATAATATGAAAAGGCAAGCGTACTAAAGGAGGACGCAAAAGTACGAGAAGGACAGCTCAACACATCATGCGTCCGTGCTTTGTAGCACGCCTGCATTTCCGTATACCATGAACCCAGTCCTACCAACTTAGCTTCCTGACGTCCTGAGAAAGCTCTCTAATCAAACGCAGGGATATCTGCCGGTGTGTTCACAGTCGCCCACATGCGCGACGGGTGTCACCTACTCTGTAAGATGACACCCGTCGGTCGCCACTACGATACAGAGGCATCCCTTTACCTGTCTATGTATGTATGTATGTATGTATGTATGTATGTATGTATGTATGTATGTATGTATGTATGTATGTATGTATGTATGTATGTATGTATGTATGTATGTATGTATGTATGTATGTATGCATGCATGCATGCATGCATGCATGCATGCATGCATGCATGCATGTATGTATGTATGTATGTATGTATGTATGTATGTATGTATGTATGTATGTATGTATGTATGTATGTATGTATGTATGTATGTATGTATGTATGTATGTATGTATGTATGTTGCTCATTGACGCGGCTGTTTCTCAAAGAAAGAATCTGGTGCGCTATTAGTAGGCAACCACACGGAGTCTTCCAGCGTCGATGAGTTCATTCCATACAGTGCTATATAACCAGGCTGTCGCCGTATCAGTCGGAACGCATTCCGACTGATACCCTCATCGGTCGGTAACAGCACGGATCAATTTCAATTTAACCGAGGTTAAACACGCTCTTCGCGTTCTATGACGTCACGGAAGGTTACTACGGTAGTATAAATGCTACGTGGCCGCCTCCTTACCCCATTTCTGCAATACCAAGCCGAAACTCATGATAAAGTTCGTCTGTTCGCAATTTCGAAAGTTTCATATGCCGATGTAACATAATTTTCTTTGGTGTCCCTCCGAGTCTGAGAGTAATAAAGAAGTTTTTCTGTTTCCATTTTTTATCTTTTCAATGCTAAACAGGGATTCACGGAGCAGTTCGTGCGCAACATTCTCTCTCCCCTCCCCCCCCTCCACCCTCCGGAGATCCGCCAGTGAGTAGATGTGATTTTATTTTTCACCATGCACAGACGACCGCCTGGTTAATGTCTCCAGCTTTTCATTGAAGAAGTAACTCCTCACTGAAGCGAGAAACCAATACGACCTAACATTTCGAAACTCCCGATGACAACACTCTGCCATCCCCGGAATAGCAGAAGGACAGCGTCTCGGCCCTACCAGCCTAATTAAATACACCGGATGCCCGAGCTAAAGCTGTCTATATAGCTCGGGCAGGAACTCTAAAAAATGCACGCCAGGCGAGGTCTCCCGCGCCTCTGCGTTGGCAGGAGACTTTGAGGCATGCCACGACGGCGCAAGGCAGCTAATACACTTACGGCATCGGAAAATTTCCAACGCCAAGAGTTACTCGAAAGCTTTCTTATTTCTTGGGTATATATGTGCAAACGATGTCTTGCTTGTATATGCGCAAGGCTGATTCTACGCCAGGCAATCTAATCATCAGTCAAATGCAAATCAGAATCGAGGAGGGTTCAGCTCCTTGTTCGTTTGTTTGTTTGTTTCGTTCGTTCGTTCGTTCGTTCGTTCATCTGTCTGTCTGTCTGTCTGTCTGTCTGTCTGTCTGTCTGTCTGTCTGTCTGTCTGTCTGTCTGTCTGTCTGTCTGTCTGTCTGTCTGTCTGTCTGTCTGTCTGTCTGTCTGTCTGTCTGTCTGTCTGTCTGTCTGTCTGTCTGTCTGTCTGTCTGTCTGTCTGTCTGTCTGTCTGTCTGTCTGTCTGTCTGTCTGTCTGTCTGTCTGTCTGTCTGTCTGTCTGTCTGTCTGTCTGTCTGTCTGTCTGTCTGTCTGTCTGTCTGTCTGTCTGTCTGTCTGTCTGTCTGTCTGTCTGTCTGTCTGTCTGTCTGTCTGTCTGTCTGTCTGTCTGTCTGTCTGTCTGTCTGTCTGTCTGTCTGTCTGTCTGTCTGTCTGTCTGTCTGTCTGTCTGTCTGTCTGTCTGTCTGTCTGTCTGTCTGTCTGTCTGTCTGTCTGTCTGTCTGTCTGTCTGTCTGTCTGTCTGTCTGTCTGTCTGTCTGTCTGTCTGTCTGTCTGTCTGTCTGTCTGTCTGTCTGTCTGTCTGTCTGTCTGTCTGTCTGTCTGTCTGTCTGTCTGTCTGTCTGTCTGTCTGTCTGTCTGTCTGTCTGTCTGTCTGTCTGTCTGTCTGTCTGTCTGTCTGTCTGTCTGTCTGTCTGTCTGTCTGTCTGTCTGTCTGTCTGTCTGTCTGTCTGTCTGTCTGTCTGTCTGTCTGTCTGTCTGTCTGTCTGTCTGTCTGTCTGTCTGTCTGTCTGTCTGTCTGTCTGTCTGTCTGTCTGTCTGTCCGTCCGTCTGTCTGTCTGTCTGTCTGTCTGTCTGTCTGTCCGTCTGTCTGTCTGTCTGTCCGTCCGTCCGTCCGTCCGTCCGTCCGTCCGTCCGTCCGTCTGTCTGTCTGTCTGTCTGTCTGTCTGTCTGTCTGTCTGTCTGTCTGTCTGTCTGTCTGTCTGTCTGTCCGTCCGTCCGTCCGTCCGTCCGTCCGTCCGTCCGTCCGTCCGTCCGTCCGTCCGTCCGTCCGTCCGTCCGTCCGTCTGTCCGTCTGTCCGTCTGTCTGTCTGTCTGTCTGTCTGTCTGTCTGTCTGTCTGTCTGTCTGTCTGTCTGTCTGTCTGTTGAAGCTGATTGATTGATTGAACGTCCTTTATTTAGGCTGCTGTGGTGGTGACTCAGTGGTTGTGGCGTATTGCTGCGGGGCTAGACGTCGAGGGTTCGTTTCCCGACCGCTATTTTTGGCGTAAGCACAGCGATCGAGAAGGTTTAAAATCGTGTGTTAGCTTGGAACTTTGGTTCTGTATCCTGGATTTTGATGTCAACTCACGGCATTCGAACGCGACATTCGCGGGGTGCTTCTCGACGTCCGTGTGACGACGCTAGGCTCAAGCCAAGTTAGTGTTAATTTTCGCGAAGGCTTATATGGCAGAATAATGAATAAAAGGACATTAAAGAGAAAAATAAATTGAACTGTCTTGTTACATTAACATGTTCCACAGCACATAGAAAAGAAAATCACTTCTAGCGTGAGATGATCCTTGCAAGGCCAGAAAAGGCGCAAGAACTGAAAACGTGTGTCGACGCCGCCTTGAAGTTCCCGCACTGGCTTACGTACCATGACGTCATGGATTTTTGAAGGCTGCTACTCGGGTCTGGTCTACTTTTTATTGGTAAAGATGGACTGCAATGTATTCTGAAATAGCCAAAGACTGAATTTGGCAATCTTCGAGAACCTTTATTGGGCCACAGCGGCGCAAACACGAGAGAACAATTTGTATATGATGACGTCAGACTGATGCACTGACTCTGGAGTTTCGACGCGAAATTCAAAGAGAGAGAGAGAGAGAGAAGGAGAGAGAGAGAGAGAGAAAATAGAAAGCTTTCGCCTTCGATTTTTACAGCGAACTTAACGAAAGTAGAGTTTTTGAGTAATCCTTCATTGGTATAAGCTGATTTAGTATTTTCTGTTTAGGGTTCTTTTAAACCATTCTTGTGGAGTTCCCCAGGCATCCGACCTTATATCCAATATTAACATCTCACGTAATCGCATTGGAGTTAAAATCTTTTAAAACAACTTACGACAATGCGAATTATTGTGTTCAAGGTGTCTCGCGAGGATATGACCGACATCAGGATTACGCACCCTTCGGGCCGCACCTTGTAAACACCGCTCTCAAACGCTCCATTGACGCGGCGGCAGCGGCAACAACCGCCGGCAAAGTGTCGGGGCATTTCGAGCGTGACCAGGCGGGTGCTCGTCGGAATGTGCGTACACATAAAAAAAAAAGAAAAAAAAAGAGAAACATTCAAGCGGGGGAAGGAGTGAGGGGGAGAGTGCGCTGTTCCGAGCATGTACACTTTCGAGGCTGCAGGGTGGTCGATGGGGTCATCGATCGGCCACATGTGTCCCGTGTGCGCTCACTTGAAATGATGGCCACTGTGTTTCTGGCTCGAAACGAGACCACTAGATATATGAGCCTCGTTGTGGAGGCACGTCTGTAGGCACAAAGGTACAGCGGGCCATGGTGAAATGGCGTGCAGGTCAAATATGTACTCACCGGCAGCCGGGTTGTCAGAAGACACGGACTAGTCAGCAGAAGACATAAGCGCTAGGTCGTCTGCTCAATCGTCGATGTCATTCTGAGCTGTTTCGATAGGACTAACCAAGAGAGAAAGCGAGAAATGGAAAGGCAGAGGGGTCAACCAGACGCATGTCCGATTTGCTACCTTACACTGGGGTAAGCGTGTTAGGGGATGGAAAGAAAGAAAGAAAAAAAGAAAGAAAGAAAGAAAGAAAGAAGGAAAGAAAGAAAGAAAGAAAGAAAGAAAGAAAGAAAGAAAGAAAGAAAGAAAGAAAGAAAGAAAACATTGAAGGTGGTCACTTCGTGTGGTGGTGCACATCGAAGCTATAGTATACATTCGCTCAACGAAGTATGCCGACTTCAGGAACTGCACTAATGCACGGAAAGCTTTCATGTGAGGCATGCGGTCACCGTCCAAGCACTTTCGTCATCGAGAATGATCTTGAATCCAGGTAATTTTGGTAGCGTAATCTAAACAACTAACAAGCCGAACCTGCTGGAACTTAGCCAACAGCCCAGCCCAAGCCAACACGTTGCTGGGAGAAGCCCGATGACCAGGCTCGAATTAAATTCTTGAATACTGGGGTACTACTTCAGTTTATTGAATTCCAAGCCCACTTATCGCATTCATGGAACAGTGACGAAACCCATGCAATCATCAGGACGGTCCTTCAAATTGCTAAAAGGCTACAGTCACAGATTAATCGCGATTGGCTCCCTCCCAAAAAATTCGATCCGGATCGGGCTCGATCATTGTCAGAGCGCGCCGTGGGAAACTAGTGCAAGTGTGCCATGTCTTGTACATCGTATGCGCATGGTGCGGTGGCGACCCTACCCACTACGCAGAGCGTATTTTGCATATAGGCGACGTTCAGCCGGATGCGACTGCACTAAATGTACCTCGGGGTTCACACACCTTGAGCTACGACACGTACTTGAACCATAGACTACAGTGGGGCCTGTTCGTCCGCGCTACGAAGGCGCTTTTCTGCAGAGTGACACTGGCCTCAGCGAGGTACTTTAATCTTGCACGTGCTTGTTATGCGTTTTTTGAGTGTGTGGCAAGGTCTGCGTGTATCATTTTGTTTATCATCGCATGCTCCTGGAGAAGCATGCTGGGCGTTCCGCCAGGGAAACCCCTCCAGTTTTCAATAATTAAAGCCCCTCCCCCCCTCTCTCCCTCTCTCTCTCTCTCTCTCTCTCTCTCTCTCTCTCAGTGAAGGAGCCCGGACGATTCGCCCTGTCCTTCGCCGACAACCCGAAGATAAAAAAAAAATTAATTGAATTCCGAGTTTTCACCTGCTAAACCACTATCTGATTATGAACCGCGCCGTAGTGGGGGTCTCCGGATTAATTTTGACCGCCTGGGATATTCTTGAACGCGCACCCAATGATCGAACGGTTGGGTAAACGGGCGTTTTCTGCATTTTGGCCCCAATCGAAATGAGGTTGCGGCGCGAATTTGATCCCGCGACCTCGTGCTAGGCAGCGCAACGCCAAAGAGCCTCTAAGCAGCCACGGCGGGTAGCCCGTAGATACAGGCGCGCTTGGAAAGCACGGCTATGCAGATTTCGCACTTGGAGAACAAGATGCTGTCTCACCCGTGAATCTGTCTAAGTTTACGATTGTTATGGCTGTCAGGAGTGCTACAGTTTTCTGATTTTGTCAAGTGACTTATTTTGAGGGATATAATAATAATAATAATAATAATAATAATAATAATAATAATAATAATAATAATAATAATAATAATAATAATAATAATAATAATAATCACTTTACAAGCTCTCTGCAAGCGCCTCTATAAGCGGGATCCCGACTCTTGTATTGCATTCTTGGAAAAGAGCGCCTCCGACCGGCCGGTGGAGTTTTGGAAGTGCATCCGCAAGCGCTCTATAATATACGTGGAGAGTGTTTACGCCTGCTCAACTCTAGGCGAGTAGAAGTACAAGCAGTCGCGGATTGTTTTGCTGCCCATTTCTCATCACTATATAAAGCTGCAGGCCTCAACGCTGGAGTCAGTCAGCGGCACACAACCGTTTCAATAATTTAATTACTCATTGAATATTTCCACTTTCCCTCACACGTGGAAAACTGCTCGTGGTTCTCCGGTATTTAATTAAGTGTGGCTGCAAAACCGGTGTCTCTAATTATCGTCTGATTTCTCTTCTCTGTGCCACGTCTAAGATCTTTGAGCTTGCTCTTCGCAGCATATTATGTTATACTGTGGAGAACGCACTGATTCCGAATCCGCATGGATTTCTCACCGGCCGCTCCACCATCATAGATCTCGCAAGTTTCATGACACACGCCTCCACGCCGGTGCTTCAAAGGGGGTAAAGTGACACCATTTACTGTGACCTCTGCAAAGCTTTTGATGTAGTCAGCCTCTCACTGCTCCTGATCAAGCTTACCCACTTTTTGGTGTTGACTCGTCGATTGTCAATCTCTTGCGCAATCATCTTCTTGATAGATCATATTATGTTAACGTCAATGATCATACGTCTTCTTCTTACATGGCAGCTAGCGGCGTCCCTCAAGGATCAGTATTAGGACCACTCCTTTTTCCTAATCATTATTAATGACATTATGTTAGCTGCGTGGGTTGGAAGTTACGAATTGTATGACGTGATTGCAAAGTATCATGTTCTTGAGATCAAAATACAAGTATATCTCCAAAACATGTCAATTTCGGAAGAGGGGACCTCATGACAGGCTGTCAGCCCGTCGTTCTTGTCTCCCTCCCTATTTCCTACAAATAGAAAAAAATCGAAGAGGCAAAGCAAAGGCTCATTCTCTACAGCACATTGAAAACCATAATTTAAAACAAGAAATGGTCTGTGATGATTGAGGCTTTCCTAGGCGAAATTTCGCATCGTCATGTTTACATGCGTTTTCTCAATTTAGGATTAAGCGCTCAGCAATTGCCCGTCAAGTCTGCCAGGCTAACCCCGGCTGTAGCATCATCATCATCAGCATCAGCATCGTCATCATCATCAGTATTTTTTTCCACAGTGAGACACGACGCTTATTTCCACCATGCGCTATGAATTATGCAAATACCGGGTAGAAGGCCTTGTCAGGAGGCATGATTTATCTGCCTCCTTTAGCCTCTCCTCGGGGGCATATTGTACAATATGGCCGAAATAACTACTACTACTACTACTACTACTACTACTACTACTACTACTACTACTACTACTACTACTACTGCTACTGTACTACTACTACTATACTACTACTACTACTAGCCTTTAGTTGCCCGCTTGTGACTGCTGAAGTTATTTAGCATCACTTTACCTGCCCAAATGTTAGGCAGTTTACGATTACGCATCGCACGCTGCGATACAGGCAAGGCTTTCCTTATAAATAAGAACCATCATATTTTTTTAAAAAAAGAAACGTAATTCCTTTGAAATTATTTTCACTCGAGCAAAGCAAACTACTAAATAACCTTACACCGTGCATCCAGCGTACAGCTCATTCTGTCACTTTGGTAACTCACATAAAACGCAACGCATTCATGTATGTTTTGCAGGACGATCTCTTTTGTTTTGTTTTGTTTCACACTTACTGGCATAATAATAACGGGCGCCGTTTCTTCCAGCAGGCCTCCTCAACCACCATTTATCGCTCCTCTTAGAAATACTAGGCAGTGCGCGCAAACAACAACAAACAACGGCGTGCGTTTAAAATCCCTGCGTACTCGCGTAAGGTACAACTGTTAGCGAAAGCTGTTTCTGGCCTCCTCTATTATAGCAAGTATGCGCTTGCTATAAAGTGAATCTCTTCAACAACTCAAAGTAGGTGTGTCTGAATGCTCTCCAACCTTGTGAAGCAGAAATGTTTCCAGGTCTTCGGAAGTCCGGAGGTACCGCGTTGTTTATAATATACCGCGGCGGAGGAATCCGCCAATAATTGGCAGATGCATGAATCGAATAAAAATTGACAAATGTAGCAAAATCGCCACGTCTATATAGGTTAGTCCTAATGGCAAACATGCCGGCTTTGTAGCCCGGCTTAATGTCAACATTTATCGCTCGAGGACTTTGTGTCCATTCCCTTCCAACTCCATTCCGGAATCTCGTTTTTTTTTCCATTCCATTCCCACACCATCTGCTCCGCCGAGTGGTGCCATCATTCCATTTTCCTTCCACTCCGGAAGTTTTAAGACCTGGAATGCTTCCGGAATCATTGCAACTCGAGCAGCCGCTCCGCCACTCTGGTCGGCTTGTATAAGGGGCCTATGTGATATGTATACACCCGCGAGCAAAAGTATGCGGACCAGGGATTGCGCGATAAAGCCTTTTTTTTTCCTCTGCCTGTGAATGCAACTTGACATTGAGGACTGCAGTTCAAACTTCGCCATTGCGAACTTATCAGTGTACTCGTCAATTTCACATTACGCATGTTAAATACAATGAAGTTTAGTCTTTTTCGGCGAACCTGTGGTCCGTATACTTTTGCTCACACGGGAGTACGTGTTGGTGCCTTGCTGCACGTCGTTCGTTCTCCAACACTCCGAGCGACGGTTCGAAGCACCCATGGCGCCATGGCGCCATATATATATATATATATATATATATATGAATTTGTAAGCCCACAACGGGATTACGACACCGTAGGCACCGTCGGCCCCCATTGTTTTGACGACGACGACGACGACGCGGACGGCTTTGGCGGCGAGCTTTTAGCGTGACGTTATGTCTGAAAGCGCTTTTTGCAGATCGGGTGGCTGCGGAGGCGAGGAGGAAGTAGCGCACAAGCCGGAGAGAGCGGTGTTTGAGGAGCAAGGGAACGCCACCGCCAGTCGACGTGTATTACACGCTGCCTGTAGCGAGAATCCGTGAACTGTAGGGTCACGTATATCTCTGTACCAAGCGGACGACAGATAATTAGGTTTTGTGGCGAAATTAGGAAACTTGCGGGCATAAGAAAGGGTCACACGGTAAGATGATTGGCGCTCTTAAGAGTGAATAAAGGTGTAAATCTATATATAACAAACACCCTTACACCCCAAGAAGGGTTTAAGGGTGTGACTTATAGACATATTTACGCCCGTTTTCGCTTTTGAGGGTGCAAATCGACTTACAGTGTTGTAATACGGGGATAATTGGAGATCGCTGGGAGAGGCATTCGTCCTGCAGCGGACATCAATAAGCTGATGATTTTTTTTTATTCTCCTTTACCTTTTTTGTCGTTGTTATCGTTCTTCTTCTTCTTCGTTTTTTTTTTTTTTTTTTTTTTGATGCACATTATCGTGTCGTTGTCTAGCAGAGCTGCACCGCTCCTTTTTTCTCTCTTTCTCTATTCATTGAATCCGCGTCCGCATTTTCACGAAGCCTAGATCGGTACAGTGCAGGGAGAGAGAGAGAGAGATAGAGAGAGAGAGAGAGAGAGAGACTTAATTTAAAAACACCCTTGCATGCAGAACGTACGCGTTCCTTGTCGCAGCGCTGTGCCGCGATAACAACTCGCGTCCTCTCGGCGGTCATCTATACCCGTAAGCGCGGAGACCGCGGCGCACAACTGCGCAACCTCGCTGATTACGCCGGCAGCTGTATCTCCTTGGGAGTGAAAGTGCCGAATACGCGTCGGGCGCGTTCTTACAAGTAGCTATAGCTGCGTTACTGAGATAACCTTCAAAGATCAAAATCAAATAGAATTATGGGTTTTAGCGTCCCAAAATAACGAGCGGACTATGAAAGATGCCGTGATGGTGCGTTGGGGCGGCTCTCGATGAACTCCAACCATCCGGGGTTCTTCAACGTACACATAAATACAAGTGCACGAGCTTTCTTGCATTCCGCCCCCGTCGAAATGCGGTCGTGGCGATCGCGAGTCGAACATCCACTTAGTGTGCTCAGGTGCAAAAAATACGGTACATAAGTTGCCGTCGCCTAGACAAACGATCGAACTTCACGGGGAACATTTTGTGTTCTTTTGTTCTTTCTTTATTTTTTAATACAGAAAGTTCCACTGAACTACACGGAAATTTCCAGGTGAACTAGCCATGAAAGTTCTTCTGAACTACATTGGACTACCGAAAGTTCCCCAGAAATGGCGATCCTAAATACTGAATCACGTCAGCACAGCCGACGCCATTTTATTTTCGCCTATGTAGCGTACGAAAAGATAACGTAGTCGATCGCGAACTGTGCTCTTCGAGACGTATGGGTTCTCTATGCGCGAGCTACCATTGGCTGGGGGCGCCGGTCTCCTGACGAATACCCCAGCCCAGCCAATCAGAACTACAGCAGCAGACGAAATGGACTGTCTACAATAGCTGGACACTTACAGAACCCGACCCCAGATGAGCTGCATGGTTGACGACTCTGTTCTCTACAAAATTAGGCAATGAAACAACAAATGCCACCTTAATTAATGTTCTCACCGAAACAAATATTTGTTGTCAAGCACACCATTTCTTTATTAAAGCGAATAGCTTTATTGAAACGTTCGGCTATTCCCTTTCATTGATTCTAAACGTGGATGGTTTCTACATACTCATTTCCTTTTTTTTTTCTTTTTAACGCATTTTTCCTTTTGAACTCTCCCGGACTTTCTTCACCGTGACTGCTGGGTGTTGCCCGTCCTACCGAATAGCTCATACATCAATTCAAAGTAGAAGAAGATGAAGAGGAAAAATATTTACATGTCTGATGGTGTGATGGAACGTTAGTGCCACAGCACAGAAGAGCGGTGTTCTAGCCATCAGGCCGCAGTCCCTTTTCTTTCATATATTATTACATGTATTGCTGTTTCTGACAAAAATAAATAAATACAGTACAATTGTTAGAAGCGATTCAGCCTATCTTTGCTAACACAGCAGGGTTACGCGTACTTCGATCACGCCAACGCCAACTGTCTCTGAAATGATCTCCGCGAGTGTCACATTCCACAACACATATGCCCGAGAGCTCACGCAAATGACGCCTTTACGCAAGGAAGACGCAATCATGAAATGGGCACACTTACAACATTTGATTAGCCGCTTAACGAATGCTTCGCTTCACATAGATTCCAAGGTGTGCGTTGGACCTGCATATATCCTTTTTTTTTTCTCAAAGAGCAACGTCGTCGCACCTAGCTTCATTGCGGCACGATGACAGCAAATTTAACTCTGTGTCTTGACGTCGCGATAACGTCGATTTGAAACTAAGTTTGAAACTAAATTAAAAGATTTTGTAAATGCTTTTTCTACCTTTCTGGCTTTCTAAGTGTCAACCATTTCACTTGGAAAAGCATGTGGAGTTTTTACAACTTCTAAAATACGCGTGGGTGCTCCTTTTAAATGGTCTCCTTGCTTCCAAGTCTCTTCATACGAGATCGAAGTGGAATCACCCCCCCCTCTCCCCAGCAGCCTAGAGACCGTTTAGAATTCTCTCTCGCGCCTCCGCCATTCCCGCATTTTAAAGCCCGATGGCGCGCAGCCTATTAAATGACCGAAGGCGGAACGATTGCGCGAACCCCTCGTCGCCGAAAGGCGACAAAACGGCGCAAAACAAGCGCGTGCACGTGCTAGGCGAGGTAGGAGAAGGAACGAGCGAGCGTCAGCGAGAGAGCGAAGGAAGCGTGCGGTAGAAGCCAGGCCAGGCAGCGGGGAAGGGGAAGAGAAACGAAGTGGGGTGGGAGCTGAACAACCGTAAGCCGCCCGCAGGCAAGCAAACGAGGGAGAGAGACACGGCCACGTACAGCGGCCTTCTAGGCGAGCGGGAGTTCGGGGCGCGCGCGAGCGGTGGAGAAGTTGGGGAGAGGGATGGGGGGGGGAAAGGAGCGGACATTGCCGTCACCGGCGCGCGCGGCCGGAATCGAGGAGGGTGAGAAAGCGGCGCGACCGACCGACCACGCTGTGTGTGTGTGTGCGTGCGTGCGTGCAAGCGGAGAAGACGTCAGGAGAAAAGAGTACGGTGTGTGGGGCGGAATCGGTGGGGGTAGTCATAGTAGCGAAGTGGCGCAGCTCTCAACGCCGCTCGGTCAGGCGTTCTGCTCCTGCCCGTCTGGCTTGCGCGTGCGCTTATGTGTGTGCGTGTGTGCGTGCGTGTGTGTGTGTGTGTGTGTCCGTCGATAATAATAATACGCCCCGAGAGGAGACGTGCGCGCGCTGCGACCATTCCCCTTCTTCATCTTTCGGTTCGATGTAAGAACCAAAGACCGACACTGAGACGACGAGTGCAGAAAGAAAAATGCGCGGGGACAATGGGAGGAGGCGGTGCTCACGAGGTTCGGAGCATTGCCCGGGATGCGGCGGTGCGAATGAGGGAGGATACGCCGGCGAAACGTAGCAAACGAACAGCAAGGTATATACCGTATAGCAGACGAGGCGTCGAGCCACGACAACTTACGAGCACCAACTTGGCAGAGTGCTGCGAAAGAAAGTATCCAACGCAGCTAATAGTAACAGACGCCTTCCGTCTGTATCGGAGAGAAAGCGGCTTCGCATCTTTCTTTCTTTCCCCCTTCTCAGACGTCGCGACAACCGAAAGTGATAAGTAAGCCTGTCTTTTTCTCCGGCGGCGCGCTAAGAAGCCATTTAGTTCTCCCTTGAATAGCCACCGCTTCCGGCCTATACATCAGCAGGCACTGCGCTGTTCAGCGAAACAAAAGAGGGGACAAGGGGGCTTTGACGAAGCTGGTAGAAGCACCGTGCAATATCAAAAGTAGGAGGGAAAATAAAACGAAGGGCATCGTAAGAAGTAGAATGGGCGCGTAGCGCCACCATTTGTCGCCCTCTCAGCAGCTCTCAGGTTCGCCCGAGTCCCATCTGTTCGATAGGGGCTCAGGGTCAACTTGGTTTCGCTGCAGCATGTATACACGCATCTAATGCTGGCGACAGTTAGTCTCTGTCTGGAAACGGCAGCAACGCCGATTTCATTACGAGCGAGGCCGCAAACTAGTCGTTAATTTGATTCTATCAATCAACAATTAAAAATTATGGGGTTTTATAGGCCAAAACCACGATCTGATTATGAAGCACGCCGTTGTGGGTTATTTAATGCGCACCTAAAGCTATGTACACGGGTGTAATGTAGTACATTTCGCCCCCATCGAAACGCAGCCGCCGTGACCGGCATTCGGTGCCGCTGCCTCGTGCTTAGCAGCCCAACACCATAGTCACAAGCAACCACGGCGGGCCCTCGCAGTTGAAGAAAAATCCGTCCTGGTCCAGGATTCGAACCCGAGACCAACGCCTTTTCGGGGCGGTCGCTCCACCATCTTAGCTAACGGGGGGGCTAATAGTTATAGTTATAGGCCCTCTTAATAGTCTGCGCGCGCTTGTCTGCGGACAGCTGATGCGACCGAATAACCCCCTTTCAAATCGTAACCGGATATCGGGTACGCTTATCACATTCGTTAGCCGGGCTGTAAGCATGTACCAGCAAATAAAATAAAATTCAAGCGCCACACACTCCGCGTATACGTTGTCGACGGTTCCCTTGGACAGTTGTATTAGACGTTATGCACCGACCTGCTAAAGATTAAAGGCTTGCCATTACTGGCTTTACCTGACTCTGTATATTTATTTAGTAAGGTATTGGCTAAATCATAAGGGTGCTGTTATCGCCTGTCCGTGTTCGCCATGTGACGTCACGACAGATAGCTGGGCGACAACTACGTGCGCCAAGCTACATTGCCACGTGACGTCTCCCTGAACGTGTATTATCGGCCAACGCAATAAACATGGACTTTTTCCTTTCGTCGCCTCGAGCACAGCTCGTCGACCGACTTCTTCTGGCGCGTATACGTTTCGCGCTCGTATGCAGTGTCGCATCAATAACGGCGATGGGGTAGTTCAACGTGCTTGGAACCAAAGGCGGGAAACGTACGAGGAACGAAGAAGCAGACAAGCAAGTGTCCGTGTCGTCTACTTATTTAAATTGTATCACGTCTGTTTCTTTTAAATAAGGGGTTTTACGTGTTAATACCACTTTCTGATTATGAGTCACGCCGTAGTGGAGGATTCCGGAAATTTAGACCACCTGGCGTTCTTTAACGTGCACCTAAAGCTAAGTACACGGCTGTTTTCGCCCCCATCGAAATGCGGCCGCCGTGGCCGGGATTCGATCCCGCGTCCTCGTGCTCAGCTACCCAACACCATAGCCACTTAGCAACCACGGCAGGTTGTATCACGTCTGTTTCGTTTCGTACATGTTTCCAAAGATGATTACAAGCCAGCTCATGCCCGTTTCATCTCCTTGCGCTTCACGTAGGGTTTTTATTCCCGGAAGAGCACATTTTTGTCACCGCTACCCATGGGAAGCAGCGCCCACATCTCTGGGATATGTGGTGAGGTGCCAACTTGGCTCTAGGCGAGAAGTATATACGCCTCGGTATACCCAAGAGTCTCGTTGTGTCGCATGGACTGCCATGGCGCTTGACTTTTTGCTTTATCAGCTGCTTTATTTTTAATTATTATTTGCGGTCAAGAAGTTATTGGCGCATGCAGACGGCACCGGCTGCTTTCCCCCTTCTCGTAACTGACAGGCGTGCACCAAACGATTCAATATCTTGAAATAGGGAATAGAGAAACGGCTATCTGGACAACAGGGATCTTAAGTTACGTACCTCTTTATTGTCCGCGTTCCAAAGACAGCACTCGCGAACACGCACACGTGATCCACGGGAGCATGGCAATATATATATATATATATATATATATATATATATATATATATATATATATATATATATATATATATATATATATATATATATATAACGAGAAGAAATGGGGTTAACCGAGGGGCCCGATTTTTATTAGTCATATGATAAGAAGCCAACAACCACAGACACCAAGGACAACATAGGGGACATTACTTGTGCTTAATAAATGAAATAAAGAAATGATAAATTATTGGAAATTAAAGTGGATGAAAAAACAGCTTGCCGCAGGCTTCTTATCATATAACTAATATATATATATATATATATATATATATATATATATATATATATATATCACGGAAATACGAATACGTGTTAATGCGGACAAATTAATAATACAACATATAAAAAAATAAAAAGTTCATAAATCAACAAATAAGCTAAAAAACCCCACAGAAATACTGAGAATTGTCTACTAATGCGTAAGCATTCTTTGGCTCGGCTCGTATACTTCGCTGTTGCTTGCTTATTTATCTAGCTTATGCATATGTCTACCCATCGGTACCAATCATCTACTGTTACACTATTATAACGATTACATGTGTTAACTTGACCAATTACGCATTTATATTGCAGATATGTCGCATTAATTGAGCAGACACGCCGTCACAAGCGATACATCTTTTGCCACACCACAGCTTGTTTTTTTTTTTCGTTTGTGTAAGAGCCTTGACGCGGCAACGGCTACGTTACCAGTTATTTTTTTTTTCTAACGTTACCAATCATCTTTTATTACAATGTTACAACGATTGTATGTATTAACTTGACCAATTATGCACTTATTTTGCAGTTTTAGGGCTTCATGGGACGGATGGATTTTGCTGGGTATACTCGCCAGAGAATGCTTGCGCATTAACATTCCACCCACAAATACAACGTTATGACGTGATCAAAGTTGCAATAACGATATTTATTAAAGTTCGCTGCGATGTGTCACGAATTTTCTGACCGCCGTTGCCTTTGTACTTCCTTCACGAAAACGCGCTCGTTTCCTTAAGCGCGCCCGGCTTTTTTATTCGACTAGACGTTGCACCGCGCATCGTTGTTGCTCACTGCTTGTCATATCGATCGGCGTAGTGCAAACCGTGCAATGCTTTGCAAACTGAAACCAGCGGAACTCGGAGAGCTGACGTCATCAACGCCGCGACTATCTCTCTCTCTCTCCCCCTTCCGTCTCCTGGCAAGCAACCAGCATAATCCCAGATAGGGGGCCAGAAGCCAGTAAATGCTTTCTCGCGCTCTTTCTCTCTCGAGAGCGCGATGAAAACTGGGCAGTTCAAGTTCACGGAGGAAGGAAATGAATAAACTATGTAGGACGAGGCATTACGTCTCGAAGCCACGCAGCCAAAGCAAGCATCTACCTCACCCTCCCCACCACCCCACCGCCCTCACCCGACGCTCTACGCACCGCGTCTCTCCACTCCCCCTTGGCAGGAACCCTCCGCGTCAGGCTTTGTGGTACAGCACACGATGTATACCTCAGGAGTCATGTATCTACAGCATGAGTCAAAGGGGAAAATGATATATGCAGGTTTGCAGCAGTGCAGCTTCCGTTGTTGTCTGTCGGCGCTGTTGTAATCGCACCGCTGGCCCGAGTTGTTGGGGACTCGGTGTTGACGCCCGTTATTGCCAATGGGTCGCAAGCCCCAAGGGTAGCGTTGGCCTGGCGGCCTGGGGCACTGGAAGCATCCGAAGGTCCCGGCAAAGCATGAGAAGACTGGTAACAGAACAACTTGTTTATTCTAACATAGCAAAAGAGCGGCCGGTCAGGTTGACCGAAGTGGAGAGACGGGAGAGCACGTAACTCAACAGTACAAATCGGAGCCTCTCTCTTGGCGTCCGGGGGCAGCTGCTCTTATACTCCCGGCGTCGCGGTCCAAAAGGGAAGGAGGGAAGGTCACGGGATGAAGGTCACGGGACGGCGCAGCAGGAGCCCACGACGGCGCGAACTGTCGGGCCGAGAGACCTGCTGAACCGAGTGTAGTGACGCATCGCCAACCTTCACCCACACGACGGCGTGAACAGTTGAGCCGAGAGACGTCCAGGCTCCTCATTCGGGGAACTCCGCTCCCCGGCTGCCGCGCTTTGACAAGCGAGGGCACACACACACACACGCACACACGAAGACACGTGGCACTGAAACACGCCTGGACACGCTTGGCGGGTAGGCGTCGCGGCGGCGTCGGACGGGCCAAAATGTCCGCCGCTTTGAACAAAGCCCCGGCGTCCGTTGCATCCGCGCCGGCATTACCGCGCGTTGTAGGCGAAACGTAACAGACCGCCCCGCCGGGGGAAGGAGATCCCGATGGTCAGGGGACTGCATCCGCTGTCCGGAGGGATGTCGCTCGATGATGCTCATAACCGAAGTTGGGCGTCCTTGGGCGTTTCTTGAGCGCAGCGCACAGAGAAGGCCTCGTTCTCACGTTCAGGTGCACACAGGACACTGCAAAGTGACTTCGGGAGAGTTGACATTTTTGTTCTCGTTTCCGGCAAGCGTTAGAACCACGCCAAAAGTCAACCGCTCAGTCAGCAAGCACGGCACAACCCTCACTAAGCCCTGCCAGGCTCTTTCCCCTTTTATACTGCTGCCTAGTTCCTTACAGTAGTTTAGCAGCACTCAGAACGCGTCCACAAATCGGAAAAATTGCACTAAAAAGCACATCATCACTTTGAAACACTACACAAAAGCAATAGGTTAAAAATCCTGCCTCAGGAAGAAAAACATCAGTAACAAGCAATTTTGAGGCTGATTCCCACGTTAGGGGCTTCGACTTAAGCCATCGGCGTTACCGTTGAGACTCCCCTTTTTGTAACGCACCTCAAAGGAATATTGTTGCAAAGCGAGGCTCCAGCGCAGGAGGCGGCCATTTTTGGGAGAGATGGTCTGCAGCCATTGGAGAGGGCAGTGATCCGTTTCAATGATAAACCTCGAGCCGGCTAGGTAACATGACAATTTCTGAACGGCCCACACGATACACGCACACTCTTTCTCGGTGGCGCTATACGCCTGCTCACGACTGGTCAGCTTACGACTAGCATACAGGACGGGGTGTTCTACTTCTCCATTTTCCCGTTGGCACAGTACAACGCCCATGCCTCGCTCACTAGCATCACACTGAACAACGAACCCTTTTGTGTAGTCGGGCGATCGTAGCACAGGCTGGCTTGTTAGGGCGCTAAAAGCTCTTTCCTTCGTCTCATCCCAGACGACTGTTTGCGGCTCTGTCTTTCTTAGAGCATCCGTCAAGGGAGCCGCGATATCAGAGTACCTGGGAATGTACCTCTGATAGTAGCCGGCGACACCTAAGAACGACCGAATATCGGTCTTCGTACGCGGTTGCGGGAAGTCTCGCACAGCGGCCACCTTTATTTCAGAGGGGCGGCGACGACCCCGACCAATCACGTGTCCGAGGTAGACAACCTCGGCCTGTGCTAACTGGCACTTGGGAGCCTTGACTGTCAAGCCCGCATCGCGCAGGCGGGTTAGCACTGCCCGCAAGTGCGCCATATGTTCCGGCCAGGATGCGGAGAATATCGCTACGTCGTCTAGATACGGTAAAGCGAATTCTTGCTGTCCCCGCAACACTTTATCCATGAGGCTTGAAAAGCAGTATGGCGCGTTCTTCAAACCAAAACTCAAAACTTTAGGACGGAATGTCCCCATTGGTGAAATGAACGCCGCATACCTACTAGCCTCTTCTGTAAGTGGAACCTGCCAATAACCCCTGACAAGATCTAGGGTGGAAATAAACTGAGCGCTACTCACTCTCTCAAGGCGCTCCTCGATGTTAGGGATCGGATAAATTTGATCCTTAGTGATGGAATTAAGCCTGCGGTAGTCGACGCAAGGACGAGGTTCCTTGCCCGGTACCTCAACCAAAATCAAAGGGGAGGTATAATCACTCTCACCCGCTTCAATAACACCGAGCTGTAGCATTTTCGTTACCTCAGCCTCCATAATATCGCTCTGGCGGGGTGACACCCGGTACGCCTTGGATCGTACTGGCTCTGGGGAGGTAAGTTCTATGTCATGAGTAAGGACAGAAGTCCTACCAGGCCTCTCAGAGAACAGACCTTGAAACTCTTGTAAGAGCTGGTGTAGTTCGGTTTTCTGCTCAGGCGACAGCGATGCTTTACTTATTAAGTCACTAATGACTTGATCGGTGTCTTTCCTGTTTGTCACTGAGCCTAGTCCCGGAAGCTCGACCGGAAGCTCTTCGGGCACGTTTACCATCATGCACACCACTGCTTCCCGTTGCTTATAGGGTTTGAGCAGATTACAGTGGTAAACTTGCTGTGCTTTCCGCTTTCCTGGCAGACTTACCACGTAGTTAACGTCCGACAGTTTTTGAACAATCCGTGCTGGGCCCTCCCACTGCACGTCGAGTTTGTTCTTTAGCGATGTGCGCAATATCATGACCTCATCGCCCACCTCAAAACGACGGGCCCTGGCTGTCCGATCATAATAAACCTTGGCCCTCTGCTGGGCCTCTGCCATTGCTTCACCTGACAACTCCTGTGCCCTTCTTAAGCGTTCGAGGAGCTTAAGCACGTACTCTACCACGACTGGGTCGTCGCCCCTGCCTTCCCATGATTCTCGAAGCATGCGAAGCGGAGATCGCAGCGAGCGACCGTACACCAGTTCAGCTGGCGAAAACCCCGTAGCCGCATGCGGCGCGGTCCTTAATGCAAACATCACTCCAGGCAGACACAGCTCCCAGTCAGTTTGATGTTCAAAACACAATGCTCTCAACACGCGCTTCATGACGGAGTGGAGCTTCTCAACGGAATTCGACTGGGGGTGGTGCACTGAGCTGTGTAACAGCCTTACCCCGCACCTTTCGAGAAAGGCTGTCGTCAAAGCGCTAGTAAACACTGTGCCCTGATCTGACTGGATTTCTGCAGGAAAACCAACTCGCGCAAATATGGACAGTAGTGCATTGACTATCTCAACTGAGCTGAGTTCTTTAAGCGGCACTGCTTCAGGGAACTTTGTCGCTGGGCAGATCACAGTCAAAATGTGTCGGTACCCCGTGGCTGTTACCGGCAGAGGTCCCACTGTATCAATAACGAGCCGTCTAAAAGGCTCCGTAATGATAGGTACCAACTTCAACGGCGCCCTCGATTTGTCCCCTGGCTTGCCCACCCGCTGACAGGTGTCGCATGTCTTCACAAAGTGGTCTGCGTCCCGAAAACACCCTGGCCAATAGTACTCCTGCAAGAGACGGTCCTTAGTTTTCTTAACTCCTAGGTGTCCGGACCACGAACCCCCATGCGACAAGCGCAACAGATCCTGACGATAGCATTGAGGCACGATCAGCTGATCGAACTCCACTCCTCTGCGGTCTAGATACTTCCGGTACAGGACCCCACCTCTTTCCACAAAGCGAGCATTTTTCTTGGCGATACCTTCCTTGATAATGCAGCGTATGTTTTCTAGGCTGCCATCCTTCTTTTGCTCGGCTATCAAAGCCGAGCGGCTGACTTTTAGCAACCTGTTAAGTCCGTCTGACGTAGGCGCGATGAGCAAATCTGGAGACAGCTCTTCTAACTTTCCCGTGTCGGGAATTTCCTCTCCAGTATCTGCTGCCTTTAACGCTACAGGCTCAATTTTATTCTGTTCGGGCGTGCTCTGAATACCAGCTTGCTGCGCCTCTGACCCTTTCTCATCGTTCAACGTCGGCCCCGCAACTACCGCCTTTGCAGCGAGCTCCCGAACCTTCGATCTGGTTAAGGCCTGAACGCTAGCCTCACCAAACAAAAGCCCCTTCTCGCGCAGGAGGTGATCGGACCTGTTCGAAAATAGGTACGGGTACTGGGGGGGCAGCATAGATGACACTGCGGCCTCCGTCTCAAGTGCTCCGAAAGGTCCTTCAATAAGCACTTTTGCTACCGGCAGACACACGCTATGAGCTTCCACTGCTTGCTTGATCCATGCGCACTCGCCCGTGAACATTTCGGGTTCTACGTAAGAGGGGTGAACTACATCCATTGTAGCTGCGGAATCGCGAAGCACTCGGCACTCTTTCCCGTTCACGAGGAGGTCTCGCATGTAAGGCTCGAGAAGCTTCATGTTCTCGTCAGTGCTGCATATAGACAAAAACACGACTTGTGTTTTTGTTTCTGGACACTGCGCCGAAAAGTGACCCGGCTTCTGGCACGTATAACAAACGCGCGCTTGCCTCATCTCGAACCGCTTTCTGCGTTCGGCTTCGGTTGCCGCCGTCTCCTTACGTTCGGTCGGACTGCTTTCACTCGCATCCGCACTACGTGTATCCCCCTTTGCTCTCATGGGTGTGAACTTCGGCCTCTCAAACTTGGAGCCAAATTCACCCTTTTGACCGTCCTTAGCTCCGCGAGCCCGACGCGTCACAAACTCCTCGGCTAGCTCAGCGGCTCTAGCCACCGTACTAACGTCTGGCCTATCCAAGACCCAGTACCGCACGTTCTCAGGTAACCGACTATAAAACTGTTCTAGCCCGAAACACTGCAGAACTTTCTCGTGGTCACCAAACGCTTTCTCTTCTTTGAGCCACTCCTGCATGTTTGACATAAGCCTGTAGGCAAACTCTGTATACGACTCACTTCTGCCTTTCTCATTTTCCCGGAACTTCCGACGGAACGCCTCCGCTGACAGCCTGTACTTCTTTAGCAGACTCGATTTCACTTTCTCGAAATCCTCTGCCTCCTCTCTCTCCAAGCGAGCGACTACGTCGGCCGCCTCGCCGGGTAACAAAGTGAGCAAGCGCTGTGGCCACGTTTCCCGAGAGAACCCCTGCTTCTCGCACGTTCGCTCAAAGTTAACCAGGAACAAACCAATGTCCTCTCCAAGCTTAAACGGCCGCATCAGGTCAGTCATTTTGAACAATACTCGTTCTCCTGCACCGTGTGCCTGACTTCCATTACGAGCGCGTTCCATCTCTAACTCGAGACGCTTCATTTCCAAAGCGTGTTGACGGTCGCGCTCTCTTTCTTTCTCTTGTTGCTCTCGTTCTATCTGTTCTTTACGTTCGCGCTCATCTTTCTCTTTCTGTTCTTTAAGTTCACGCTCCTGTCTTTTTGCCGTCTCCCTCTCCTCAATGGTCTCAAGGCATTCCGACAGCTCGTCATCCTCAGCTTCTAACTCAAGAATAGCCCTTAGCAGTTCTGGTTTTCTGAGTTTGTCTGAGACATCCAGACCCAACTCTCTTGCAAGCTCCAGCAATTTCGGTTTGCGCAACGACTTCAAATCCATGGCTGCTCTGAATGCTGCTTTCTCTACTGCCTACTATTGTCTTGCCGCAAACTAACCCGGCAGCAACGACAACCACAATTACCAGCTCTGTTTCTAACACTAACAAAAGCCTGGCAAAACTCAGAAGAAGAAAGTCCCGCACTCACCAAACCTCGCAGCCAAGACTTCAGCGCAGTCGTTCCGCTGCAGGCAACCAGTCGTCACACAGGGCTCGTTGCACTGCTCCCGGATGGTCGTTGTGCTGCTCAGCATACAGTCAACCGCATCTCTTCGCTGCTGGCCTCCGTTGTCGCGATCTCTCCGCTGGCAACCAGATGTTGTAATCGCACCGCTGGCCCGAGTTGTTGGGGACTCGGTGTTGACGCCCGTTATTGCCAATGGGTCGCAAGCCCCAAGGGTAGCGTTGGCCTGGCGGCCTGGGGCACTGGAAGCATCCGAAGGTCCCGGCAAAGCATGAGAAGACTGGTAACAGAACAACTTGTTTATTCTAACATAGCAAAAGAGCGGCCGGTCAGGTTGACCGAAGTGGAGAGACGGGAGAGCACGTAACTCAACAGTACAAATCGGAGCCTCTCTCTTGGCGTCCGGGGGCAGCTGCTCTTATACTCCCGGCGTCGCGGTCCAAAAGGGAAGGAGGGAAGGTCACGGGATGAAGGTCACGGGACGGCGCAGCAGGAGCCCACGACGGCGCGAACTGTCGGGCCGAGAGACCTGCTGAACCGAGTGTAGTGACGCATCGCCAACCTTCACCCACACGACGGCGTGAACAGTTGAGCCGAGAGACGTCCAGGCTCCTCATTCGGGGAACTCCGCTCCCCGGCTGCCGCGCTTTGACAAGCGAGGGCACACACACACACACGCACACACGAAGACACGTGGCACTGAAACACGCCTGGACACGCTTGGCGGGTAGGCGTCGCGGCGGCGTCGGACGGGCCAAAATGTCCGCCGCTTTGAACAAAGCCCCGGCGTCCGTTGCATCCGCGCCGGCATTACCGCGCGTTGTAGGCGAAACGTAACAGCGCCGATAGGGTAATCACGGCAGAACGGGCCCGCGGTGGCATGCACTGTGAAAGATCACTTCCACCCCCTGGCCGGGGCTCTGCCTGCAGAGGGGGAACACTAAAAAACCTGCCGCGTGGTCCGACGTGACGATCACGGGGTGGGCCGACTCGTCTGGCTTCGATCGTGTTGCGCAGTGCTCCCTTCTGTAGTCTTTTCCTTGCTCCATATTGAATTTCCTGCTGCGCATGAAGCATGCGCAGTCTTTCACTAATTAATCGAACACTACAGAGAAAAATAAGTTTGGCGGTATTAGCAAATGCCTTGAAATAAGTGGAAAAGAAAGAAAACGAAAAAAGAAACTTCCTATTACCGTAAGTACAGAGTATTGAAAAGACCCCCCCCCCCCCCCACCTATAAAAAAGAAAAACAACGCGATAAAGAAAGACAGGTGTCGACGCCGCCTTGAAGTTCCGCACCAGCATGCCGGGGCGTCATGGATTTGTACTGCGTCTGCTCGTGCCCCGGTAATCGATCTTTTTTTTTTTTTTATCGGTAAAGGTACACCACGTTCTATTCTAAGTGAGACAAAGGCTGAATTTAGAAAGTTTGAATTACTTTTACTGAGGCATCATCGGCCAAATGCGAAAGAAAGCCACTTCACTCTGTGAAGATGGTGCCAACGAAAGCTCACCACATTCAAAGCTCTCGAACGAAAAGCTAAGTGCTTTTGCTGCCATTACATCTTCACACTTTGCTTTTCGTGAGATTCCTCGCACGTCCCGCACGTCTTGAACTCGGCCACGTCGCCGGGATCGTCTGGGAACGTACGGGACAGTACCCGTAACGCACTGTTCCGATTGGACACCGTCTCTTACATTTCCGATCCTCGTCAGGTCGTTCTCGAATCACAGACTGTCGCACACTGTGCAACTAAATCCGAAATGTTCATCCAGAAAGTCTCATCGGAAGTTGGCATCCGCACCTTTGAAGCCACCCACTCGGTCCATCCGGTACTTGTGCCGCCGTATCGCTTCGCGAGTCTAGCGCCGTTGCTCGTTCGGAGTTGTCCGGGCTCGCGATTGTCGTTTTCGTTCAGCATCGGGGGAACGTTCTTCGGCGGTGGTCATTTTCGCGCCGGCGCTGTTTACATTCTCGTTGCTGTTCCCTCCGGTGCTCCTCGTACGCATGTTGTTCTTCGGGTGTACGAACTACACGTGTATGCCACATCGATAGCGCCGCTGTTGAATGGCTCACACCCCCTTAATCGCTCATACCCCCGTAGACGCGGCCTCCCAATTACGACGACAGAAGAGAAGGTAATTCTACACTGGAATGATGAGCGGCAACGGAGCCAGCTGTTTCCCGAGCCCACATGGGTATGTGCCATTGAGCTTAGTGGTGGTGGTAACAACTTTATTGAGACTCTGCTCAGTTATGATCTGGCAGGCCCGAGTCCTAGAATGGCCCCTCACGAGGATCGACCCTTTCGGCCCAGGCAACGAGGGCTTTTTGTACTTTTTCATCCGGCGTTCTGAGCAGCTCTTCCCACGTCTGTTGTGAGGGAGCTGGCAGGAGCGACCTGGGAGGGGGTAAGCCCTCGCACCCCCAAAGAATGTGATTTTGGGTAGCCAATGTTTGATTTGTGCAGTTTTGACATATTGGGTTCCATTGCCCGTTGGTAATTATGGCTAGCCAATGTGGGCTGGGGAACGATTTAGTTTGGATTCGACGCAGGATCGAGGCTTGCGCTCGCGTGAGGCTTGCGTTTGGAGGCGGGTAGGTTCGCCTTTTTTGCTTGTAATAGTTTGTTATTTCGTGGTATGTCGTCGGTGCCTCATCCATGGGATCCGAGTCTGAGGGGCACATCTCCCGGTTGATTAGACCTCGGGCTACCCAGTGCGCCTCCTCATTCCCTTGATTCCCCGAATGGGCAGGGACCCATACGAGTTCAACAGTGTTTTCATTATTAAAGTCCCGTAGGACTCGCGCTGCACAGACGCCTATGCTGCCTCTCGAAAAGTTGACTATTGCCCTTTTGGAGTCGCTTACGATAGTTTGCACGGAGGGATTCATGATGGCCAAAGCAATGGCAGTCTCTTCCGCTTCCACGGTGGACGCTGTTTTTATGGTCGCGGCGTTGAGGATACTTCCCTCTCCGGTCACGACGCTCACTACGTAAGTTTGGTGATTTTGCTTTGCTGCATCGACATAAGCGGTGTGCTGGTTGCTTTGGTTGCCATTGAGCTTGGACCGTTTCTGCACTATCACCAGGATCGGCCCACATGATGATTTTTTCTGTTGCCGGACGCCGAAAAAGCTACGGAACGTTAGTCATATACAGCTATTGCTGTAAAAAAAAAGGAAAAAAAAAAAAGAAAGAAGAACCTTGAGATCTGCGACGGCACACTGACCTATACGGTGCTGCAGGGTATGGGCGCACACGCTCACAAACAAAGACACAAAAAGGAGAAGAAAAAAAGAAAGGGGGGACTTCGAGCTCAATTTTCTCTTTAACAATCAACCGATTAACGCGATGTTAGAAAAAAAAAGTTTTTTAAAGTATACTTTGCCAATCTAAACTTATTCGGCGTTTATCTATAGTGTCCCTGAAAAGCTGATGCCGTAAATGAAAGAAGCGCGAAATGGTTCAATCATTGTTGAGATAGTGTTTGTAAAGCACGACTTTCCAAGGGAAGAAGGTTGACTCAGATCTGGAAATTGTTTCCAGTGTTCGTCCCCAAGACAGAGAGGGCGACGAGAAAGATTCTATGGGAGAGGCAAACTCGAATTCTATAATTATAGCCGACGCTGTAGGATGCTTTGGAAAGTTGCGACACTTCGGGCCTCAGCAACAAGCTGTGCTGGAGTAAGTGCACATATACATAGACTCTCTGGACAGCTTTGTTACTTCTTGTGCTTTAAGAGCACCAGTGCAAATGATTTTTTTTTTCTTTTTTAAAGTGAGATAGGCAACAACGTAACTGTTACGCACTTCGTATATATTGATGTACATAACTCCATAAATTGCATTTCACGCTTTTGACTCGATTTCTGCTGTGTCCGATGTTTTCCATATTCTAGTGAACATTCAGTTTAGTGAACTTTCAGTGAACTGTTTCCTTGAGTCCCTGAAATTCACTCAAGCGAGAGTTCACTGTATTCTTTTTTTGCTATATTCCGGCCTGTCATCATTATCACCCTCTTTTCTGTCTTCATACTATCTTTGTCCACTTTCGTCTTGCAGTGAACATTATTATTATTATTATTATTATTATTTCGTACTAAGGCTTCGCTTTTAGTAGCAGTGGCCTACCGCCATATTCTATAACAATCAATTTCGTTTCCTTAGTCTTAGTTTATCATCCGCCGTGCCGGGTGTATACACGTATAACAGCGACCCCGCGGCATCTGATTCAATTAGAAAAAGCGCAAAAGAACGTATAACGAAATAAATCGTCAGGAAATAAGGTTCCCAGTCCACTGTAATCCACGTTCACTCTGCCTTTTCTGGCGGACGACTTCGCCGCAGCTGCGTAGGCTTTTAGAGAATTGGGCCGCGTTCCTTTCTATAGGGCCGTTTCGCAACGTCGATATTCTGCTCCCTCGGGGATTCATAACTGAACTCAATGGCGTCGCAGGTGCCCGGGCAAATTGGAGCGCGGTGTGCGTAGGTTGCTGAATGGAAATGAAGCAGCAGCTACTGTGTATGCCCCCCTCGTCTTTAAAGCTTCCTCAGCGGCCTCTTCGCTGTGTTGTTGCGAGCGAGTGGATCATGCAGAAAAAAAAGCTCGCACCGCCCGACCAGCGAGAGGTGTTAGTGCCGATACATTGGAGTGCTTCGGCATTTGAAGTAGAGCATTCAGTTAAATTCGTTAGATTGTGGACGTTACTACAGACTTTAGAAAATGGACAAAAGGGAACCGTTCGTTCCTAGAGGACACGAAGAAAAAAAATTCAGTCACGTTAAAGAGCACAACAGAAGAAAAAAAAAAAAGAGTGGGGGGAGTTCGAGGGTTTGCAGGCATCATTTGAAGAATGTGTGTTGTTGGGTGTACGTTTCAATCCATACAGTGTGCATCCGGTGTGGCCAATCCCCCTCGTGGGTACGAGCCAAGTTTTGAGACGACGACGACGCCGACACCACCACCACCACCACCACCACCACCACCAACAACAACAACAACAACTACTACTACTACTACTACTACTACTACTACATGACGACGACTAGGCTTCGTGTGTGCTGAAATCTAAGACAGCGAAGTGCCAAATATTAGCAATTAATTATAACTCTGCTAATTAAACTACTACACTGAAGCGTTACAATTCTAATTTTCAGTTTTCCGTCTTTCTCTATGCCGAATCTTGTCCCCGCGTCTCTCTTAGCCAGCGAACTGGACAAAGTCAGATTAACTTCCCTGCCTTTGCCCCGCCCCTCCTCCCCACCCTCTCTCTGTCTACGGACTCTCAAACTCATTTAACTAGGACATTACTGCTCTACGCAGTAAAAGAAAAAGCGCTTCACAAGCGATAGCTGCGATCTCGAGAGAAGTACTGTGAAAAATAATTAAAGAAAGAATAAATGAATTAATGAAAAGAAAGGAAAGAAACTGAAGTGAGGGAACTCTCGGGTTATACGGTTATTGCCACTGAGGGCAACTGTCAGGTTGTTTATGTACCGCAGACACACGGCTATTTTTGGCGAGCCTTATCCGAGCACAAAGCCGAGAGATAACGGAAAGCGACGAGGCAAGGGCGTCATTCGATCGTATAATTCCCGGAAATCCAACGTGGGCTGCTTTCTCGTGCGTCGTCAGCTCTCGAGGCCTCATCTGTTGAGAAAAAGGTTTCGTAAGACAGTCGGTAGACGCGGTCGATGCCGCGCGGATGTTTGGACAGGGATACACGCGGGCCGAGTCCGTCGGAGAGTATCCAAGGGGCGGTCGCTCTTCGTTCTATTTGCTGTTTTTTTGTGTGTGTGTGCAGCGTGTATGTACGTGCCCGAGAGCGAGCGCGCATGTGTGTGCGTGTGGACGGGTGTTTCTCAAGCGACTCGCTCTTGCTAGATCGCGACAGAGACGAGTGGACGGGTGCGAAGGTACTTATCTCCAACGGAGCTACCGCTGGGCAAGGGATTATCGGGAAAAAGTGCCATAGATCGCAACAAGATGACGATGATCAAGCTTTATTATGCAAGGGATCTCTCGCCAACCTAAAGAGAAGAGTGATAGCGAGGTCGGGAAATGAGGAGGGCCAGCCGTCGAGAGGTGCACCGTTGTGCACACCATGCAATGGAAGGCCGACTCCACAGCGTTCACATAACGCTGTCGCCTTCCTCCGACGGACGGGTCCATTCTTCGTAGCTAGCCATTTGGCCTCGGTACATCCGCCGGGGGAAGGTGGGAGGGGGGACCTCGAAATTCGGGCAGTCCCGCAAAAGATGTAGAACTGTTGGCGCAGCCGTCGTGTTGCAGGCAAGGCATCCCCTCTGTACGGGAGGCAAGTGTGTCACAGAGTGTTCCGATATTTATTTTCCCTTTCTTTGTGTGCACGCCAGCGCACCAATAGTACATCCGGCGTTAGTGCCGGCCACGCCACTGAGGGCCTAGTGCACTGTAACACTTGACAATCTCTAGGCAGGCCCGTGAGCAGTGGGGTTCGCCCTCGAGTGTGTAGCATGTCAGTAGTTCGCGGAACACTTGGCGTCTCCAGGGGGCCACAATGATATAAACGTTTCTCTCTCTCTCTCCTCCGTTGTTCAAAGCAGCTATCCGCTGCGTTTTCGACAGGGGGACACGAAAGTTGCTACATCGCTTAGGCGGTCGGAAGCTAAGATCTCCCTCGCAGCTGCGTACGTCATTTCCTTGTTTGTATTGCACCACGGAGGCCTGGGGCCCACAACACGCGCGCGTCAGCACCCTGAGCCGTGCGCAGCCGCCCGCTGGTCCCTGGGATTATATATTGTGCCAATGGGGTCGTTGAGTGGCACACCTAATACGCGCACCGCCGACTGTCTGTCTGTGTAGCGCAGGTTAAAACCAACAAAGAAGGTGTCGGGATAAATTTTCCGCGTGCGACTTCAACACGCAATGGAAGCGGCAAACAATGTCAGATGAAAAGACTGTACCTGCAACGTACACGACAACTGAGAGAGAAAGAAAGCAATTATCGGGGAGCTGAATCAGGTGAGCGTTCGGTTCGCTACCCTTCACTAAGTGTAAGGGAAAGGGGGAATAGAAAGAGGCAGAGAGTGAACACTGTATGCACGCGAGACAGCTGAAGGCACCATCTCAGTGCTAGGAGGTGCTCACCGACATACCTGACAGATGGGGTGCAGGGCCCGTCATCAGTGTGATGGGTTATCACGTCATTTGGGAGAGGAACATCGTCGTGTGAGAAGACTTATCTGCGCTTTCGCAGCTCTTCTCTTATTGACCTGCGGCGTTTCTAATCGTGGTTTTTTATTCTGCATGCGCTTGCAATTGATTCTGTAACCAATCCTGATGACCTTTTTTAAAAAGTGTATCTGTAGGAGAGAGTGACGTCATGAGCAACGCCGGCTGCTTCTTCCTATTTAGCCAAGAAAGAGCGACAGAGAGGAGGAGGTTATCTAGAATTATTCGAACAATGCATATTGAATTTATGCTGGCTCAAATAAACAAACAAAGAAAGTAATTTTTAAAAAATGTTAGTGAATGGCCGGAGATGCTCACCCATAGGTCAGAGAAAGTTCATATTAACACATCGTACACCGCTACGCATACGGTTCGTACATCAAGTAATCACCGTTTGAAAAGAATAAAAGAAAAGAAAAAATGATCAAGAAGGCAAACAAAAATCAAATTAGAGCGCAGTCGCTGGCAATTCATATCCGGTTGAAATGCGCACAGTGTGACTAGATTCACGGTGTTCCATACACTTCCGAACGCTGTCACAAAGGGGAAATGCACCAGGAACAGTAACAGGCGCGAGCGGTTCCCTTCAGTGTTAATTCCTTAAAGTATACCCTCCTCGATCTTAATTGTAAGCGTAGGTTAACATCTTTCTTTTCTTTCTGCCAGCACCATCCACATTTTATCAGGAAAAAGAAAAAAAAAAGAAGAAAGGACTATGAAAGGCTGATGCGCGGTGATGCGCGCAAACAAACGAAGCGTCTTAAATTATGCAATGTGCGACATGGGGGCTCGAGACACGGTGGCACAGACGAAAAGATCTCATCGATTGCGCGCGAGACGCTCTTTTCGCGAGTCTCGCGCGCAGCTGAAACGAAGGCGTCAGGAGCATTATACCGTCGGGCCTGTCTCGCTTTCGCAAGAAGTGTATACCCATCGTCAGAATCATCTCGGTCGCTTGCTCCTTAATTTTCTCGTCTGTCCAAGCTATTCAGTCGACTGGCTCGCCTCTATACCGTCGCAGAAACACCGAGTCGCTTACGTGCAAGGGTTGTCATCGGTTTTTCGAAGCCCGCGGGTATAATGAAGGACCTCAATGCGCTTTCATTGAAATCGCATTTAAACAATAAGGAAAGAAAAACAACAACTCGGGGGTTCAGCGCGAATTTCGCTAAGCGTTGAAAGCGATAGTAAGACAAATATCGCGCGCACACTTTATTCGTGTACTGTATCTGCCGTGCAGCAAATTCTGAACCTGCATTCACAAAAAAAAAAAAAGAAAAAATCTTACGCTAGGATTGTTCTTAAGGTGAGGTTAGAACCAATCGCTGCGGTGCTGGACATTTGTTAGCGAATGCAACGGTGAACGGTTCGTGTACGAGATACAAAAAAAAAGTATTTCGAATCCAGCCTCCTGCAATTAGGAGAACCACCGAGTTTAGCTCCTCGACTTATCCGAATCCACTTCACCTTGCTGCCGTGGAGGCGAATTCACGAGTATTCACAAAAACGGTTCTGACGCTGGATTAGTGCTGCCGACATCAAACGCCGTCATCAAAGCCAGTACTATACTTCGGGAGTATGGATAGTTTGTCCATTTCATTTCGATGTTCGTGTACATAGTTGTTCGCTTCGACGATCATCGTTGATGTTCTTGATTTTAAAGCGGTGCTTTCCTTGCGAACCCTGCCAGAGTTTTCTGACCGTGGCTGCTGGCTGGATGTTGCTTTAGTCTTGCCGAATAAGTCAAAAAAAAAAAAGAAAAGAAGCAAGAAAAATAGAAAAAAAAGATGAAATACCTGTTCGATGCTGGGATCTAGCTATACACAAATCTTCTCGTTCGTGAGTACTTTCTGCAATTCGCCGGCCGGTATGTCCGGTATCAGGATTGGCTGCCATTCCCTCTTTGCGAACACTTTTAGCGTGAGAGCATTTTCGTGAATACTGGTCCCGCGGGGCCCTTATTCACATTTAAAAAGAAAGAAAGAAAGAAAGTTCTTGCGTAGAACCATTCGTAAGAGAAACTTTAAGCCAATACACGTGCTGGACATGCTATTAACGAAGAGGTCCGGCCAATCGCAGAGAGCGCTCACGAATGCGAAGCTTCGTGAATTCAGCACCGTGCATCAGAACCCGGCGCAGCAGAGTCACCGTCTAGACTCGTGAGACAACGCTGTGCACAGAATTCACACTTGGGCGATTGTTTTTTTTTTCTTTTTTTTTTTTGGCGAAGTGTGCTTTCATGAAGTGCTCACTGCCACCCTGCCCCGCCCTTTTTGTTTATGTAGCATTGTGGGGAAAGAGAAAGGGGGGCGGGAGAGAGATACCGACAGGCGTTAACTCGACTGCCAATGCACTTCGCCGCAGATTTTGAGGACGTATCTCTTGAAACTGGTGCCAACCACAAGATTTCCGCTTAAGTGGATGTGACTTCGTTATACTGCTCAGCTGAAATGCCGCATTTGCACTCTGTGCCATAAGAAACTGTAACATTGGAAATATAATTAGTGAAAATTCGGTAATTAGATAACAACACTGCGTGATTCGTCGTGGCAGTCCACCTCTTCAACTAACACAGCCGATGCGACAGAATCTGCCGCGGTCGAGCGGTAAGCGCGAAAAGTTCAACAGGGCAGATATTCGCGATAACCGCCTACACTATGATTTTCTCGTAACGAGGAAATTTGAGCCAACCTCGATGCTGGACATGTATTATTAGCGATGGCAAACATCACTTACGAACGAAAAGCTTCGTTTATTCGGTCCCACTTCACAGAAGGAAAAAAAGGGGGAAAAAAAGAACACCTTGAGTAATTTGGCCACACTCGCTCAAGTCAACATAATAATAATAATAGAGTATAATTATTATTATACTATATAATAATAATAATAATAATAATAGTATGTAGGCCTCATTCCGATGAGGTATACATACGGATTCTCTCATAGCCCGTGTGTTGCTTGTAGGTGTTAAACGCAATACCATAATCTTTTTTTTTTTTTCGTTAGATCACAAGTATGCATCGCCAATTCCATAAGACACAAATAATGCCGCACAACTACACATTCGGTTTCTCTCGAGTACCGTTCGCGTCATTGAGAACACACCGAAGGAAATGTGTTTCTGCAAATTTAAGTCGTTGGTTGCTTCAGATCCTCCAAGTCTCTCAGCCACAAAGCTCGCACAAGTGTAACTGCCCAAGTCGCGCAATAAAGAAACAGACAGGATTCTCTGAAACACAATACGCTGAAAGACTGCTTTATTTCTCGGCACTCACGATACAAAAGGAAACACGTCGAACGACACCTCATATATCGCACAGCAAGCAGGGTTTCGCCATCGGCAAACCGTTCTGAAATTGACGTCCACATGACGTCTTACACAGTACACCATAGTCCTTTTTATTGTCTGAATATTAAGTGAACATTCGCAGCAAGCGACGGCACACAAAGACAAAAATAATGTATATATATATATATATATATATATATATATATATATATATATATATATATATATATATATATATTAGCGTACCCGAACTTTGGGTACGCAATATATAAAGCTCCGAAGCTTCGGCGCCCGCTTTACTCCTTGGCTCATATTCACTAAAATGTTCCTTACGCTAGAATATAATCGTAAGTGAAAATTCCAGCGAATCCAGGTGCTGGAAATATTATTAGCGAAGGCGGCCAGCCAAAGGCAAAGACGACTTACGAACGAAAACCTTTGTGAATTCGGCCTCTTGACCCCCCCCCCCCCCTTTTTTTTTTCCCCGGTCAGAAAGGAGGTCGTCTCCCGTCTGTGGAACATTTTCGCAGCTTTTCTGCACCTTTCGCTACTCCGTTGCAGGCAGCGCCGAACCAGATGCCGGTGCATGCGGGTTTTGCTTTAGCACGCTCGTTAATTTGTCGCCAGCATTCACGCGTCGGCCAATCGCACTGCGTTCGGGAGAGGCCCATAAACGACGAGTGCTGTATGCGGTAATGTTACGCTTGCAATGAGCTGCGAAGTGTATAGGCATTCCATTTAACGCGTTTTCCAAAAGCCACCCTTTAGCAGTTCGGAACGACATTACCTGCAACGGCAACTCAATTTTTAAAGATTTCTTCCGGACAAATATAGTGAAAAAGCGGCGCTACGTCTACAGAATTTCTGCTAAGCAGACGTGACTTCCCTGTACTGCTCGGCTTCATGTTTCGCCATCTCAACATGTTTGCAAAAGGGAATAGACAGGAAAGTTAATTAGTGAATCTATTTAATTAGCTACCTGGACCTTGCAATTTCTCATGCAGGTGACTCTCCCATGGACAACTATGTATGTATATCAGGTAATGCGAAGGTGTGGGGATCGTTCCACACCTGCGGCAAGTTGTTTTCCATCGACTTTCATTGCCATTATCATTTCTGTAATTCAATTAGTAAGTGCAAGTAATTTCCCTTTGCCTCCCCCCTCTCCACACACACATATGCGAGCAATCAACCTCACATAAATTGTCATTACGGGGCTTGACCACCATACGGTGACGAGACGAGCGACATAAATTGCAGCGCATTTAGGAATGCGTATCGCGTCGAGCTTTCCAGCTGCAGCGATAAGGAAATTTGTTAACCGCGCTGATATGTGGCTAGCGCCCAGCGGGCGCGTTAGAGAGGAAGAATCCCCTACTAGATGCATACACGGCGACTGTCGACCATGTGACAACTCTTACTCAACAAAGAGACAGAAAATAATAAGAAGAAAACGGGCCTGGAGGGAGAGTTGCTTACCGGTCCGGTACACGAGCGATACATTTCTTTTTCCCGTTTTCTTTTTTCTTTTAATGGCCCCGCGCGATCGATACGTCGTGGTCTCTGGCCACGAGATCTCACTGCAGATATTAATGGGACGACAAAAGGCGGCCACGCGAGTGCCTTGAACAACCCCAAGCGAAGGAAGCAGCGCTACCATTTTGCGAGCTACACAACCCCCACCTGCCAAAACTCGGCGCAGTGCAGGCAGTGCGCAGGCTATGCATCCAATACGCCTTTATGCACTCCGTCGCCTTGGAGGTCGCGGGTTCAATACCTAGCCGCGCGCGCACAGTCGAAGTTTGCGAGAACTGCGAAGCACGCTATAGGTATAGGTCAAGATATAGGTCAAGTTTAGTCAACCAGAGACAGAAAGGGAGTACAGTCCCAGCAAGGCTAAACTTTCTTCATACAGCCTTTTTTTTTTTTTTTCGTATATAAATCTCGAAGGTAAAGAGAGTTCTTAGCGTCACTGAGTGAAGTGGCGGCTGCGCGACCGATTCAGGTATAAGGAACTCGGGGTTAGGGTGATGCAAGTTATGCCTGCCACGAGCGGAAATAAACATGCATGGCGTTAATATTTTGTATGCATGGTTTGTGGCTGGTCAAAACCTGTTCCTCCTTCCAGGAAGGCTTAAGCCACGTCTTCCTGCAAGTTCTTATACCCCCCACCCCCCTCTGCTTTTCTTCCTTTCTTTTTTTCTTTTCTTGCCTCGACTGCACGGGCTGTTGCTGCGATTTGAGACGGGCTTTCGATTTTCTTTTGTTATTTTTTCTTTTTAATTATAAAATCAATCACAATGCGAGATAAGGGTTATACGTTTCCGGAAGTGAACCATCTGTCGGGATTTCACGGACCGCGTTCTATTATATTTGCACAGCGGCAGTTCTTTTATTCTGTTTACTCCCGATCGCGATTATATGGATCAATGGAAAGCGGGGAGAGCCATTCTGGGCGCACAGTAGTTGACACGGCTGCTGCGCCGTGAAAACAACACAAAATATGGAAAACGAATTTACTTTGCCGATTTCCCTTTGTGGCCAGTCCTACGAATACGCGCTCGAATTGTTCTTTCCATTTTTCTTTCTTTCTTTTTTTTTAGTTTCTTCGGTGGATGCTTCACTGAGACCCGGATCCGTTTCCACAGTTCGTTCGCGAGGAATGCGGCACGCGATTCATCCGTTCGGCCGTGATTACAGTAGGCACATTGTGCGGCGTCGCGACGTAGACGCGATGGCAGCGCGCCGACGCCGGAAATACGCTTCATGTAGCTGCCACTAAACCAAGGGCAATCGTTACTGGAATGCTTATAGGGACGCTACACATCGTTAAGTACATAAATTTATATGTATATCAATGCCCATAAATGTATGTTGTTTAGCTGTGAAACCTACGGCTCGTTCATTACAGGCCGAATGGACCAGAATCTGACGATGCAGCAACACCACAATCGCCTGCCCGATTACAGAGGCGCCGTGCTCACGCTTTCTAGCTCTTCGATCTTCTGTAAGTTTACTATTTGACAGATATCTCAAACCAGAAATGCTGTACGCACGCTCCTGTGACGACTCCTGTAACATATTATATCATCGTCTACGCAAATTAAAAAAAAGAATAAATGAATAAATATATAACATATTTAACAAACTGAAAATAAAATAAAAATTGAAAGCAATAACTCTGCTGCGGAACTTGATTAGCGGTTACGCTGTGAGGTCGTTGGTTCGATACAGGCCGTGAAGGCCGCGTCGTTCAGGCGCATGATATTTTTTTGCCTGTCCTGGATCCTCACATGGCTTGAATTAAAAAGAGCTTCCCCCACGTTCACGGTGGCCACTTCTCGTCCCAATCGATCGATCAATCAATCAATCAATTATAGCTAAGATTGCGCGGCAAGCAACAAGCACGATTACATAATTTGGCCATGCTACCTTTAACGTAACGCTAAATGCAGGCCAGCTATGAACAAACGGCTGAAGAAAAAAAAGAACTATTAAAGAATTTAATCCGCGCGCTGAACACGAAGACGAAGATCAAACGCAAAGCTCAGAAAGCAAACGGAGCCGCCAGCTCCCCTTGAAAGGCGAGCGAGCTTGTAACGGCTTGTAACGGTGGCAAACTTCCGCGGTGCAGTCGTCAGGGGAAGCGCTCGCGCGAAGTTCCAACGACGCGACTGCCGCCAACCGAACTCACCGCGTCGTCGCCGGCAAGCAAACACCTAGCGATGTGAACGCGCGCGGGGCCAGAAAAGTCGAACGAAAATTTTTACGACAGAAAACAACCGATTCCCCGAAAAAAAAAAAAAAATCCCAGCGCTTCCCGGTATGCCCAGAACTTCACACGCAACACTCGAAAACAAAAGAACCGTCGCTCCGTACGTAATCCACACGAGCTGCTTCTCTTCCACAGGCCAGAGAGAACGCGGGCTGTCACACACGCACGCGCATACTCCTCCTCGGTCGGTTAGTCGATGAGCTAAGATATCCGCTTTGTGGAGCGTAGGTAAGTACGCACATACGTACAACACCACTCTCTCAACACATTGGACGCAAAAAAAAAAAAAAAAAGAATCACGAGTGTCTTTGAGCACTGAGCGAAACACACCGGCGAAGGTGGCGATGGCGCGCGGAACTTCAAGGCAGATGGAGCGCCTGGTGAAAACCATCACACACACACATCCGACACCCACCAGCACACGGTCGAAACAACACAGTTTGCCTGCCCGCAAGACATGACTGGAGCCGCGTGTGCGCGCGATCCCTTTGAGAGACGACGAGTGGCGGCGGTTGTCTGCTTGCCGAAAGCCGAAAGCAAAGTTAGCGCCAAGCCATGGGACAGCAAGCGCCATCTGTCGCCGGCCGGCGTCCCCGCGGTTGTAAACAAACGCACGTGTCGCGGCCAGCTTTTTCTCACTCGGCGGAGGAGCACGCATTACTGCGGGGGGTCTTGATCCTTCCCACCTCTCTTCCTCGCGTCATCTCCTTTCTCGCCTTCAGCGGGAATCTCTCTCCATCTCGAACGCTTCTCTCTTGGCCGCCCACTTTCTCACCGGATTCGAACTTGCGTACAAATGCGTACGAAATTTGGCATCGCTAGGTGCGCCGAAGAGGCTCGAGATGCTGGTCGACGGGGATCCGCGAATACGCATTCGGCCTCGCATGACGCTCGAGAACCCCTTGCGCGCGTAACCAGTGTAACTTCGCCTCTCCTGTTGGTGGTCCGATCGCCGGCATTCATCGAGGTCGTGACGCGACATCTTCGAGTCATTAGGAAGTGTAACACAAATGCGCAGGTCAGCTTGGTGGGAATAAGTTAAGAGCTAGGTGTTGCTAGTTTGAGGCCAAACAAGATGGCGTAGACGCGCTTTCGTCATCAGCAGTTCCGAGGTGCGTCTATTCCGACGTTTTGAATATCCGTGGACGGTGTTACAGGTGTCCGGTAAAACGAAGACGATCGGTATTTTTCTTCCCTTTTTCTTTCTTTCCTCCACTCCCCCTCTTTTTTTTTCTTTAATTCACGTGGGAAATTGTTTCGGCCTCCTGTGGGCAGCGGAGAAAAGACCCCGTTGTTAAACCTAAACAATAGCTTATCTGGCTCTCTGCAGGGGCGCCTCTTGGCGGGATGATCTGCCCTGACTTAGACCACGCAGGCTTTCATAACGTACACGAAAGCCTCATCACAACATGCGGAAATTCGTGATCTTCCATTTTCGCCGGGTTGCGACTTTTGCTGTCGGGAATCGAACCCTGTACCAGAGAAAGGAGGAAGTCACCCGAGGGGTGGATATACGAAAGATTATCTGACTGCATATACATGTATGACGAGCCTTTCAAAACGCATTATCATCAGTGCCTGTCTCTTTCCGCATAGTAGCTATAGAAGCGCGTGCCAAGTTTCCTTCGCTGCTGCGGCAGAGGAGGCCTTTCTCTGTCCGCGCGCTTCTCGGCGTGGGTATATCGCCCTCTCCGACCAATCGCGAAGCTACGGCCGGGTGTGCCAGCTCTCGTCGACGATTGTGTGGGATAATCAGCGGAAAGCGTTTACGCATCATGAATCACGAGATTAAATAAACACGCCGCAAAAGATAGAGAGAAAGAGAGAGAGAGAAAGAAAAAAGAGAAGATGAGAGAGAGGGGAAAAAAAAACCTCCTACGATCGAATTGCTCGTAGGATGACATTGCGAACAATCCTGATGCTGGACATATAATTAGGAAAGACGGCCAGCCAATGGGAGAAGACATTTACAAACGAAGAGCCTTGCGAATTCGTATCCCAAGAGTGTACGCGTCACGACGTCACGATATCTGCGGTGTCACGCGCTAGCGCAGCCAATAGAGACACGCGCAGCACTCTATTATTATTATTATTATTATTATTATTATTATTATTATTATTATTATTATTATTAGCAACTTCATCGTACGTAGCCTTATTATGCTGCACGACATCAGCAAATTTTGAACCGAGTCATGAGAGAATGTCGATGACGCCAGGTATAAAAGCAAACTCCAGTAACAATTTAAATTTATTCACATCAGTGAGCACTTCGCGACAAGACAGTGATGACGAGATAGACGACTTCATTTACAGTCTCTCTCTCACTCCCTTATATCTCTTTTGTTTCCTTCCTTTCATCAACGACTAAGCAGCTCCGTTGTTACTGAGACGCCAACATATCTTACAGACATTGCTACTATGCGTATGCGTCATAAACCACGTGAGTGAACTAGGAACACACGTAGCGCGCAACCTTTAGTTAAACGCCGAAGTCAACCGTGGCTGATGAGATATTCATGAGTTGAGGGGGCAGGATGTGTGGTCCGAATTAGGCACTGTACGACTATGTGACGTCAGCTGCGACTGTGTGCGTCAGTGTGCACCTGTGCAGTCACAGAGATTAGAAGAAGGAACGGACACCAGAGTGCGTGAGCGACGCAGAGGGAAGGCTTCGCTTAGCGATCTCTCTGGACAGATGCCAGCTATACCAGTACGGACACCTATACAAGATAGATCCATCGTGCGACTTTTACATGCCGCGAGGTCTTCGACGGGACTCGAGCTTGTCACCACAGCACATTCGCGGCCCATGGCAAGGCACCACCGATGCGTTACGCGCCACGAAAGCGCTGCTGACGTTCTTGTGGGCCACGAGCCTCAGCGGAACTTTGTAGATAGCTATATAGGGTATTTATTTGTGTGTATGACTGTATGTGCTGGCTAACAGCCAGGATTTCTTTTTTTTTAACATTACGCTGTGTATAACGTCTCAACGCAACATATCTTGCTGCTTTTATGTAATACTTCTTGCTGTTCTTCCTGCTTTTATGCAATGATTATCTGCTCATTCCTTTTTCTTTTTTTGACATCTTTCTGTACATATGTAAATTTAATCGTTTTGTGCCATTGTTGGAATCCCTTTATGCATCAATATCTTTTTACCGATCGTATCTTGTGATAAACTGCAGCATATGCTATAAATAGGCATAGCGTACCGTACCGTACACTATGCCTCTTCGTAGGCCTGTGAGGTCTTTCTAAATAAATAAATAACATCTCCATCATATCATGAGGGCCTGTTTCTCTCTCTCTCTCTCTCTCTCATGACGTCGCGAATAGCTGGAGATTAAATTTCAAGGTCACACACACACACACGGGCGCGCGCGCGAGAGAGAGAGAGAGAGCATATAATTGTTGTGGAACCACTCAAGTGAGCTAATTAAATTAGGGAGTTCCACGATCGGGTTATGAGGCACGCCGTAGTGGGGGACTCCGGAAATTTGGACCACCTGGGGTTCTTTTACGTGCACTTAAATCTAAGTGTCTGGATGTTTTCGCATTTCACCCCCATCGAAATGCGGCCACCGTGGCCGGGATTCGAGCCCGCGACCTCGTGCGTAGCAGCCCAACACCATGGCCATTAAGCAACCGTGGAGGGTACATAAGTGATTTCAATAAATATGTTATAATTAAAACAAGAAGAAGCAAAAGAGGAGCGTCTTGTAGCTGTTGTAGTTGTTGGGGCACATTTATAGCTTCCGGTCCCAAATTTTCTAAAGTGAAGTGAAACATCAAGCATCCAAATCAAATCTGCGCTGGTAAAATATTAATCAGCGCGATATAAAAACAAACAACGATAATGTTCTTTGTGCTGTCTACTTGTTTGTCCTTCTGTTTGCTTGTATCTACCTCGACCCGCGTCTTCGTTTCACGCTCATTAATATTTATTAGTGAAATATGAGCCAACGTACACAGAAACGAGAAATATTGCAATACAAATCTGCCAACACCACAAGATATCCGAGAGAAAATTGCAATTTTTTCTTTAACTTCACCGGTAAGAATGTTTAACACTGACAAAGTTAACATGTCACTCTGCAATTTAAGTGAAAGCGCTTTACTCAATATATACCTTAGTTTTGCAAAACCACATCGATTTTCGAAGGATTCACGTAAGGCAGGCGAACAGGAATAGCGGGCCGAGAGTTGGCATTTAGTTAAGTGCAGCGTGTGCAGATACTTGTGAGTAATTTACTACTTGTCTCGCGGAACCCCAAACTGTTAATGACTTGCCAAGGTTGTAAGGAACCTTGGTAGAGATGGCGAGCATCAAGGCAGCTCGCGGAGAGCATTCTACAAATATTTTTTTCATAGCCCGAAGGCCGAGCAGAGGAAGAACTCGGGGTGAGCAAGTAAAGAAATAATAAAAAAATTGTGCGGTAAATACAAAGTATAAGGAGAACGGATATATAGCGATATATTCTACGGACACATATTTTTGCCATTAATTAGCTTATATAAGTGTGCCTAGAAAGCGAGGAGGGCCTGATCGTAGCAAAGTACTGATAGCACCGTAGCTACGTTTCAATGCTTTGCGCGAAGAGTGCTAAGCGCACCGCACAACAGACCCTTGCTTTGCTCCCAACGGAATAGCGACCGAATAATTTCCTCCAGACATGGGCCCTATACCGAGACACGTGGTGCTGATGCGGCTACCAACGAACCTATGGTCGCAAGTCGCTACGCTAGTGTTTAGACTACACTCAGGCTCCGACCACTGGCATTAAGCTTCTCCAGGGCGGACATATGAACCGTCTAAAGCGTCAGCACTCACGATGCAGATTAGTGAGTCTTCCTCGTCGCTTCCTGAACCGATTCGCCGCAACTCTCTAAAGGTGAAAGCAAAATAAGAAAGAAGAAAGAGATAAAAGACGTTTAAGCAGCAACAGCAACGAACCTCAGGTGTGTACATATGCATGTGCACTCATGCCCAACATGGGGGCGCATGGGTGCATGGATTCCCTGGTTCCTCATCCTTCGTCCGCGTCGTGGTTTAGCGCGTGCAACATCAATTTTCGAAGGATTCACGTGAGGCAGGCAGAACAGGAATAGCGGGCCGAGAGTTGGCATATAGTTAAGTGCAGCGTGTGCAGACACTTGTGAGTCATTTAGTATGTGTCTCGTCGAACCTCGAACTGTTAATGACTTGCCAAGGTTGCAAAGGAACTTTGGTATAGTTAGTGGGCATCAAGGCGAAGAGCATTCTGCAAACTTATTTATTTATTTATTTATTTATTTATTTATTTATTTATTTATGCTTTCAAAGCCCGAAAGCACAGCAGAAAAAAAAAGAGCAGGGTGAGCAAGTGAAAAATACCCCCCGTGGTTGCTCAGTGGCTATGGTGTTGGGCTGCTGGGCACGAGGTCGCGGGATTGAATCCCCGCCACGGCGGTCGCATTTCGATGGGGGCGAAATGCGAAAACACCCGTGTACTTATATTTGGATGGATGAATGTTATGAGCGTCCGCTTTGAACGGGGCGGAGGGTTGCGCCACGAAGCTCTTGCTATTATACTGCCTAATGTCCTACCTAGGTTGAAAAAAAAACAAAGAAACATTGTGAACTCCCACAAACAAATTTTCTGATCCCCTATTGCGAACTGTGCTTTTGTACGTCTCAGTTTTTTTGTCGTTTCCCTACTTTTCTTCCACCAATATTCCAATCGCCTCTTACTATATTTAGGTGCACGTTAAAGAACCCCAGGTGGTCAATATTTCCGGAGTCCTCCACTACTGCGTGCCTCATAATCAAAAAGTGGTTTTGGCACGCAAAACCCCATATTTTAGTTAATTAAGTAAGTGAAAAATAAATATAAAATTGCGCGCTAAATACACGGGATAAGGAGAAGGGGTGGTTTAACAGCCGTCTTGAAGGCGTGCGTATGCCAGCGATGCCAGCAATGGACTCAGAAAGGCGGTTACAGTCACGAATAGTGCCTTGCGCAAAAGAATCGTCGTACAGGCCATGGTGACATATTGCAACTGCGATATGACCGATACGAAATATAAAATGGGCCAGTGACAAGCTTCTTTCTCTTAATACAGGACTTACATACTAAACCTTGTTAAAAGGAATGTCTCGTTATGGCAGGTGGTAGTATTTGTAAACAAACAAACAAACAAACAAACAAACAAACAAACGAACAAACAAACAAACAAACAAACAAACAAACAAACAAACAAACAAACAAACATATAAATAAGATCTTATGAAAGAGGAAAAGGTCAGCGTACTTGATACGGGATGCAAGGTGAAGCAAATGGAGAGCGTTATGATCATTATTTTTTGCTGATGCCACGCCGACAAGACGAGGGTAATTTGCTAACACGTAGCGAGCGGCGCGGCTTCATCAGTGTCTTCGTGATGATGATCGATTCACGTGGTTTAACGATCCAAAGTGACGCTGCGGCCGTGAAAGGCGCCCTTATACGGAGGTCTCCTCGTTGAAGGGAATTGGACCGACGACCTCGTTGTGAGCGGCCCAACGCCATACACCACTCAACCGCTGTGGTAGCTAGGCAATGTGTGGGTCTTCGTGGCAAACTTCTGCAGACTTTGAGCGACATGCGCAAATTATACGCAGCGCCCCGTATAAGAAGAATGCATTTGGATGGATGGATGGATGAAAAACTTTATTAGGGTCCTTTAGGGCATTTGGAAGTACTTGCGAAATGGTTCGCTCTAAGTACAGACGCTGTGCTTGGAGCATCTTTACTGTAATTATATACGAACATCTCACTCACGATCCTTCTCTTTTTTTATTTTTTAGCTAAACCGGGTGATTTATTTTTTAGGCTGCGCAGAATTAAAAAAAATAATAACCTATGACGCAATTGAAGTCTTTGATTTGGATCAGCGTGACGATGCGGACATCATTTGCACGAGAAATCGAAATGCACGATCAACTAATTGTAACCAAAGTTCGCCAATTAAGTTCTGAAATTGTTGCTTTACGACACATATTACAATTAACGAACTGCAGCGAGTCAGTTTCCGAAGGCACCTATAACGAATTCTCGAGATGACACCAGTTTCGAGATATTCGTTCCAAAAGCGTGCTACGGAACGCATAGGAGTTCCAGTTATTCTTGTGCTTCAATGGATAAAACAGCGTTTTTTAAACAAATTGAGTGGAACAACAGCGCACTTTTACCGCAAGTTTGATGGCGCAAGCCTCGGGACCAGAGAAACGTTCTCATTAGACTATCGCTAAACCTCGACTTCTATGAAGTGTCTTGAATTTAGGAGAGAAAGCTGGGGGGTGAATTCTATCTAGCGCAGGAAGCTGAGTTTTAATATAGGGACTCAATTTACGAAAAATGCATACCACTTTCGACGTATGCGTTTCCAAAGTGCGCGACGAAATGCATTAGTGTTCCAGTAACATATCTAGCTTAATTTAAGAAGACATTTTGTTTTAAAAAGTATGTGGAACAACAATGCATGTTTACTGCAAGTTTGAGAGTCTAAATTTGTGTTAGCTTAAAAATTAGTTCTAAGTGAATGTGCTTTGTGATATAACTGGCTTAAATTCGTCAATTGCAGTTTGTGCGCTAAAGTAATTTGTTAAAAAAGTCTGATTAATGAAATTTTGTTAATTAGACTTCTATATATATCGGGAGCTCGCCCAACGGCATAAATGATTATAAATATACATACAGGTTTATACAGGCCGGTATAGGCGATATACACCGGTAGTGCTCGATGGTTGGGCTCATGGAGCCAAGAATGAAGGATGAAGGCCCACTGTTTTCAAATAGTTTATTAGTCGTTATGCTTTCTTTCTTTCTTTCTTTCTTTCTTTCTTTCTTTCTTTCTTTCTTTCTTTCTTTCTTTTGTGCGTATGTGTTCGTGTAACCCAGGTCAGAGCGTAGATGTGTGCGATATGGCAAAGGCTATTTTAATAATTTCCTGCTAACGTTGAAAAAAAAAATGACAAGAAAAAAATGGCGGTGCATATCCCTTCATTGGAGACGATTGTCAACGTTATAATGCTATTAAAAATATTTAACATTATGGGTGTGTAATTAAAAATGGGGGATATATTTTATATGTTATGATGATTATTAGGATTATAATAATGATGGAAGTAACGGAAGAGAGTTGTGAGATGTACAAGCGGAGGGCGTTTATTAAAGTGATCCACGCAGCATGTGACGAGGGTCCTTTTTCGCACTTCCCTTCTTCTTTCATTGAACGTCAGCACATAGCCAGCGACTCAAGTTGGCGTAAAAGAGGCTAGGGACAGACAGGCATAGGTACCGCAAAAAGCGTGAAGTATCGTAAGAATGGCAGTGGCATTAAAAACATCCGGTGTCACATCCTGCACGTGAGCAGAACGATAACTGCTTATTGTCGCAGACGCTGCAACTTGTCTTGCTCAAGGCGAACTTCTTACCTTGCTCCTCTTCCAACAAACGGTCAAAACGCTCTTGGCATGATGTGCGGCAAGAGCGTTCGAGCCTGAATGCGTGGGGAGCAAAGAACCATAATGAATTAATTGACAAATTAGTTGAATGATCAGTTGAGCAGCACTTGGGCAACCAGATACCCTATGATACAGAGCTCCGGACTAATTTTTATCCCCCGGGTGTTTTTCTGGTTGACCTCTTTGCCTTTCCTGTCCTTGCTTTCTTTCTGGAGTTCTTCCCGGGATCATGGAAATCGAATCCGCGACCTTGAGTTGAGAAGGAGAACGCCAAGGAGTTATGTGTTTGTTGTCATCCCTGTTGACGCCCCCGCCCTTTTCTTTAAATTTATTGCTTACTTGATTGCTCTTCTCGGAATGACTATTGTTCACAGCGGGGATCGCCTAGAAGCGGTGGCAAACAAACAAACAAACAAACAAACAAAGTTTTAAAAAATGGAGTAGTAACAATTACAATGAAAAATTTCCATTCATAAAAAAATAACCTAGTTATGTAAAGCAACACAATGTAGGGTTGCGACAAGAAAAAAAAAATGAGAAAACGAAGTTTATTTATCTGGGAGATTCAATGATTGCTCCGGCTTGAGCTCATTTACCACGACAGTCGCAGACACTTGTAGAGGACGCCGCCATCTTGATTCGCAATACCGTATTGTGTTACATCAGCGAGGTGACTGCGATAGCGCTGCGCACCATGTGCCGGACTGTTAACCCCGTACGGATGTGTTTGCAAGGAGTTGTCGCTGGCCTTGGCTATGGAAATCGTAATGTGACCCTCCAGTGTGTAGGCAGGCAGCAAGGCTGCCGCCCGGCCACTTGCCATGCAATAGAGGCATACTTCGCGAACGGCTGACTTAATTCCTGGGTACTACTGAGCGCGTCAGACACGACACGTATCAAGAAAAAAAATCGACATTCGAAAATAAAACATGCATTTACCTCTGAGCGATGTATATACGCACGCGTTTGGGACCCTTGGTTCCTGTTTTCGACCTGATAGTTTGTACCCTTCCAAAGACTTCCGAAACAAAGAGAGGGGGCAAGAAGATCAAGGGTAGAATTCGTAAGGTTTCCTGTTCGCAAGATTGCACGCTCTTCGCCGCGATCAGGCAGCGCTGAAACCTCGCATGCCGACAACAGCGTTGCGGCACACGCACAGCCTAGCGAGTGGAGGAAACAGGGTGTTTAACTGAGCTAGTTGGTTCGTTCTTCAAGGATTGTGGCAGCAGAAGTTGTAGAACACGGACACGTAAAGGAACGGAACAGACGTGGACGTAACATGCTCTGTCAACTGAATTCTTTATCGAAATTCCCGCACTTTTTATTTAATTTAAAATTAAATTATGGGGTTTTACGTGCCAAAACCACTTTCTGATTATGAGGCACGCCGTAGTGGAGGACTCCGGAAATTTCGACCCCCTGGGGTTCTTTAACGTGCGTCTAAATCTAAGCACACGGGTGTTTTCGCATTTCGCCCCCATCGAAATGCGGCCGCCGTAGCCGGGATGCTTTTTATTTCATCGCCAAATCCTTTCCCTCTTGTCTTCCTGGGGCTTGTCGCAAGAAAGCGACTTCTTTTCTTGTCAAGGGCACAGACGGTGTGCTTATACATTGCGCTCCTGTTTGACTTATCTCCCATGCTTCAAGGATCTCGATCCCGAGTTATCGGACCGGACGAGAGAGCACGCATCATCACTTTCAGGGGCCCCTTGACAGGAATCTAGCCTTGTACAACTAACACTGTAAAAAAAGAAAAAGGAAAATATAACGAAGTTCGCACGTGCACTCCCCCCCCCCCGCATTGCATGATGTGCAAGTCCGGAAAAAGAACGACGATAAACTAACTTGGGAGATTCTTAAAGTATGAGAGAAAAGTCAAACAGGAGTGAAATGTGTAATCACACCATCTGTGGCCTTGACAACAAGAGAAGTCGCTTTTTCTTGCGAGAAGCCCCAGGAAGACAACGAGGATAACGATAGGAAGATAACGAGGATAAGACTTGGCGACTAAATAAACAGCGCGGGAATTTCAATCAAGAATTGTGTTGACGGTGCGCTTACGTCAACGTCCGTTTCGTTACTTTCTGCGTCAACGCTGTATACAAATTCTGCTGCCACAATCCTTGGAGGAAACAGTTTTGAGGAGAGCATGCTGGCGAGCTCGCGTGAACAAATTCACCGCTCGTCTCGGGGCACATGTGTCAATCTTCTGACCTGAGTGAGCACAGGCGTGCTGTATAGAACGTAGAATCGCGCGTGCGCTTCACAGAACGGCGCTTCATCCTTGGCCAGATCATATATTGACGCATCAGGCTCAATCAAACGTTAGTGCAGGTGCGCGCGTCATTTATCGTTCGAAAATTTGGTGCCGTTTTTCGTGGCTCCTAGCGGACGGTGTGAGCATATTTCAGTTGCACAATCAAAGTGCCGCGTAGCGCCTCCACTGGTTTGCATTCTCTCTAGTGGCCCTTTAGGGTTGCTTTGCGCATTTTCTTTCTTTTCCCCCTCGGCTCGCCTCCCTCGAAAACTCCTGGCGATTTGACGAGCGTCTCAGTGCCAGGAGAAACCACTTGCAACCGTGTCAGCGACTCGGAGACGCTCATTAGGGCTCAATGCGACGGCTTGCGCGTCGTCAGGCGAGCGTGGCGCCCGGGGCGAGATCGATACGCGGCCAGCCTTTCACACGCCTCGATCGCGGACGCCTGCGAAGGTGGCCGCGGGGATCCCACTGCCGCGTCGGGAACGCAGAGAACGGAGATGGCTGTGTACACTCACCGCCTTATTACGCCTAATGGAATGATGGACGGGGGGAAATATCGGTCCCACGATTTTACGTAAATGTGGCATGCGCGGCTGACGGCGATACGATTCAAACTTTTTGCGCAGTTGTATGTAGGTTTCTGAACCGCGTCAGAACGTTCTTTTTACCGGTTTCGATCCCGTATTAATCGACAACGCAGGTGCTATCGATTGCTGACTTTCTCTTCCTTTATATCCCCATATGTTTCGTTATTCCTTTCGTCTATTTTCTTCGAACCGCAACGCGACGACAAAAGGTGCACTGTTCTGAGCAACTTTCATTTCTTGAAGTAAAAACCCGGGGAAAGCTCAGCTCCATTTCGCCTCCCATAATTTGCCATACCCACCACTACCAATAACATATTATCTATTTGTTATAACTAACTAACTAACTAACTAACTAACTAACTAACTAACTAACTAACTAACTAACTAACTAACTAACTAACTAACTAACTAACTAACTAACTAACTAACTAGCTAACTAACTAACTAACTAACTAACTAACTAACTAACTTTGTTAGTCAAACCAGGGTCCTTGAAGGACCCTGGTTAAACGCATACGTAGTACAGCGCTATAGTATACACGAGAAATGCGTAGCCTTTGAGGCTTTCCGCAAAGCATCTCTTTTCTGAGACCCGCCGTGGTTGCTCAGTGGCTATGGCGTTAGGCTGCTGAGCACGAGGTCGCGGGCTCGAATCCCGGCCACGGCGGCCGCATTTCGATAGGGAAATGCGAAAACACCCGTGGTACTTAGATTTAGGTGCACGTTAAAGAACCCCAGCTGGTCGAAATTTCCGGAGTCCTCCTCTACGTCGTGCCTCACAATCAGGAAGTGGTTTTGGCACGTAAAACCCCATAATTCACCTCTCTTCTGAGAACTGTTGTGAAAACGGCCGGCCCTGAAAGATGCTGCTGCTGCTGCAAAGGATGCTCGGAAAACGCAACGAAAACATACAAAACGTGCGCATGCTACTCGTAGAGTGTACTACGCAGTATACATACAGACTGTTTCCGATCGTTCTGCACAGGCAGTCGAGAGGATCAAGAAGCAGCAGGCAACGAGGCTGTGTAATGCGCTCTGTAATGCGCTCTATGAGTGATGAAAAATGGCCTATGTGGACAGCTAGACATATATTAGTCCCATTTTTATTGTCGCCTATACAAAATACTTGCCAGCTTTCAGATTTTTTTTAAAAACAATATCGATCTGTGAAGCTGTCAATTTACTTACGAATAATGCAGACGTCTCAACCTGCTTAAATAAATAAATAAATAAATAAATAAATAAATAAAACGAGTTAGAGAAATGGGTCGTTTCAAGGTTTCAACAGCTGCACAAAATGCCTATAGCAGCTGTGCATCTATAATGGGCTGCAAAATTGCGTTATGCACTGCTGTGTTGAAGTTCACGATGTTGAATAGTGGCGGTGGAAGCTCGAAAAAGCGGTTCCAGTCAAGCCTGTTTTAAGTTAGAAGGAAAGTTACCGTGAAGTATATGGCGCAGGGCCGGATAAAGGATATTTAGCAGCAGCCTGGGGGAAGAGCGGGCAGGTGAGCTAATGAGCCTTCCTTTGCGGGCCCCAATTTGATAGCGATTATGGCTGGACGCATAACTGCAGGCAAGAGCCGGAGCCTGAAGTACACATAGGCAAAAGGTGGGTGTTGCCGGGGCCGTGTTCTCCATCGATCGCTCTGTAGGGTGTATACTTTCATGTAATTTATTAATCGAGGGCCCATTACACAGTCCTACACAGGGAGACTGTACTAATCGAGAGCACGAATAAAGAGATCCAGATTCCCATAGAATGGATGTTGTATTTGCGGCTTGAAGCTCCTGCTAATGGGCCACTGTGTGAGCGCCAACTCAGAAAAGACGTGCTGGGGAGTCATTCTGCAAGAGTCCACCTAGTGGACTGTCCATTTCGGCCGTTCCTGATTGGCTAGGGCCGTTCGTATACTCCTCGCTAGTACAGTTGCACCCAATCAGCAGCGGCCGAAATGGACAGTCCACTAGGTGGACTCTTACAGAATATTCCCCCCCCCCCCTCCCTGCAGTCGGCGTGACGTCGAGTGAGGGATCACGAGCTTCCGCGTCGGACGCGTCAGAAGGTCAGAAGCAGGGGAGCGGGCTGAGAACGAAAGCTTTGGCAGTGCCAGAGCCGCGCTGGAGTTGGCAGCTACGCTATGACAAATAATAAGACATGTAGGAGGATTTTATATATATATATATATATATATATATATATATATATATATATATATATATATATATATATATATATATATATATATATATATATATATATATATATATATATATATATATATATTTGTATAGAATCGTTGCCAAGGGCCCGTCCGCATTGATAGGTCCCCGTGTGTGACGAACTGCAGAGGAAGGTATATATTTCTATAACGTTAATCTCTGGAAGCGTTCGAACAAGGGCGTTTGCTTTTGCCCTGTCAGATGCTTGCATGCAACGACGTGAAGTCCACGGTAAGGTGGAAATATACGTGCGTCAGTACGCGTAGCTATACCGCGTAGGTGACAAAAAAAAAAAAAAAAGATCAACGGCGATTTAGCGATGAATGTCGGAGAAATACGCTCGCATATTATACGTCGCACCTCTTTGAGGTCACGGATCCGTGATTTGAACCGTGTTAACCACATCGCAAAGTGTTGTGCAGTAGCTCACTCGACGTACGTCCTGCCTCTTGGAGCAACGAAGTGCAACTGACGGTGGTTCGTTCGGATGAGACCACCGTTAATAGCACTATATATATATATATATATATATATATATATATATTCAAGAGGACAGCAGGCAATAAGAGTTCACTTGTTTGGCACGCGTGATGCTCCCTCGCCTTGCTCTGCCGAGAAGCGCTTTCCAACATTCGCGACCCGGAATCGTGCCGAAGCATCGCGGTGGTTCACCAATGTCACTGTGACTTCGACGTCCACAACAGCCGCCGCCCCGACAGTCTCCTCAGTCGACGGTACGCTGCCCCCCTTTTCGACTGCGGAACCCGTACTCTGATTCATAGCAGTCGAATCGCAGTTCGCAGCACGACGCATCATGTCTGACCTTACAAAATACCACTGCGTTGTAAGAAGTATCCCGCCGGCCGTAGCCAGTGAAATGAGGGACCTCTTGCTTGCACCGCCTGCAGAAAATGCACATGCAAATTGGAAAGAAACCCTCGTCCAAGTTAAGCCCGCCGAACCACAGCGACTGCAGCAATTGCTTCGCGGCACGGACCTCGGTGACCGTACTGCTAGTCAGCTCTTGCGGCACATGCAACAATTGCTTGGCGAAACAAATTCTAGACGGTTCATGTACCGATACTTTTTTTTTTGACAAATGCTTTTCCACTTTGACAATCATAACGCTAACACACTGAAAAAAGATAAGCGAGGAATTTTCCCCCGAATGGCGAAGCATTGTTGACAGCGGTAGCACAGTTTAACGTTGCGCTGGGACTCGTGTAATACGGTGTTCTATATAACTACGCGTGGGTGCAACGTCTTTGCGCTACGCGGCACGCAAGGCAAGTCGCTTGCTGGCCAGGGACAGCGCCCAGCCGGCGACTCACCGCCCAGCCGGCGAATCACCGCATGGAAGCCAGTGACCCTATACGCCGCCGATATATAACGAGCGCCGCCGTTCGCGTGTTCATGGTGTGACACCATAGGAGGGTTGCCTTGACAGTGCCAAGGAGGTTTAAAAATTACAAAAAAAAAGGAAGAAACCGCCTTGGTCGGTGCTCATCGAAGCATTTAGACAACTTGACGTTCACCGCTCAGACCAGAGCGCATACGTGCAGCAAGCGCCTCAGCGGGAACGCGTGCATATGTTAATGCGGGTGCGCACAACATCACCCGTGCCAGCACCGGAAGGCAGAAGGACGCTGTCCTTGCCCTGGCGCCGAGGCGATTTCAACGACGGCGCCTCCTCGGGCGTCCGTACATAATGGCTATACCAATAATAATAATAATAATAATAATAATAATAATAATAATAATAATAATAATAATAATAATAATAATAAAAGCTATGGGGGAGAACGGGGCAAGAGTATAGAGAACATTGCCTTGGGACCCCTGTCCACATATTTATTGTCCCGAAGTTTTCGTCGATTTGCGGACACGAAGCCGTATACACCGAGATTAAATTCAGGGCCGCCGTTGCAATATAACGTCTTTTATTTATTTGGTTTTAGTTACTGAAGATTTCTTTTTAAATATCCCCTTAAGAGCGCGATTCCACCGACCTGTTAAGATGGGATATGAACAGGTGGCCATTAGTACACGGTAAATCACAATCTCCATGCAGCCATATAATTTATTCATTTATGTATTTATTTTCATTTCTTAATCAATTAATTTATTTATAGTACCTTCAGGGCCAGAGACATTGAAAAGATGCCCGAATTCACTTAAGTTTTCATTTTAAGGTATACATGTTGAACTTGTGAAACTGCAGCGGTCCTGAAGTTATGCCTGCTCAGCGGAAATACTAAGGCTAGCACCAATTCTGACATCTGCGCCTCCACATTGTGGCGCGAAATATACCGGCGTTCCTGTTAACAGTTTCACAAGAGCCTCCCTTTGAGAGATTGGAACGATAACAACTGCAACGCCAGCGTATATTTTAGCACACTTTCCGGACGTTTATCTCGGAATTCATGCTGGGTTTTGTTAAACCTTACATTAAACCTTACATTATATTAAGTGAATGTTGTGTTATAACGTACATAAATATGCGCGCGAGCAACCACACGCGGATCCAGGGGGGGATGCCCGGATCTTCTGTTAACATTTGTGTGCGCGTCGCCAGCGTACGGCACATGACAAACTCGTTAAGTACTTCTTCCCAGCTGTCATTGTTATTTTGCTCTGGAGAGTCAAGATAGGTTTAGTGATTATTGAAGAGAACCCGTCAGCACGTAAAAAACATCGTCAACGCTATCAATCACCATCCCATAGTCAGATCCCCCCCTCCCCCCAAGAAAAAAAACTTCGATCCGCGCTTGCGTGCAACCGTTCGTTGCCAATGCCCCCGACCGCTGCGTTGCGACGACATTGGCTGCTTTTCTACAGATAGCGTGCAGAAATGCCCAGAAGAGCGACAGCGCAGTGCTTCGTTCGAGCGACCGGCAGCAAGCCAGACTTTGAGGAGCGCGCCCTGTTCCTCATACTACGTCAGCGGCGTGCTGCCGGAAGATGGCGCCAGCGTGTGGCATTGCTGCGCCGCGCCTAGCTGTCTGATTGGCTTCGCGAAAGATAATTTCAGTTCATGACAGCAACATTTCATTTAAACGTTGCTCATTCGGCCACTTGCTTTTAAAGCAAAGCTTTGTTTGCCTCTTCTCCCGACTTTCCGGGCGCTGCTGCTGCGAAGGTCTTGCCGCGCGTGCCGCTGGGTTTCCTGCAACACCACCAGATGGCGTTGGCCTCCGCGTATCCTGGCCAGTACCGCCGCGGCAACGTTTCCTAGTTTTTGCGTATGTCATGTGTTGTGCTTGCTTTCCTATGCGACAAAAATGCAGATGCTGGGCTGTGGAGGTCGCTTTCTGGGCTGCGATAGCGCAAGCATTACAATCGTTCACAGTCTGAAGAGAGGGCTTGTAGCTGTCGTCTCAACAGCGTGCTGGCCACGTATGCAGTAGGAGCACGCAAACACGCGCCAGCAAAATGGCTCCAAAGCGCGCACTCAGCGTCGAGAACACCCAGGCCCGAAAGAAGCGGCGCGCAGAACAGGAATTGTCTTCGTTACGCAGCGAAACGTGGTGCAGACTGCTGCTTACACGATGCGATGCGCCATGTGAGGCAATGATAATGATCAACTCTCTCATACATCATGAACAATGACGTACTACAACGCCTAAAAGTAAGCACGTCTCCTTGTCTATTCTATGGACTACACAGAGTAACAGCAGTGGTGTGCGCAAGGTAACGTGTAACGTCAGCTCACCGCCCTCGTATTGGACCAAATGCTGAAGAAATTACATATTCGCCGTCAACATCACCGCTAATTATCGTCAATCAAAGCAAACAGCATACAAAGCTTCGCTTACATCGATTCCCACAGTGCGCGGGATCCGTCGATTTTTTTCGATGCACACGTTAAAATGCCAGAGCAATGCAGTGAAACAGAACACTGGCGCCTGTAGCCAAAACAACACAAATGACAAAATTGCGTCCATCAATCAAGCAAGTTTCTGTTTCTTCTTTTCAGTGAAAACAAGCAAATTCTATCTTTGCAAGAACAGTTTTACAGCGAAGCTGTTAAGGGCTCGTTCCCCCAGGATCGTGTCCGTGTGTAGATACAAAATCCCGAAGATATATTGCAATGCCGGGCCGACCCGCGGCGGAGGTGCAGTTCGCCATTAAGGGGCCCACATACACAGCTTTGCTGGTCGTTCTTCATCACAGCGTGGAAGGGCACTGAGTTTTCTTTGTCGCGGGCGCGGCTCTTTCTTGCTCCCGTGCTTCATCACAGAGTCTTAATTTCAATCCGGAGTCAATATTGAGCAATAACTTTAGTTTTCTTAGAAGCTTAACTTATCCTGCAAAAACGAATAAAAACCGTGCAGTTCCGCCCGAAGGGCAAAGTAATGAGAGCGATAGTAAAGTTTATCTTTGCGCTGAAGCTCCTCAGACAGTTTTTTAAAGGTTCGCGGAGGCGACACGTTGGTGTGACACAGCACGCGAGGCAACCACTGCTGCGTAGGAGAAACAGCGCCCTGGCAGCTAGCAGGCGTCTCACAATGCTGGCATGATGAGGACCACGGGCAGTAGCGTTGCAGGCGTAGCACCTCCATATGGTACACGAGACGTAACCGGCCGACAACCTGTCAGCGTTTGTAGCTTGAAGTGTCCGCTCTGCTCGGACCGCTGTATGCACCACTGTGTGGTATAGGCGCAGAACTGCTCAGCGGGAACGCCATTTTTCGCGCAACGCGCACGCCAGGAATTGGGTGCAGAAGGCTGTCCTGCGGCTCCGCTGCAGAGACGCGCCTCGAGTGTCGATATATGTAGTTGCTGAAGCCAATAAAGCAAGGCTGGAAGATGTATACGGGCGTTTCGTGTGAGAATAGCTCAACGACTAACAAGGACTTGTGTGCATGCAGTAACCTAAAGGTTGGTTTTAAGAACGCAATTTTATAGCAGCAGCTTAGCACATTTGTGCGGACATATTTATCTATTATTTTCTTTCACTACTTTCACTGATGTTTTTTTTTCGTTAAAAGGCATGTGATGTTGACGAAATGCTATTTCAAATCGTTTGCCTGTCAAAGAGAGGTAGGTTTTGGAAATAAACAGTTCTCAAGATTCTACGAGCGACGAGGGAGCTTGCGGATGTTTCCACTAACTGCATGCATATGTTAAGCGTGAGCATCCCGTCTGTCTGCACTTTTCTTCCCCATTTCTGAAGGCTGGAATAAGCTTTTGTTTTTTATTTTTTATAAACACACACTAGCAAAAAAGAAAGAAAACATTGAGGCAGCATCACGGATATCCGCGTATTAGTAAAGTTGTGATATTCGACAACCTTTGTTTGTTTGCGCGTGCTTTAAATATATATATATATATATATTCTGCTACACTCAGCAACCAAGTGCGGTGAGACCGACGGGAAACCGCCAGCGTTTGCCGGCACCCAATGGAAAGTCTAGACAGATTAATTTGTCTTGGTGTTCACTGTCCGTGCCGCCCAGACCAGTGCATGCACCACGGCGTGCTACGCTCACAACTACTCAGGAATGCTAAAATGCTTGCATACAATGCTTACGAAAGGGGCGGAATAAAGCTATATGTCGGAATATGCCATGAACGCCGCCAAGGCTTCGGCAGAGACTATTGAACGGAGCGTGTGTGCATATACTGTGCGTACACTTGGCTTCGTCGTTCTTCTTTTTTTCATTTTTTTTTGCAGCCAATCGCACTGCGCGTCTCTGAAAGCATTCCAACCTTCCACGCGCGAACCGCGCATACGCCGTCGATACCATGACAGCACGACGGCGCCGACGGCGGGATCGCGCCTCGAGCGGTCCCCCTCAGTTGGTATTTCGAATTACCAAAGTGTTTTTTGTTGTTGTTGTTAGGCACTTAACACGTGTTCAGCGAAAAACCAAGGTAAATCCTATAAGCGTTGACGAGATGTCGAACAAATTGATTAAGAGACTTAGATGGGGTATGTTGCTGGCTTGAACATGGCTATAACGGCACGTTTTGAGGAAAGGACAAAGAAAGAATGCACAGAGGACAGTCGCCGACCTAGAATTGCTTTCTGCGTTTTGTTTTTGATTAGATAAGTTGGCTGACGTTCTTTTGATCAGCCCATAAATCGCCATATATACTCAACATTCTACATTGACACGTTGATTTAGGAAGCCTGCAATCAACTTAGATTTAGGAACTTCTGCTATGTGCTGTTGCTATACTGCTGCTTTTTTTCTTCTATGCTATTGCGCTGCTAAGCACGAGGTCGCGGGTTCAATCCCGGCCGCGTTTCGATGGGGGCGGAATGCAATAGCCTTTCTGTGTGCCGTGTTTTGGGTGCACGTTGAATGACATTCATCACTGATTGATTGATTGACTGATTGATTGATTGATTGATTGAGTTTAACGTCCCAAAGCAACAATGAGCCCACAAGAGAAGCCGTATAGTGGGGGACTCGGGGTTAATTTCGACCACCTGGATTTCTTTAACGTGCACTAAGTACGTGAGCGCGTAGCACTGCAATCACGGCGCGCAAGCGCGCATGTCACGTGGCATTTTTTTTTTTTTCGCGAAGCTAAGACAGAGAATGCCGAGACAGGGCGGTAGGTTGCTGGTCGACTGCTCGGGTATTTTGACCATTGACAGCAGATGGCGAAAACAGAGAAAACGTATGAGGCGTTAAGAGAGAAGATTGAAGCAGAACAATTTTTGCTACGTTCCGATGAGAGGGTCGCCATTTTCATGGCAGAACTTATATGCCATGACTTCGACAAGCTAGCCGAACCGGCTGACCATTATTTGGAAGCGCAAGGCCTGACAAATCTCGCCAGATGAAGAAAGGAAAAAGTACTAGTAAAGCACTCTTGCAGAGCAAGAACTGCGAATTAGAGGCCGGGAAAGGAAAAGCTCAGTGCTTTCGATGTGACAAGCAAAGACACCGTGCTGCAGATTGTTGGACGCGGTCAAAAGGACCGAAGTCCTCGTCTTGCTGGGAATGCAGGAAACATGGCAATAAAGATGACGAGTGCCTGAACGTAAAGTGCAGCAAGAAGAAGGCGTCAAGAGCTATTGCTGGCTGCGACCGGATGCCTGCCGTCCGGAATGAAGAAAATCTGGCTTCTATCACTAAATCAGAAGAGAAAACAAGGCCATCTGCAAAACCGATGGAGAAGGCTTAAGAGACGCCCGCGACAACCGGATATCTCGATGGACATCCTGTGACGGTGCTGTGATATTCCGGAAGCGATAAGCAAACGTAGAATTTGTTTTGATCAAGGGCATACTTTACCGACACTACAGATAGCTGACGAGGAAGGATGTCGACCAACTGGTTGTTCGCCAATGCCTCCGCCAGTTCGTCTTTAAGATGGCGCACGAATGAGTCTTGGCAGGCCACCAAGGTATCAAACGAACCACCGATAGGATATATCTAGAAGAATTCTATTGGTCAGGCGTGCAGGCTGAGGTGACCCGATTTGTGCGCTCTTGTGACCTCTGTCAGCGTACTTTTCCGACACAACTGCATGGTCGGAGATGGCGTTCCAACGTGCGGCGATTGATATAATCGGGCCGCCCTCACCGCCATCGGCAAAAAGAAATCGTTTTATCCTAACGATGGTGTACTGCGCAACGCATTATCCTGACGCTGTGTTGCATTGCCAAGTATTGAAACGAAGAGGATAGCAGACGTTTTGGTGGAAATGTTCTCGCGAGTGGGAGTACAACGGGAAAGCGTGAGCGACCGAGGTCGATCATTCACTTCAAGTTTAATGCAAGAAGTGAGCAGGCTACTATACTTACGACATTTTCCAACAGCACCATATGTGACCTTATGACGAATGGCCTTGTTGAGCGCTTCAATGGCAGCTTAAAGCGAGGGATACGGCACATATGTGCCAGGAAAGTACAAAGGATTGCGACAGATACTTGGCGCTTTTATTATTTGCTTATAGAGAAGTGCCTCAGTCGAGTGTCGGCTTTTCTCCTTTTGACTATACTGTGTGGTCGGCACATTAGAGGACCGATGGGCATACTAAAGGAATTATGGACACGAGAGCCTCTTGATGCAGAAACAAAGATGACATATGGGTACGTTATGGAACTTAGCGAGCGTTTGCAGGAGGCGTGCTGAATTGCTCACGAGGAACTGCAGAAAGCCAAGTTGACGCATAAGAAATATTACGATCGCAGAGCAAAGCCACATCAGCTCTACGCCGAAGACAAGGTATTGTTACTGCTACCTTCCGACAACAAACGAATTCTAACATACAAATTAAGGTCTGTTCACTGTATTGGAGCAACGTAGTGAAATCGACTATGTTCCAGGAAATTCATTTCAAATGGATACGTCTTGCAAGCTCACCGGTTACAATTCATAAATTGCAACATGTGCCGTAATCAATTAAGAACTTAATTAGCGAGTTTGTGCTAATTGGTAAAATATGTGTTTTGATTTTTCGTGCTAGTAACGTCCGCAACTAAGCTCAAGGACAAGAATTATGTTGTCTGCAAAGGCGATATTTAAAAATTCCGTAATACTTAAGCATGATCACCTTGTATACAGGGTGCCCCACGTAACTTGAGCCAAACAGTAACAATATGCAAATGCTACGTAGCTGGACATAACCAAGGTAATGTTGCTTGCCGTCTCTTGGAGATACCCAGATAATCTTTTTCATTCCGCTAAATTAGCTCATTAGCCTTAATTAATTAACCAACTTCTCAAGTATTATATTTAGATAAAAAGTGTCAATGAGAAAATTGTAGAGCAACACGAAAAACTCCGGATACAGCTTGCTGTTGCTCGATACGTACTACATGAAAGTTTTTCCGAGCCTGAAAGAAGCCGGCGAATATACGTAAAGTGCCTCGAACGGCCAGTCGCGCGGCAATTTTGCGTGTATTCTTCAGAATCACGCATACAACATACAGAACAGCATACGTTTCATTAAAGAACAAGCACGAAGCAAACATCGAAACCACGTAATTGATGATCAGGCGCTTAAGATAACAATGCGAAGCACGTAGCGCTCTGTTGCGCAAGCTGCCGTCCTACGGCAGCTTGCGACGTGGCTATTTATGTGCCTATAGCCTTTCGGATATCAAATAACCAGCCTAGCCAATGATTTCAATGTTGTTGCAGCACCGCTATGGGCGGCGGCATGCTGTCAAAATTACCATTACACCCTCTACTACCATTACATTAAATTACCATAACTACCATATTAGTCTAAAGCAGCAAAGCATTCACACCCCGCTCAGCAGTTGTGGTGGTTTTCAGCAGCTTCGCTGGACATCCACTATCGCAGGGCCAGGACGGCGAGTCAATCATTTTTTTTTGTTTTTTTTTTTCTTAAAATGTTTAATGTTATTTGTTAAAATAATTGAAGGGCTTTGCTCCGTACGCGCGCCATAAAGATGCATTCTGCTCTATCGTCGCAGTTATAATGATCTGTACAACAAATGGAAATATTCCAGAAATATTAACAAAACGGCGGCCACAAATTCGGTTGCCGTCATACAACGGCTCTGTGGAGTTGGCGGCTGTGCTGCAGGGCAGGTCGAATGACCCAATGGGTCCGAAAAATCCGGTTCTGAAAATTGTCGGGGACTGTATTCGTGCACTTTAATTTTGAAATCAATTTTGCCCTAAAATGGACGCCAATTAAAACAAAAATCCAACACTAACTCCTCCGGGAGTTGTCTAAGTATGCGTAAGCATTGTGCCACTTGCATTTCCACACAGCCCGGTGTCATTATCAATATTATGAAGCTTGATCGTACCAGTATAAACGACAGCGCTGCGGACGGCGGCGCAAGGTGAATTGATGACGCAAGCAAACCACTGCTGCAGGTGGCGGCGCCAGGTGCGCTGATGACATTCCGATCATTGTATGCCGTCATCGCTCTTTGGCGCTTTATCCATCCGCGGCGAACGATTATCAACCGTACTCCGGCGGCGTATGGCGCGGCCGCACGGGCCTTGAAATTAAGCAATGTGCGATGGAGACATGTATGACATGTATATGTATTGTGCCGAACACTGATAGCGCGCGTTGTGTTCTCGCAGATTAGTTCGCGGCGAAGCAGGAGGCAGTGCGAAGGCGAATTCGATCGCTGCTGCAGGCCCTATCTTGAAAGCGATCGTCTTACGTGACGGACAGAAGCCTCGAGATACAAAAAATGGGTGCTTACTGCGAGCTAAATGGATAAATCTAAATGCTGGAAACAGGATGCGATTTACTGGAAGTATTCAGACGTTCCCACTCGCGAGCAAATGTGGGCCAAATCCAGGAAGCCCGTTACAACAACGATAACATTTCTTCCAGCTCATGCACGCCTGTCACATAGTAGCCACTGCTAGCACGAGGTGTTGAGACCTTAAAGGGACATTAAAGCGAAACAATAAATCAGTTTAGACTAATGAAGCATTGTTTGAGAACCCTGCAGGTAGTCATCTAAAAAAAAAATAGTTTGATTATTAGATGAGAAAATGAAGGTCCGAGTATCCGTATTTGAATTTCGCGCCGAAACCCCAGCGCTAATACGTCAGCGTGATGTCAGGGATTCCAGAGTATGTTTTCGCATTTGGGCCGCGTTGGCTGAATAAAGGTTCCCGAAGCTTGCCCCGTGTAATATTTGGTTCCTTTAGAACACAATGTAGATCTGTACCGCTAAATATTATTAGTAGGCCCTAGAAGGTGGCATCAAAATTCAAGACGTCACAGCCCCCAGGTGCGGGAACTTAAGTAGGCGTCGCCACCCGTATTTCGTTCTTGCGCTTTTTCTGGCTTACCAAACGTCTTACCGTTGTAAGAGTGGTGTTTTTTGGTGTTGTAGAACGGTAATTTACTGATGCAGGAGAGATCATTTTTCACTTTAGTGTCCCTTTAAAATAACGTTTTTTTTTGTTTCCTCCACCAAGGCCATGGAACGCCTTACAAAATTAGATAAATTCGTCTAGTTGCTGCTGAGAAACAGTGTTTAGCGCATCATAAAGCGGGATGTACATGTCCCAGTGTTAGACAAACGGTTAAACGAAATGATTTCTCTAGAATGACATGCACTGGCAGCGAGCAGCAGTAAGCATATGTGTAGCATTGGCACAGCCAGAAATCGCGTTTTGAAGGGAAGGAGCACGCCCTTGACCGGGGACAGGCCCGGGAGGGTATGCTGGGTAGGCCGCATGCCACAGAAGATTCAGGGGGTGGGGAGGCCTTCCCCTGGCTACGCCGCTTGTATGCGTGCTCAAGATTGCTAACAATGCATACAACTGCTGTTGTGAAAAAGCACCGAGGTGTGCGCAGGGCGTGAACAAAGGAAAAAAAAAAAAAAAAAACGCTCGTGTACTTACATTAGGTGCACGTTCAAGAACCACAGGTGATGAAAACAGTTCCGGAGTCCACTACTATGGCGTGCATCCCAATTAGATCGTGGTTTTGGCACGTAAAAAACCCTTAATTTTTAAAGACAGCACCAATAGTAGTTTTCGGTTCGAAGGAAAACCCCGTTACTGATTAGCTGCCTCCAGTAGCGCAGCCAGATGTTTTTTTAAATGTTTTTTCCTCCTCTTTCTCCTTGGTGTGTTTGCGTGGGGGGGGGGGGGGGGGGTCTTGCGCTTTACCGGGGGCGGGAAAGTTGGAGGAAGGGGGGGGAGGGTAGCCTGAGCAGGCCGCATGCTAACACAATGTTTTTTTATCGGGGGGGGGGGGGCGCATGCGCCCCCCCCCCCCATCTAAGCAACTTTGTTACTGCTACCTTAGCTTTACCCAGCTTGATGGCTGGGTTGCGCTGCTGAGCTTGAGGTCGCGCGTTCGATCCCAGTATGCCGACGGGGACAGAATGGAAAAACGCCAGTGTGCCGTGCATTGGGTGCACGTTAAAGAGCCCTGGGTGGTCAAACTTAGTTCGCAGCCCTCCGCTATGGTGTGCCTCAAATCAAAGATCAGCAATCAATATACGGTAACTGGAAAAGGTCATAATGAACATCAAACGAGCTAACTGGTCTTGTTGAGGTCACTACACTGAACTCTGCACAAATGAAGTAATGATATGCAGCAGATAAATAGAGTGATTACATGGTAAAGACTCACGACATCAGCACAAATTTGTAATATTGAGATGGCAACACAGGTTTACTGTTAATGCATTACTGTTAATGATGGTTAGGACACCATCAAGTTTGGATCCAGTGAGAGCCCACATTTTTCTGGGAATGGTAAGGATACTTTGAATAAAAGTCTTATACTACTGGCTTTACGAGTAGGATGCTGGAGTACCAATACTCTTTACCATTACATCAACTTAGTTACATTGAAGGGTTACACAATGCTAAAGAAGACCTTAGCCCAAGAGTTAGGTGCACAAGCTGTAGAAATGAACAAGCACACATGTACAACCAGGAACAACTTTATTATCAACATACATTCATTCAGTATGCGCAATGTACTACATTTAGTATGCTCAAGAAAGGCAAAATTAAGTACCTAAGTTCGCAATATCTATTCACAGTTTGGAAGACAGGTGACAACAGTGTGAAGTTTGTTGTCTGTGAAGCAGTTGCTGTTTCCAGAGGCAGTCGCAAGCACAAGGCCATGTCGTACGAAAACACAAAACACAATGAGATCAAATGACAAGTGATGCCTCAAGGTTGCAGTGAAAATGTGAAAAGTTAAAAAAAAAAAAAGACTGGAGCATGGCACCATATTCTCCATTACAGTGATTATTTTGCCATAGTCATTCACAAATACAGCTACAACGTTTCGAAATGGAAAAAGGTTGCCCTTATTGGGTAAATTATTAGTCTTTTCTTTTTTTTGTAAAGATACCAACATACAAACAAACAAAAAGAACATTTTTGTATAGGACAAATCTTAATGAAAAAATGTGCCTAACCACATGCAGGCATGCGCTCTTGCCTCAAGATTTCATGAAAAAAAGAAGAAAGCAGGGGTATTCTTTCCGAAAACTAAAATTCCTTTTTAAAATCTTTTTAACTACATTTCTTTTTCAGTTTTATTGGCACTTCAATTCTCAATGACCCAGCCCCTAAAAAAAAAAAGAATTAACGCATCGCAGCCAGCTTAAATGACAACCTTAGCCACAGTAAATGCATGTTTCTACTGACATTATACTGCAAAGAACTTAATTTTTGTGGTGACAAAATTTTTTTGAGATTCTCATAATTGACTGTAGTTTTGTCAAAAATAGTTCATGCTGGAACATTTCTGGTGCCTGTTTCTATAGTGCTGCACTGTCTCACAGAATTTACCGTACACACATTATTTGAATTTTTCGTAACTGTAAATGCAAAGAAATTAAACTGTGAAAAAGAACTCATCTACAGTACATGCGCAGCACTGGATCTAATCTCTTACAACACACGCTACAAAAGATGACTCCTCTGTAGCCTCTGCACAATGCTCTGAACAAAGCATGCGATACCGTAAGGAAGCACCAAAAGAAAGACATTCATTCTGGCTATATTGGAAGTTCACTTCCAAGTAAAGAAAAATCTAGTGCAGCCCCAAATTATTCAGGAGTAACAGTAAAGATGCACTATTTACATGTTGCATACATGTGTACGGTTGTTTTAATGGTTTAAAGGGCCCCTCACCAGGCCACATAGAGCATTTCGGTTATACACTGAAAGTTGCTACGTGCCCTTAGGGAGCGTTTTGCCACAAGAATTTTTCAAACTGATTCATTAATAGCCAAGATAGAAATATTTCAGTGCCGCGAACCCATGATTTCGGGAGGCAAGCATCACCGCCAACATAACGCTCTCTCCACTTGCCCCGTCTAGCCTCTGCAAGTGAAATTCCTTCCCTGCGTTCTCCCTTACCAGTGCTCGAGGATCGCGTGACGCATACGTCACAGGCCCCGTCTTTCTTTCCCCTCCCTTTCTTGCTGCGCAGCGCACATTAGCTGACGGTATAGCGCGCGAGCTGTTGCGTTTGTCTCGTTTTGCGCAGTGCACAATATTGCGTGCAGTATAAATCAGTGCTACACGAACACTGAGGCAGATGCAAGCGGATCACAGAGCATGATCGCTTGTTGGAACACGGTAAAAAATGAAATAGTTTCGTTGTCTGCGCATGCGAGTGTACGACATGGGAACAAGCAGACATTAGGTTTGTGTGCTTTATTATTTCCCTAAACTTTACTTTGTCTATTGAAGCAACACATTACACATATACCATATGCTGCCTTGAATAATTCTTGAAGTCACGTGTAACTATGAGTGACATCAGCATATACCTGTACATAGGCACACCTGCGCATACATGTAACCTCTCTGGCAGGGAGTGCGGCGCCCGTGAGGAGAAAGGCAAAAGGCGTTTGGTTTGACATTTCAGCTCTTTCTGCGGCATGTAGCAATGTAATACTTTGCACACATGACCGTCAGCGCACGTTGTATGCACTACACATGTCAACTCAAGATGGCCAGACCTGGTAAGGCGCTCTTTAAGTACACTGGTAAATGACACTTGCAGCGCCACCATCTTTCATGTGTTGTCGAGATTATTATTTAGAGTAAAAGCCTTTCATAACTACAATATTTCCTCTAGCACATTCTCCTGCTTTCGTGGCATATGCTGTTGGCAATATCATGTTAAATAAAGGGGGGGGGGGCATTTCTGGGGGGAAATGAAACCTAATTGAACACAGTTTGTTGGCTTTGTATCACACACACATGACAAAACCATGTACATCACTTGTAGCATACTTAAGATGCATAGAAGAGTGGCACTTTTACCATAACATGTATGCATAATATGTCTGACACCAGCAAACACTGCTTCCACAAACCAATGCAGACACAGTCTGAGCACCATCAGGTGACAGCTGCGTGTTTATCCTTATATAAGAATAAGAACTGTTACAGAGAACATCAAGAGTGTCCACCTGTATTCTGTACACATTAAAGGTCTTAAGCTATGAAAGTGAGTACTAATTGTTCCACCCGAGTACCATTATATAAGGCATTTTAACAACAGGTCACTACGTGCCTCTGGCCCTAGTTGAAGTACTACGCACGAACACATTTGTACACACACAAAATGCCTACAAATCTCTGCAGAGAGTTGAAAGCAAAGGGACAAAAATTTATCCCTGCAGAAAAAAACAAGACAAGTTGGACAATTAACTGACAGACAATTTCTTCGACTTGATCAAAACTTTAAAGAGAGAGAGATAGAAAGAAAAGCCACACCTTCCAGTGAAGCTGCACCAGCAATGCTAAATAACAATGATATAACAAAAATATAAAATGTAGGGGTAAGCAATAAAGAAACAAAACTAGAAACAAGGAGCTCTTACTAGCCCTGGGATTATTGTTGACACTTACATTTTTTTCCCTCTACAAAAATATAACAAAACATTTTATAATAACATGTTATGCAATTTTGTACTGTAAACATTATCACCCAGTTTGACAAGCTTCAATGCCCTGTTTTCATGTTCTCTCTGCATAGCAACTGATCTGGTACCCATGTACTTGTTTACAGAAAGCGCTACACGGTCCTAACACCCTGCATCACAGCATTAAAAGCAGCAACGTGGGTGTCCACGCACTAGCCGCTAATTTCTGACCAGGTAAGCTTATAGCGACTCAGGTGCTGTGCAGTCAAGCCCACTCAAACTAGACAAGAAATAATACATCACACGAACTTCGTTCCTGGTGCACGCTCATCCATTTATGGAATGTCACCAATTTTCTTCCATCAATTTGAGACAAAGTCTTTAAGCCTCACTGCACACTGAGATAGGAAAAATTAAGTACATATGCCTGAATACTGCAGGACGACAACTTCGAGGAGGAACTTTGCAACCTGAGCATTTTATGCACAGTGTGTTACTTCGAGGGAGCTAATTCATGCTCAAATATAGTAGTTCTAACAGATGCTCACAAGACAACCTTGCTGTGCAATCTCACTGATAACACTGCATGTTGCATGAATCAGGGAGCCAGGCATAAAATGTCTTTCAACGAAACTGCTGGCTGATCCGCACATAAATTTAGCATAGGGTTGACATTTGTCGGTGCATGTTGTTTGATACTGTGTTTAGACACACTAGTTGCCAATTTTTTTAAGAATAAACAATGACCATGTGTTTTCTGTGGCCTGTCCCGGCTGAAAACCAGAGGTTCTCTCAACAACGAAACGGTGGTTCCATCTGTGATTGTTACAGCGGCATTGTGCTTCATCGAAACAGTGGCAGATGGCTCCACTGTTCCTCTCAATATTAGCACTATTTTCATTTTTTTGGTCCTGCATCCTGTATTGCTGGAGACATGTAGTTCCTACATTTTCTGGACCAAACAGGCAACTACTGCGTCTGAGCATGGCACTCAACAAAGATCGCCATAATATGCCATGTCTGTGTAAAATTTTAGCACAAACAGTGGTTCACTTGGAGCAGCCACCTGCCACTGCCACCAATATTTTCATTTCATTTCATCTTCATTTCCTTGTATTTATTTTAAATGTAGCCCCCTCTTCAGGGCAAATTGCCTGTTGCGTGTATGTGCCAAAGTATGAAAAACATCTTCATCATCAACACGCGACAATCATCTCAAAGAGGTAGTTGGCATTGGCACAGCAGAAGTATAGGTGCGATTGTGGCCTAATGGTTAGAAAAGTAGGCATAGAAAGGTTTGCATCGCTAAAGGAATTGTGCTCTTGATTACATATACTTGTTCCAATGAAGCTATTTAGGTATCATTTCTTTTATCACTGAGCCATGCCGTAGAAAACAAGGCCAGCAGCCTGAACACCTATAAGGGTAGTAAAGGCGGCAGCGCTGTAACTGCGTGCAAACTATTCGATAAGACAGCAGCAGCATTCAGCTAGCAGCCACAGTCAGGAAAGTCCGGGAGGGCTAGCAAAGAAAGGTTCACCTTATGAGTGCACAGGCCTCACACCTAGCGAGAAGCACAAGGCAAAGATCAGTGTACAAGCCTAGGTACCATGAATGATGGTTAACGTTTCACATACTCTGCAACCAAATGCAAGCAGCAAACACACAATTTGACTGCTTATTAGGGGCAAAAATGGCGTGCAGAATGAACAGACACCTATGAAGTGCTCTGCGTGTGTCTTTCTTCAGTACATCCCTGTTTCTGCATGCTGTATTTCAGTCACTATGCATTGAAGTGCCTAAAATTCTGAATAGTGCATATTGCGCTGACATGGAAAAGCAATAAAACAAGTCCGAGAATTCAAAAGCAATCGGGATGCCGAAGCACTCTGTCGGTTACGGCAGCTGTACAGGAAATTGGCCAATCACAAGGCTGTGTAATCGTGGGCCACATTACAAACACTTTACCAGCAGGGACAAATTGTGCCACCCCCTAATCGTGTGTGGGGAGAGTAGACTTCTCAGAATGAATTAAACAATTTAGCAATGTATATGTCACGCAGGACAAGGCCCATAGGTCGTCTTAACTATGGGCTGTCTTAGCTTCAGCACATGTGCCTTTACCATTTTGAAAATTGCAAACTCATTGAGATGACATGTGGTGGTATCAATTCATGCACCCTTTCAGTGCTAAAACACATCTGAATGACACTACTACAGTTTGCAAACAAGCTAAATACAGGGAGTGTGGACAGCATAACCACATTGCGTATACATATATCAGCAGCACATTCTGGCAGTGTTTTCAAAATTTCTAAAAGGTGCTATAGAGGTGACATTCGCATACTTTGCGTAAGTTTGTCTATAGCAAACAAGGATTCTAAATTCCCACATAGTAGCGTCACATTGAAAACTCATAGCACTGCTTGGGAATGGTGTTGTGGTAAGCAATACAAAGAAACAAAAAATACTGAATGTTTTCGAAGAAACACGATGATACAAGCTGTCATTTAGTCTCAATATAGCAAGAGGCGTAATACCAGCCTGTCAGGAGCAGACTAGTCAGATAAATATTTCAACTGCACTTTATACTTTCTCCAATGTGTTGCACAAGCCTGCTCTTAAGCAAAAAATTTTTTAGCACTTAAGCACAGTTGTCAATTTAAGCACCTGTATGTAACGAGTGACAGTAGCAACTGCATTAGCATAAAAAAATGAAAGATAGAGGGGATAAGAAATGTCCTCACTTCAATTTCGCTCTTTCTTTCAGACTAACAATGAACGACAACACAGCAGAACATGTTTCACAACACAACATGTTTCGTATGTATGAAACACGTTTCTCGTAAGCTTGCACTGTGCTCAATGAACCATGAACAATATGTTGGCACTTTAAACATTATCTCTGAGCTAGTGCCTGTCTTCTTTTTTTTCCATGAAAATGCACTGCGCCACAGATTTCTTTTTGAGCCAGCCTATCATATGAATATTGAAAAAGGAAAGGCAATTTTGTGCAGCTCCTACCAACATGTGTTTAACTTTTGAAGAGAAGGCGGATGGATCGGTTGATCAATTATAATTAATCGCAACAAACAGAAGAAAGCATGGAGTAATGAAGTGGTAGCCAAGAATCCATTCTACAATATGCAAAACAAAACACAAACAATGCTTTGTGCACCACATTTAACGTAGGCTAGAACCATTACAATGAACCACTAAGACTGACAAGGAGAAAATGGTTCTCTGTGTAACGTAACACAAGATGCGCATATAATACTAACATATTTGCACAAACTTAAACACACAAACAATGACAGTAAAAGCAACCCGTGAACAACAGAGTTAACTAATTACTTGGTACAACACCACATAACCCTCTCCATACCTTGTGACGCCTGTCGCAGTCATACTGCCCTCTGCAAGTTGGTTCTTAGTTTCGGAAGCTTTGATATCGTATTTAACTTGATTCTAATGCGATATCGATTGTAATGCTTAAGACTTTAGATGGCCAGAAATTAGTCGTGCAATGCCCTCTATCTCAACATGCGCCCCAATCTTCATACTTCAGGAAATTATGAACGCATTGCCCTTGATTGTTCAGCTACCAGATTTTCATGGTAAGAGAGAGAGAAAGCAGTAGTGATTTGTGCTCACCTAGAAAAAATAAAATTTACAGTATGCAAGGACCATTGCTGCTGGCGAATGCCTTCTTATCAGTATCAACTGCCCAGTGCATCTCATATTCAGTGCCATCTATGACATTTGACGTATTGCATTCATTAAATGCCTTGCAGACCATGGCAGCCTAACTATATTGTCCAGAGCATGCTATAGCCTAATCAAGTTACGGTATGGGCCCGAACCTAGCTCATACAAATGCAGCAACGTGTGGAATGGATTGGATTAAAGAAATTTTGGATGCCAATAAACTGCTAACAACAAAACGAACACTCCAAAGCTGTTTCTACAGGACAGAAAGGAAATGTCCGGCATCTAAACATAAAACATTTCCGAACGAATATGCACACACAGGTCAAAATGTTGACTTCAGTTTCCGATGAGACCAAATGTGCCACATTTTTTAATGCAGCAGTTGCAAATACTGACAGCCTCATTAAAAAAAAAAAAAATATCAGCAGGAGACTCCAACAATTAGGTGAGTCTGCATATGATCACGTGTACAGCTGTATTTATCGCACCTGTCTGCAATAGACCTATGTTTTCAGCTAGAAACTCCAAACATCGGCACTGTAAGTGACCAACAGCCCACAACGTGCAAAATCGGTGCACAGTGTGACTGAAGTAAGGCACAACAAAAGGAAGACCTGGGGATTGCTGATGTGCAGAATGAGCTTGCAGCTTGCACAGTCAAGCTGCCTTAAGACTTGGCCTGAGCCATGAAGGCGACGAGAATGGTAAGGGGTGAAGCTCCTCAGAGGACTGTGCCACCCTCGGTCATGGGGTTCACCATGTAGTCGAGGTACTCCTGCACTATCTTGCCTACACTGTGGGGAAGCACCCTGGAAAAGACCAAGCATGGTGAATGTTAGAGGCATTCAGATAGTGGAATTATCTGATCATATCGAGTAGTCCGTGAAGAAAACTTGGCTTTAAATATCGGACTGAGTGCCAAAATATTTCAAGGAGGAAGCCTCCCCGGAAGAATCCGCCCCAGCTGCAGAAGAATATAACTACTAGAGCTCTCTCTCTCTCTCTCTCTCTCTCTCTCTCTCTCTCTCTCTCACTCACTCACTCACTCTCACTCACTCACTCACTCACTCACTCACTCACTCACTCACTCACTCACTCACTCACTCACTCGCTCACTCACTCCCTAATTCACTCACAAGAATTCAGGAGGGCTTCACAGAAGCTACTCACTCACTCCCAAGAATTCAGGAGGGCTTAATGAAGCTACAGTGGACAAACTTGTGAGTTGCTGCTGCTGCTACTGCTGTAGCCATTGCAATACACAAAATACTGTTGTATATAGGCACAGATACCAGTTACATGTTTCCACTAATGGTGTGAGACTTTTGCTTACTCTGTTGCCGATTGCAACTAAGTTAGTGGCTTTGCTTGCCTACCGGCACACCCCTTTACGTTTGAATCTCTCACAGAGGCTTAATTCTAGAATGAAATGTGCGCAGAAATAACAATCTGGGTCTAACAAGGGCATAAAAAGCAGCAAGAGGATGGTGTCTTTGCCTGTCTGAAGTAGGTTGTGTGTGACTAAGAGAGAGAGAGAGAGAAATAAACGTTTATTGTACGAAACAGTGTCCCGAGCGAGGACGGGTATCACCCTAAGGTGGGAAGGCTCCTTAGTCCAGGAACCCTCTGGCTTCGACTGCCCTCTTGGCCCTGGCGACGAGTTGTCGTTGGTCTTCCAGGTCCCCGAGGGTTAGCTTGGCCTCCCACGTTTCGAATAGGTCGTTTGCTTCTATTGCTCGTTTTGCGTGCGTCTCTGGTTGCATTTCGCTGCCTTCGTGCCACGGGACTACAATTTAATGAGTGCTTGGGTCTCCACAGCAATGCTTTCACTCTCCGGTAACATGTAGCAAGTCTGAATAACCCAATTTTCCTAATTATATGAATTATATTAGTTTTTACTGTAGATGCATTTTCTCAACTGCGTTGTGCTGCTGTAGCCGGTGGCAAGTCAAGAATGCAGGAGAGGCTCCTCCCGACAAAGCGTGACGCACCTGCCATTTGTCCCTCGGCATTCTAGGAAATGTTCCCTTACAAATGCCCCTGGCACAAAGACGAGAAGCCCTGACTGTCCGAAAACAATGAGCACACTGCACAAGAATGGCCAAAATGTCCGAATGCTGAGACAAAGAAGACAGCTTACCGAACAGATGGGCCACTTGAAAATGGGACTAGGAGCAGGATTCAGCTGACTGATCTCGTCTCAAACCTATCCCCAATTGCTCCCTTCACAGACTCATCACTTGCACATTAAGTACCAACGGCTCCCCCAGCAAAGTAAGGGGTTTCGTGGCAAGGCAGTGCTCGAGGAAAGTGAAAGCACAGGTGTGAATGCGGCAATCTTCCCTTTGAGGGACACTTGCCAGCGTGCTCTTGACCTGTCACTGACTATAGCACTTACTGAAGCTGTTTGCATTGTGATAAAATGGGTTCTGTGTGGATCCGAAATGTCAGTACAGAAAACTTTTGTTAATGCGACTCCCGTTCATGTGATTTTTTGGCTAATTTGATCCTGGAATAGAGTCCCGGTCAGCGCCCATGCATTTCTATGGGCCTAAACTTTCGTTATTTCAATCCTAAAATTGGTCAGTCAGCACAGACGCACCTGACGCTTATGGTGATTGTAACAGCGATTCCTTTAGTGGCAGCGTCTGTCTCAGTGGAGCTCAGGGGACAGTGAATGCATTGAACACAAGTCATCTCCTGTCGAAAATGCCCATTTTTGACCCGCCCTAGGAATATTTTCAAGCAATAAATGTGGCTCACAATGCCTGATTACGGTATTTACCCGATTTAACATGCGCCTCCTTTGTAAAAGTAAACTGGGCCAACAATTGCCTGCGCAGTGCAATTGGATAAGAAACCAAAACTGCCTTTGCAACTTTCATATGCTTTACCGCATAACGCGAATGCATTGCAGCGAAGCTGACCTGAAAAAAAAAATCGGTGTGGCCAAGCTGACTATGAAACCGGCTTCCATAGATTTAGATATCCGCCACCACACAAAGACCTCACAAAGGAGGAAGCGACCAGCTGGCGCAGACTACAAACAAACTCCTTCCCCAACTTACACGTGCTCAATAAGATGTTTCCGACACAATACAGGGCCACCTGCCCTTGGTGCGGTGCCAAACCTACACTCTACCACATCACCTGGGAGTGCGAATGCAACAAAGCATTCCACAAACACGAACACCCGAGTGCGGAGCAATGGGAGAGTCGGCTCACCAGCAGCGAGCTCACGGCCCAAAGGGCCCTAGTGCAGCACGCGAGTGATGCAGCACGACTCAGTGGAGCCTTGGAATAGGGGCCCACCTTTGCTGAAGAGAAGTCTCAAGTCGCCAGCGCCAAGAAGATGAAGACGACGGAGACCTCGTAACCGCGAAACTCTTGAAAGACTCAATAAAAGTTTTCACTCACTCACTCACTCCATAGGGCAACAATTTTGCTTATTGAAAAATCGGGTGCGCGTTAGATTTCTACTTCGTTTAGGCATTTTAATGTCATTGCTATGTTAGACACATAGAAAGGAGGCATGTGTTTGTTGAAATTGAGCAAATATTTCCAAATGGATCAGCGGTGTGTTTTTGTGGTTTCTTTCTGCACCTCGTTTAATTTGACTCGCCGGACAACTGTATCAATTTCGTCGGCCCTGTGAGGGTCGAAATAACAGAAGTAGACTGTACTATACACTTCAACTTGGTCAGTCACCTAACTTCCCACTTGAAACCTGCACTCCTCAGCAGCACAGCTCATGTCCCCGTCTAGTCGCACATAGTTACCCGACTGTCGGCAAGATTCAGATGGTCAGCGAAACTAATCCCAGAAATGTGTAAGTACATCTGCTGTCCTTTACAACCCTGACTACTCCAGAAGCAGCACTCACACAGACAACTTGAGGATGAGGTTGAAGCTGGCTGGCAGCACGATCAGCTCCTCGTCCCGGAGCACCCGGCTCACCACCTCCCGTGCTGCTACCTTGGCATCCACTGGGGGAAATATCCTGGGGAACCTGGGCACGAATGAGGGCTGGGTTCAGTGGTGCCCCTGCCATTTTTCTTTTGCTACTAAAGCAACAAAACACATTTTCATGGGGTTGGAATGCAAAGATGCTTGGGTACTTAGATTTAGTTCCACATTAACCACATTAAAGAATCCCACGTGGTCAGAATGAATACAGAGCTGTCCACTTCAGCATGCAGGGCTACAGATTCATTCTGACACCCTGGGGCCATAGGAATAGCTACCAGGGGGGGCACCTACCCCCACCGTCAGAAGTGGGGGGCAAAGTATGCCATTTGACACCCTCCCCTGCCAGCTTCAAAAATGGTGACTGTCAGCTGCACACTGAAAAATTCAACAAAACAACCACAGAGGCCAAGTTGTCTTTCAGAATAGCAACCCCAAAAGTATATACTTTTTTTACAACATATTCCATGCTTGGTCAGAGAGACTGTCTTTTGGGCCATGCAGATGGCCCTCGGCTGACTGCATTAGGCAGAGTTCCGATTCTGCGCGGTGCGAGCCGTCTGCGCGGTGCGAGCCGTCTGTGCGGCGCGCCTTGCACTCCTAGATTGCTGAGGAAACCTGTCGTCTATAGTTCCAAAACAAATTTCATCTTCCACTGCTTAAATTGTCCCATGTTTGTTGGGGTTGTCTAAGCTAACCACCTATGAAAACACAAAATGCGCTATTTTTTTAATAGTTTAATGGTCTGTAATGTTGCCATTTAAGCTATTCTGTCACTAGATTTAGTTACTTTCTTACACGTTTAGTGATAAGCTTTTCTACTCAGCGACCGGTGACTTTTCTGGCAACTTGAATAAACAAGTGACAACATTTTAGGGACATAGAAACTAGGAAAGCCACTTCAAAAATGGCCTTCAAGAATGCAGCTCACTATTCAAAAGTTACATGTGGGCAGCCACAAATCGCTGTATGATGCAAAGGCTCCATGACCATGATGAAGCAATGGTTGCCTTCATATTGGCAGTCTTCACATTGTAATTGTGCTTCACAGCATAGTGGTCAATCACAGGCTTCATATTGTGTTCACAAGATTGTTTTCTTATTTTTTACAAGACCGATTTGAGCGGGTTGAAATGCTGCCGGTTCTGAGGCATCACTACATGCACTTGATTGGGGCACATTCGCAAGCATAACAGTAAATGATCTCCCAATATCAATTGGAATAAGTCTGAACAATTTGCTTCTGTTTCTCAATGCTTTCCAACCAACGAATACTTCATGGCGGTTTTCAGGTAGCTCAAGGGCAGAAGTGTAGTATTTACCTTGTACAAAGCTTGGGTAATTGTCATCGTGGTGTTAACAACATGTGGTGAAGAATTTAATTCTCCTATCACTAATATCAAGAACCAGAAATATTTAGGGACAATGTCGACTAAGTGCTTATTCGTGCTAGGAAATGCAGGTTATTTGTGTTCCTTTGAATTGTGCTCTGTTTGCAATCTTTCAATCTGAAAGTAAACACAGAATCTAAACTGTCATCATCCATCACGTAAATATATTAGTACGATATCAATGCAGGCTTATGAAATGTTTTTATACATCTACTTAGCTACTAACTGATATAGTTTATGATTTCGCAGTAGCAATGAATAATGGTAACCAAACTGACACAACTTTTTATGGATTTCAACAAAGCATTTGACAAAGTTTCTCAGAAAGAATTACTTTATAAATTAAATGAAGTCCTCAAAAACACACAAGTGATAACCTGGATGTCAGCCTAACTAAGAAACTGGCAGCAATATGTTTTTTTACGAAGGCCACTGTTCAGAACGACTTTCAGTAGGCACTGGCATTTAACAGGGATCAGTACTTGGGCCGCTTTTATTTCTCATATTCATTAATGACAAATAACAGATATTTCAGTTAAAATTGTATTGTACTCTGACAATTGTGTTGTTGCTCGGAGATCAAAAGTTCTTCTGACCGAGAAAAGCTGAATCAGGACTTCCTGAAGATTACTGAATGATGTCAATTCTGGCAAATGGAAACCAATTTCAAAAAGATTGTTATGACTATTACTCAGAAATGAAAACCTTTAAAATTTATGTTTTGTGCAAATAATCTGCTTCTTGACAAAAGAACTCACTTTAAATATTTAGGACATCGGATGAATAACAGCGTTGTTAACAATTTGCTGTTGTAACAATTTGTTGCAACAACAATTGTAATAATTTGTTTGTAATTGTGACTATGTTGTTACAATTGTTAACAGTTGGAACAGCCTAACTAATGATACAGTTCTTCAACCAAGTGTTGACTCTATTGTTTAAGAAGTTGTGTGCTGAAATCGCATTCTTCCTTCTTTCATATGCTGTGATTTGTGTCTGTATTTCATATCTATCAGCTTTTACGTTTTTATCATAAAAAAGGTGCAATTGAATTATGATCGAATTATGAAAAGACAATTAGGATTTTATCATAAGATGCTCGATTTCGAGAGCTTGGTTACAATCATCATATAGACGCCAATAATTTTATGACTTGTCATTTGCGTTGAACTGATCTCAACAAGATGCAAATATATAGTCATCGAGTCATGTTTTAGAGCATTACTTTTTGGGCCCACTAGACTATTCTGACCTACCGGCGGCAGTGTCACCACTAAAATGGCAAATTTTGGCTGCCATTCCATGGATATTTCACGAATAAACATTCTTAGCATTTCCATTTTTCTGCGATGCAAATAACTTTTGATGTGAATGTTCTGATGCACTTCTGAAGCATCCCCAAAGATAATTTAAAGAATAAGCTCTGTGCGCCTTGACTAATGAACCAACTAGTATAGTTCCCAAAATTTTGGTATTTCTTGGCTTCGGTGGTAGCACTTCCTTGCACTTTAAGGTTGGTAAGTCTGGTATTTGTTACCGTTTTACTAATTTTGTAATTAGTCTTTTTTCATAATCCACTCTGCCAAGATTCCCTATGGGCATTGCAGTATCAACAAACAAACAAACAAATAAACAAACAAACATATATAAATAAAGGCCACGTACAGTGCTCAACGATTTAAACATTATACTCGGACAGTATGGCAGCCAGTGATTCTTGCGCCACTGCTGGGTGATTGCTGAGGGGACCCAATTGCATCACGATGCATCGAAATTACTCTCGCTTTCATGTGACATAAAAGTGCATCAGCTCAATGTCCCCAGCGTCCAATGGTGGCGTAATAAAGTGCCAGCCGCCATGTTATCAGAGTATCGCGTTTCAAACTCCGAGAACTGTATACTCTGTTGATATATTCACTCCTTATCAGTCACATGCACTGACATTACACATACATGAAACATCTAGGTAACTTATTTATTTCACATTAGCTTATAATATAGTGTTCCAAAATGCCTGCCATATTTAAAATTTAACAAAGTTCACTAAAACTTATGGGAATTTTAGCGACCCTTCTGTCTGACTTTAGCGACACGCTTCAAAAAGCTTTTGTGACACGGGATTGTAATGGTTCATTATGTGTGACTGATAATCAGGACTTTCAATGACAAAAATAACTCTCACTGAGGCATTTTCCAGCCTCAGTGATATATACACACAGTAGAGCCTTGTTGATACAGTCCTGTTACATATGTTTTCCCGGCGCCAACGTTGGCAATCGAGAACATGCAAAATGACCCAATAGAGTTACGCTCATTTTTAGTGGTTCATAGGTTCCCGGAAAAAAAAAAATTTCGGCACCAATGTTCAGTACGGCACCAAACTGCGATCGTATGATACATTTTATGGGCGCTAGATCCTAGATAAACAAGAAAATGCGCGAGGCACGCGTGATCGAAAACAGTATATAGCTGCCCGCTACGGCAGCTTCACCGCAATACTTGAACAACCGTCTCATGTGAAAACGCCGGCGCACACTCAGTTTCTCATTTTGGCGCTAGCCAAGCTTCACCAGGGTTGTCGCAAGCGGTATTCACAGCTATTACCACCAATCCTATTGCGATAAGCATCTTCGCTTGTTTGTGTGGTGCCGTTGGAAGCGTAGCGCACGCTTTTAATAGGCTATAACCAAAACTTACCGCTGTTCCCTGCAGCGTCGCACCACCAGCTTGATTTCATTTCGGTTTCCCGTCGCCCTCTTAATATGCCATGAAAACGGAAAAAAAAGAAATAAAAAGGAAAGAAAACGCGCCTCGGGTCGCCGCGGCACCACTAGCTCGACGCGCGTCCGCGTCCCGGGCCCGCAATGATCCGCGCGACGCTTCGCATTACGTAGACGTCAACAATAGCCGAGTCTGTCAAAACTTTTTAGTTAGTTTGGATCATACGTTTTCCCGGTTGGCAAGTCTTTTTTCGCAGTTTTTCCAAAACGTATTAATGATCGGTTTTACTGTGTTTGTAAGTGCGTGTGTATATATATATATACACAGTCGATCCCGGATATATCAAATCATTGCCCATATCGAACAGTTGAAAAATCCCCTTAGGAATCCCATGCAAAAGTATAGCGCTATTGTTCGCGTATATAAAACTCCCGTGCACCGGCATGTCGATGTATCGAACTCCGTGCCGCGCTGCGCCCCGGCAAGTGCGCTTCTCCCACCATATACCGCCCTGCAAGTGCGCTTCTCCCATCGCATCCCACCCCCGCAAGTGCGCTTCTCCTCATGAAGCTCTCGCGATCTCAGGCGCGCAAACAAAAGGGCAAACAATAACATTATTTAAAATTGTGGAAGTTTCATGTATGCTGCTGTTGAAATAACGATGTTTCACTTAGCGTACAAGGTGTGTAATACAGAAACGACATGTTATGCCACATAAGGCCAGAGGCACAGTCACTTTACACGCAATTATGTGGACACTTGCTGAACCCACCATGCACTCAGGTAAGGCAGCCCCATGTTGGAGAAACCACGAGACAGCATGGCAGGGCAGACGGTCGTCAGGCGGATGGTACGCCCCGCCTCCGTCTGTGACAGCTCCCGCTCCAGCGACAGCATCAAACCCATCACCGCAAATTTCGATGCGCTGTGCAAAGAACATTGGAAGTGAGTGTTGTGTGCCTGTGATTTCCTAAGTTATGGGTGTTCCAATAAAGTTGGTATTAACAATGGTGGCATCGCAATTTCTGCATGCAGGCACTTCAAAAAGCACCTAGCCTTAACAGAGATATACCAACACTTCAAAAGCACGCCTGCTTTCATGCATTAAAAAAAAAATAGATGCACCAATTAATCACTAAAAATTCCGTAACTTGCTTTGTTGCTAGGGTATAATGCTTCTCAGTAAATGGCTTGGCTCATGTGCTGTGACATTAGATGTGGCTTGCAAGGCGGTGCGCACTTGTATATGACTGTCAGTAAAAGCTACAATTCCAGAGTGGGTCGAAAAGCGTTACGTATTTGAGAAAAAAATAAATAAATAAGAGAATATGATTGTGCACAGTGTGAAGCAACCAGGCTTCAATGGACGCCAGTGACAAAACATGCCATTCTATGTACTTCAATCTCATCCCTCTGCTGCCCACAACTGTGTTTTCCTTCCCTTTGCATCCATAAATATATCCGCATTCAGTTGTATTATTATTTCGCGAAAATCAGCACGTGCTACTCGCACTGCTGGGCCCTATGAAGGACCTCATAACAACTGTTACCAGTGCTGTTAGTTGCGACACGCCCCTCTTCTATTACGAATATTAATCCAAACATATCTTTATTTTAGTGCAGCAATTAAATTTCACCTTAAATTTGCGATCTAACTGCAGTGATGTCCTAGTTCAGTTTCTATGACGTCTGAACTTTCCTCGAGCAGCCAAATAACATTGCATACACTGTCAACAATCTGACTGAGAGTGTCCAGAAATTTTGCAAATTCAAGAAATGACAGAGATTTTATGAACAAGACAATCTTAATGGCTCCAGTGAAAGAACAAGACTGATAACAGGTTGGTGTTGGTTATGACTTGCCAAAAACAGAAAAATGATGACGTGATGCTCTCTGTTTGTTTGTTTGTGTGTATGTGTGTGTGCATGGATGTGTGCATCTTTTTCTGCCTGTTTGTTCATCCCTGTACATCCAACAGGGAGTTTTAAATATTTTGGAGAAGCAATTATATCTTAGTGTTTACTAAAGTGGCCTGGATGGGCCTTTTGCACCATTCTAAGTGTATAGCACAATGAGAACAAAAAGGGATTCATAACAGATTAAGTGATCTATGCATGTAAGCATGTTACGACGTTTCTAAAGGCTACAAAAAGCTTCGAAAGGGCTGGCACGTTGCTTCTGTATTCACGCATTTGGGTTGAATGCACGCTCAAAACCAAAAATAAGTTTGTGCAAGGTGTGATGGAAATATGAAGAAGCTATTTCCTTAGACATGTAAAGTAAATGAATTCCCTATTTTGACTGACTAACTGAGTGACTGGATGTACAGTCATGAGCAAAAGTTTTAGGACCACAGTATCAGCAAAAAATTAAAATCTCTTCTATAGCAGCTCCATGACCTGGAATTGGTTTAATACATTGTATTAATCAAACATGCACACATAGGCGTGTGCTCTTGATTTCAGCCGGGATACCCAGGTTGGGAAAAAAAAAGAAAAAAGAAAATTGCCACCTTTGGTCCTGAAACTTTTGCTCGCAACTGTACAGTTGCTTGGCTATTGCCTTCAGGTATAAATTATTTCTGTGCATCAAAAATTTAATTTCCTTACATTTTCTGCACCTTTAGAATATTGAAAACCATTGAGCTTCACAAGAAATCAGGAGTTTTCAATTTCTCATTGAGTTTTCTCAAGCTTAAAATGTGGACTCCATGCGACAACTCTTCATAGGAATGTCAGATATGAGTATCTTCACTGTGTCATGTCTAGCACACTTGGACAGCACCTATCCAGACACTTAAAATATTACATGCCTGACATAAAACATTGTGAACACGACAGAAGTGAATCTGCTACATGAGGACACTAACACTGCAAGGGAAGATAGCTCGCCATCTACTTTCCAACTAATTTTACTAAATACATTTTAGACTTACTATTCAAAACTGCAGCACAGGTCCAATCAGGAGTGATTCAAGACATTTGTGGCATATTTTAAATATTGCAACTTTAAGCAGTGCTTTTGATTTCGATGCATCATTTTTGTGTGCACAATTGCGCATGTAGCACCTAAAGAGGTAGCGCTTGAAGGGGAGCACCCAGAAGCTATGAGGGGCAACAATGTGGAGCGCGCCAGATCAGTGTGCAGCACACAAGTGCAACTGCGTTTCATGCCCAATGAAATGATGCCACCATTGGTGGGAACCTAGCTCACTACCTCATGCATAGCTGATACAGCAGCATAGCCACTGGGCCATGACGATGGGTGGGTATTAGCTAAATTTGAAGCAGCTGAATTGCCAAAAGTGCAGAGTGCCTTCAAGAAGCCAGACTCAAGTGGAAAACCAAGGCTGGTTCCCACACTCACCAGTATTCAGTGTAGTTGGCTGCTCCCACCAGCCCAGCAACAGACGAGACTGCCACGATGTGGCCCTGTTTGCGTTCGAGCATCTTGGGAAGAAACTCCTGGATCATCTGCGAATTTCCAAAGTTTCAAAAACAAATCAAATACTTACGCTTCAGATAGAAAGTATTCAGTTATAGAATTGCAATAGCCAGTTTCATTGAAGATTTGATTATAACTGAACATACTGGTTTGCTACAATGATTGCCTGCAGTAGAATAAGGTCCACGCGTATGTTTCATTGGCCACTAGAAGTTCTGCTTGTTAAGTCAGCCAGGAATTGTGAGTACTATTCCCTTCTTGCTCACTTTACAAGTTGCTTAGTCAAAACTTCCACATAGTATTATGTGTATTGAAAGAAATAAATGTGATCTTTTTGCTGCACCCCACTTTCCACATTTCATTCTCATAATTTCAGAAGCAAAAACATATTTGGTATTCAATTCAATATTCAAGTACCATCTCTAATATTTGGATTTGACTTGATTATAAGATTTCACTATTTCTATGGAAAATCCTTTGGTCAGCCGCTACAATGCCACATAATAGAAAATATTGTGAGTATTATATTACCTCTTCATCTTCTTCATCTGTATATATTCATCATCATGGCCAGCATCATCGTCTTCAGCGTGCAACCTCCGAAATAAACCGTTGAGGCTTAACAGCTGTCTCGCAAGACACCACCTCCGCACCTCCACCACTTGCGAGACAGCTGTTAAGCCTCAACGGTTTATTTCGCAGGTCGCACGCTGAAGACGATGACACTGGCCATGATGATGAATATATACTAAAGAAGATGAAGGGGTAATATAATGCTCACAATATCTTAATGCGGGTCAACACGAAGGACAGACAAAACAAAGCGATACTTTCAACTACATAAACAACATAACAGTAGCGATCTGTTATGTCTGTCCTTCTTTGGGTTGTTTCAGCAGCATTAAACATGTTCCATTACGCAGATCAATAACTGGCCCAACACTTTGTCTTTTAAGAAGTGTCCGCGCAATATAAGTTGAGTGCTGCAGTAGTACAGGGGAGAGGGAGGTGATTCTTCGGTGCTTTGGTATGGTGCCTAAATGGTGTCTAATTGGTCAACCAATATAATTTTTCATTACACAATACACACCTGGCACACAGTTAAATTCCAAGAATACCAGAGAAAAATTTGATTCTAGTGTCTGTGCGCACCACAAATATGGCCAATCATCCTGCATCGGGGGAATGGTGGATTTGCCTAAATGTTGTCCTTCTGGCTTTAGAGACCTTGTGGATTCTTACATTAATGTTTCTAAAGCAAATGCTCACCACAATGTCTTTGTATGGTAAGAGTCATCTAGCTTCTAATTTCCACCATTTGATTGTTTTCTCAACATCACAAACAGAAATAATCATTTATAATATTAAAAATAATTCTTGGTAAACATCATCAACATTTAGCACGCTTAGTTAAAATCGCCACAATCATGCAGTGAATTGAGGCAGACTACATCTGTGCACTACTACGCACCAAAATTGTGTAACACACTACACGAATGAAACAAAAGAAGAATAAAAGACACGGCAGTATGCTTTTGTTGACAAATTAATGCCAAATCAGAAAGATCTACATACTGCCCATGTTTCTCATGGCGGCAGAACGATTGCAGCCCCGTTTTCCCCTCTGATAATTTAATGTGAAATTCTGTGATGCCCAAATCATAATGGCCACTGAAAGATGAGGGAATTGGTCTAATTTATTCTGCCTGATGTTGTTTTACATGCGTTACAAGATATCTGAGTACACAGGCACATAAGCATCTTTGCTTTATATGACATGAACGTAGGACTTACCCAGAAGTGGGACAGGGTGTTGACCTCCATGGTGCGTCGAACTTGGCTTGGGTTCATGTTGAGGATGGGCATGGCCTGGGCAATGCCCGCATTGTTCACCAGAATGTCCACATCTCCGATGAGCCGTCCTATCTTTTGAGCTATGTTCTTCACTTGGTCCTCGTCTGTGACATCACATGTGAAAGAGAAGCCCTTTCCGCCTAATGCCCGGATTGTCTTGGCCAGCTCATTGTTGCGAGCCTGCACATCAAAGAACAGGTTTGTACATCATTTAACTTTCACTCAGCAAAGCAGTTATGGCATAAGAAACTGAGTTTGACAATCTGTAATGTCATGCTGTAGTTTGTGGAGGTTCCACTCTGCATGCGGCTAGGGCTGAAGGCGAGCTCCGGATCTAGCCCCATGGAGTCGCTTTGTGTTACTCCACAACCTGTAGCGCGGGAATCGTGGCTATGTCGGCTTCGAACGAATAAGGCAACCAGCAGCGTCAACTGTAAGAACGTTTATTGCTACCGGCAATAAAGAACACTGGCAGAGGGACGTCCGCTCTGTAATAGTAATAAATAGGCTGGCCTCGTTGCCCGGGATAGTCAGGCAAACGAGGTCACTCACGGGTTGTGGCAGGTACTCCAGCCCGGCAGGTTAGGGGTCCGGCGTCAGAGAGAGAGGGTCTCCCCCGGTCGCGCTGTTTTGTACCTTTTTACCTGGACGAGGGAAATGTCCTCCTCGCCCGTCAGCTACCTACCCGCGAGTCGGGGAGGAAGGGTGCGCGCACGTCGCAAGAGCGAGGGAGAATCGGGAGAGGGCATAGTGCGCCTCTCCCGTGTCTATGCCTGCTCTCTACGCGACGACGCGGGGAAAATGGGCGCGTGTGCTCCCCACCAGTTCTAAGCTCTAATGTGCTCTAAGAAAGGGAAAATTGTCATCCTCTCGACTTGCAGCACACAGCTAGAGAGGAAACTGACCTGGGAAAGAAAGCTTCACAGTTAAAACGAAAACTTCATCCTGGTCAGGGGATTTTTCTTACATTGAGAAGCTTTCTTTCTGAGCTACCTATATGGGTTTCCTTTTTAGCTCTGGACAAATTTTTCTGCAAGTGAGAAGCTTTCTTTCTGAGCAAGCCTTATCAGTTTCCTTTGTAGCTTCAGATAAACTTCTTTTCAGCTGAGAAGCAATCTTTCTGGGCAACCATTACGGGTTTCCTTTGTAGCTTTGGACGAATTTTTCTTAAAGGGAGAAACTTTCTTTCTGAGCAACATGCATGGGCTTCGTTTGTAGCTTTGGATTAATTTTTTTTTCAACTGCAACACTTTCATTCTGAGAACCCCATGTGGCTTTCCTTAGTAGCATTGAGCTGCAAGTCAGGTGGAGGACAATTTTCCTTTTGATTAACTGCACTTGGCTGCACGAGGTTTGACTGACCGTGCGCCGGGTAACGCGTCCTCTCCTGGGCGACCCAAGCCTCTCTGCTCGTACAACGAGATTTGCAAACATAATTATCTGTCAAGAAGACTCCTGCCTTTGCCACACTCCTCGCTGTGCAGGGCCCAGGCAGCCACTCTCAGACTTCTGCAAACAAGCACTTACCCGAGCCCCGCGGCGCTGCACACAATGTACCCCGAATGGTTCCCAAGCCCGGACTGCCCTCTGTGTGGTGATTATGCGGACTTCGAGCATGTCCTGTGGGGCTGCGCCTCTGCCGGTCCCCTTTCACCCAAGAGGAAATGATGAAGCTTATTACGGCCCAGGACCAGACCTCTCAGATCCTGGCAGTCCAGAGGGCTCGCGAGAGGGCCGTCAGGTTTCACCTGATGGTCCCCGAGTGGGCACAGCCAGGTGACGTTCGAGTTTGCTCGCGTCTATTGTGGACCAAATAATGTTGTTTCACTCACTCACTCACTCCTCCATCTTGCAGGCTCCTACAAACTGATTTAATATCACTGCTCCATATACACAATTGTGAATATTTTCACAATTTGTCATAGACAGTCGAAAACCAAATATGAGATTTGCGAATTTTCAACGTCATGGGGTAATTGGCGCAGCCATAAATAAATGTTAAATTACGGTATATTTCAAGGTAAAGTGAGGATAGAACACTCACAGTGGTGGGGAGAAGGTAATTTTTTTTTAATGCGTAAGTGTAGATGGCCTGTCTCTGAAATCGGTGAGATTATAGTTGAAATCACGAGGGAAGCGAGCGCCAGAGGAACAAGGTGCCTGAAGGGGGAGAACAAAATCACTGTGCTCGCGCCCTTTCCATTGGTGCTTTGACGCCACCATACACGATGTGCATGTTCGCGGCGTCTCTTCTCAGCATGTGTAGCAATATACGCTTTCCCTGCAGCATAGCAAGTGTCGCATTGCCGAGATCGATGTAGCGATTGCGTTCACGCCCTTTCCTTTTGTGCTTCGACACCATGGAGCTCACTGTGCATGTTTTCGGCAGTCATACAAACCTGTGTTCATCAAGTGAAACATCACTGTAACTTTTATTCTTTTCATCCTTTGAATAAAATGAGCGAAGAGGAGTTCAATGACCCCTTTGTGCATTAAATGACTTATGGATTCCTGAAGGTGTCCAAGTCTGTGTAATCTCTCTTTTATACCCGTGTTAAACATGTAGTTAAATAAAAAAAATATTTCTGGAGTTTTACACATTCCAAAGCCCCTCTTGTCCCCTTGTCTTGGGACCGAAGCTCACAGACGTCGGACGACAGCGCTCGTTACCTCTGAAGTCTCTCCCCTTAAAACCCGCCGCCAGTGACAACACCCACACGTGACGTCACTGCCCTAACCCTTTAAAACTAACATGCTGAGGATGACGAGGCCGCCTTCGGCGAAGATAGGTCCTCCTATCAAAACGTTGGCCAGCCTTTCTGAAGCACCTTATCCCTGTTTACAAACTTTATACCATAGTGTGCTATTCCATCTGTCAGCCCCTTTCTTGAGTGATTTAACTAAAGCATTTGGTACTCTAAACCGTCAAATTCTTCTGCATAAACCAGAGTCCTAAGGCATTACTGATCCTCCTTTAAAACTTCTCCATAGCTACCCAACTAATCGGTCTTAAATTGTGCATGTTAATGATGAGCTTTCATTGGCTAAGTTAATCAACTGTGGTGCTCCTCAAGGTTACATATTGGGGTCCCTTTTTGGTCCTGCTATTTATAAATAATCTAACCAATGCACTTACCAGTTCCAGGTGCCTCTTCTATGCTGACGACACAACCATTTATTCATCTCGTTAAGTCACTGACAGCATTGCAAGATCACCTTAACACCGAACTTGACAATATCAACATATTTTGCTCACTAAGTAATCTTTGAATTCTTCAAAAACAACTTTTGTTTTGTTTCCTAACCCTCAGGACCACAATTCCAGCTTCTTCAGGTATATCATTAAAATCATATCATACCAATATCTGATAGTTTTCAGTTTCTAAGTGTCATTTTAGACAAACAACTGTCAGACTAACTTCTGAAAAAAATAACATTCAGTATTATTCACATTATCATCAAAATATGCAAGTATTTTCAACATCATATTCTTTGTTCGTTGTATTGTTCTTAGATTCATTATCATTTATCATACTGCTTATAATCGTGGGGCAGCACTCACAGTATACATCCAAATCATCTTGAACGCCTTCAAAATCAAGCACTAAAGCTTATGACCTTCAGCTCCTTCCACTGCACCCACTGCACCCATTTTCCAACAGCTCTGTATTCTACCTCTTACCCAGTTATCTGAGCATAAGCTATCAATCACTCTGCTTCGTCCAACTCATCACAACATATTTACTGACAGTGTGTGCCCGTTAATCTTAATAGAAAATAACACTAGATTTTCTGGAAGTAATAACCTTCTATAAGCAAAGGTCAAATCTAATTATGGTAAATTTAGTCAGTTTTCATGGTATTGAACTTCTATTCTATCCCAACAAACATTAAGTCATCTATTTCTGTTCAGTCCTTTAAAAAACAACTTAAATAATTTATTAGTCTACATTCACTTTACCTGTGTCGTAATATTCCCTTGTTTTTGTTTGTTTATACATATTTTCCTTGTTCCGGTTAATTTAGAAATATTATTAGTACTTTTGTATCTTAGTAATTACTAATTTTACACTGTCTGTTTTTTAACTATTACTGCTGATAGTTTATTTCGTGTTTTTTCATACATACTTCATAGATCTCATGTGCGACATGTATTTCATGTCTTTTTTTGTGAAATTTTTGTTTTATTTTATATATACTGGTGTAACCCACTGCCTTTATGTGCCACTAATAAGAGGACGTCCCCTTGACAAATTTTACTCTGGGACCTCCTAATGTGCTAAAATATTTGCATACTTATTTGTATTTGTACTTGAAACAACAATAGTCTCATACAATGGCTCCTTCTAATAGCAAAGCAGAACACACTGTAAAGGCAAACACAGAGGTAAAGTGGCTGTTCTAACTGCACAATTGGAAGACAACTCCTTCAAGGAAATGAAAAGAACCATCGACTCACAATGGCATATGAAACTCACCCACATGCCTGTTTCTGGGAGGTGAATTACCTGCACATGTTCTTACATTGAAGTTAGGAAATATGAATTTTCTGAACTGTGAGCACTACATGCGGGAGCAACATGTACTCATGCCTTTTCAAACCCTTTCTGTTCAACTATCAGTGTTCTGCAACATCCCAGTTTTTGACATAGCAGTGCTCATTGAATGCTTTATGAAGAAAAAAAAGCTTTATTGTTCTGCATGATTGTTCCTATAAAGTAAAGAGAAGGTGGGAAAAAACGTGCGCCTCATTTGAACAGTAGTTGCAACAAATATTTAAATGTATAATGTACAACTACAGCTTACTGCACAAGGTTGCACGTCACTGTTGCAGCAAATGCTTTGCTCCTATTTGCATGCATGCGACAGTGCACACCATGCATGGTCCCAAATAAGCAACATATGTCGAGAGGATAAAGATCATGACAGCAAAATGATGTGGTGAATGAGGCATGGCCCATTGCTGAAGAGAGGTCTGACAGAGCGATACAGAGAGCAATGAGCTCCCTTTGGGTGAGACATCTACACAATGTCATTATGCTGCATATTTTACTGGAAAGTAACGCTTGTTATGGATTGTGGCACGATGGTGCTATTTACTGCTGCGATGGTCAAAACTTCTGTTAATCTGCATTCTTATTTTTTATTGTTATTATAACCTGTCGTCTGTACATGTGCTGTATTTCATTCCACTCCCTTCTGCAACGTCTTCGGGCCTTGAAGGTACAATAAATAAATAAAAGAGAATTCTCTCAAGGTGCGAACTTCATATGACACCTAAACACGAATATTGTATTGCACATCTTCAATGCATTTTACGGCTGTACAAGAAAGAACAAATACATCTAAGAAAATAAGGGCACCTGCTCCCAGGAACGATATATATATGCCCGTAGGCCAAATGATTGGATAACGTCGTGAACATACAAACTTGCCAAGTATAAATAGGGATCTTTATGACGCAAGAGTTGTAGGGGCCCAACTAAACAAACAAACAAAACGAGGAGAAAGAATCGCCGCAAAACCGTCTCATCGAACGAGCTGCCTTGCGGATTTCTTCCTTGTCCACTCAAGGCCACGCGCGTGTGACCAGGAAAGAATGAAGAATCGGAAAAGCGAGCCGAAAACGGCAAGAGGTGCAATCGACAGCGCGAGAGAGTGAAAAATAAAAGTGACAAAGTCGGTACCAGCTGCATGCATTCGGTAGACGGGTGGCGAATGCGGCGTGCTATATATCGACGGGGAAGTTTTCGCGCGGGTAGCAGCGTACAAAAAAGCTATCAATGTGGGATCACGAGCTACACGATCCAACCAGCCAAGAACAAGCATAGAAATGAAATAGGCAACTAATTTTGTTCAGAGAAAGGTTAGCCTCCGCACCAGCCGCGTATTGATTAGCGCTGTACCTCCGCTTAACGCAATACAGAAAAACAAAGCAAACGACAAGAAACAACAGATGAAAGATTATAACACGCCGCACCACCGCTCGTTCGTGTCGCTGTGCGATAAGCTTTTTTACAAGAACAAAAAAGGACTGCAGCAAGTGATGGCAGCACCATAGTCGAGCTAGGAGTCCGTCGCACCGATGCATGCAGTGTTGACAGAGCACGTCGGACTTTCATTTCAATTTTATAATGCAACGGAGAAACGTTGTTAAACAGAGTAGGAAAGCCACAGTTGACACTTCGTCTGAAAAAAATTTGCCTGCGTTACGGATGCATTGTAGTAGTAGTACTACGCTAACCGCCGCGCACAAAGTCCGCGGTTGCGCGCACCGCGCTCACCTGATCGATGTCGAGCAGCACTACTTTGGCGCCGAGGTTGGCGAAGCTGCGGGCGATCTCGCGTCCCAGACCTCGTGCGGCTCCCGTTACGACGACTACACTGCTTGACACGTCCTTCCTCGACTTCGGCACGAGGGCGCGGTACAGCGTCTCGGCCGACGCCAGCGCGAGTCGGACGAACAACCGTCCGAGCTCGATGCAGAAGAGCAGCCAGTTGAAGAGGCACAGTATCATGTCGCTAGTGCTGTTGCTGCTGCTGCAGTCGCCACTTCCGAAGTCGTGGTTTGGTCGCCCGTTGCGCGTGTGTATCATGAAGAAGCTGGCGCTCCGGATGCCGCGCCGATACTGATGTTTCGGATCGACGATGTCGCACCGTCGCGGACGCTCCGGCAGCTCACGCCTCCTTTCGATGCCGGCGCCGATGTTGTTCGCACCGACGGAAGATAGAGCGAACACGTTCTGCCAGTTCGGAAAACGCGCGCGCCCGGATGAAAACTCCGCGCAGATTGTCCTGTCGCACAAAGAGAAAAAGAAGGTTGTGTTGTTATGCGATCGAAGCCTTGAGGACTCCTCGCCCCTTTCGCCACTCCACTTGCAGAAGCGGCAGGAAAAAGAGACGGCGGGGAATGAGGAGAGTGGGAGAGAGTGCTCGTTCTAGTGGTGTTTTAGCTTTTAACACAAGTGGAGTGGGGAGGCTGGTCAGGCCGCCGTATGCTCAGGGATGGAGGGAGAGAAAGATAGAACGTGGAGGCATGAAGCGTGCCCAAAGATCCTCAGTCAACAGCATAGAGTTGGCAACAGCTGTAGCGCCTCTCGGCCCTGCTGACAAGCTCCCAGCTTTCTCGTACCATGCGCGCAAGATAAAAACACTCTGCACGTAGTTCATGCAGTGTGCCTGATATACACACGACGCCGTGCAGCTATCGTCATGTAGAAGACGCGGAGAGAGGCCATCTCTGCCTCTTTGCAAAGATTTGTCTCTTGTAGCCGTCGTGATGAAACGCCGGTCGATATTCTGGGACTACGAGTTATTGTATAATAACAATTGTTCGAGGAATGCCATGCGAATCGGCGAACAGCTTTCGCAGGTGCGAACAATTTTTGTAGATAACATAATTCACGCGTTTTTTGTTTTCTTTCTTTCTTCTTTTTCTGTGAGTACGGTTATTATAATATGTTGCAAAAAAGAATTGAAAAGCGAAACTCGTCATTTATTGCCATTGTTACTGATGGCAAATTGCGCTTCCATACGCAGAGGCAGAACCGAACCAAGTGGTAGGCTATTTAAGTTACTTAACCACCTCGTCATATGCCTTCGAAGGAGTATGAGCGTCTGCACAAAGTATCTATAAACGTTGCGTCTGCAGGCGTCTGCTACTTTTGCTTGCATTCGAAGATAGTACAATGAACCAGAAAGTCTTATTTCTCGCAATTAATTGCAATCTTTAAACTAACAAACTTAAATACATTTAGAATAACAAAAATAAATAAATAAATTGTATTGTTTTGTGCGTAACATGTGTCAGCCAGCGAAAGTACCATCCAAGTCAATCCGAGATTGTCTCTCCTTTTCTGCACGGCATGGAAAGTGTTTTCCATGTGCTCAGTCGTGCTGTGAACGTCTTTATTTAGCCATAAAATGGGCAAGGCTAGTAAAATCAAAATCGGAAAACAGCGCCGTAATGTACCTTTAGACGAGCAGCTTAAGGAGGAGGTGTCGGCCAGAAAAGCCAGAGTGAAGTCGAGGAACAGAAAGGATGAAGATGATCAGGTGAGAGGACCCACTGTGGGTATGTGCCACGGCCACTCAGGACAACAACAACCGTCGTCTTCTGATGTTGAACTCGATTCTCGAGCTCAAAAACGTAGCCGGTCACCATCTTCCTTGTCGCACCAGGATAAGAACAGAAAGCCGACACATAATAAGGTCTTTAAAGCGGGTATTTTGGAGTAGGTTGTTGCTAGTGCAATACTATATCCGCCATGGCATCTTTAACTGTCGTTCAATTATTGCAGCTTCTACAGATTTGTCGTGCCTCACTGTTCGATTAAATCAAGATATAATCACTTTACGAGAAACTTGGCTTGCCCCACAGAAAAAAAAAATCGTCTCAGAAATTATCGCTCTTTTCGTTTAGGTCGGTCCACAAGAGGTGGTGGATTACATTAGTTTCAACCAGAATTTGCCACAAAGCAAAGATAGCACTGAAACTTCTGCCCCTTGAATTGGAAATTCTAGTAATAACCTTAAGTCTAGCATTATGTCGTTCAGTTTTCATCGCCAATATATACTATCAGTCAGGGGTTCAGGACACACGGCTCTGGATAGTGTAATTTATATTAGCGGAAATGATGTCATATTGGCGGGTGATTTCAACTCCCATCATCTGACATGGGGCTTAAGTACAGATCTGTGCGATACTCGACCGTGGCATTGGTCTCGGGACAATAATCTTTTATGTCAAAATTCAGGTCGTCCTACTCTTGTTAGAGGTTTAGCTACTTCGGCTCTAGATTTGTCTTTCTCGGGTTCAGGCCGTTGCGTATCCTTTTGGTCGATTGTTGACTAAGCCACAAATAGTCACCACATTCCGGTGATTTTTGAAATTGTATGCCCGGTAACATTCTCAGTGTCTCGGGCGCGAACATACATAAATTACAGTAAATTCCGAAGTAATTTGCGATCATTATTGGCTACCTTATCTGAAGCGAATTCTAAGCAAGAAGTATTAAGTATTTCCTCACTCTTAGAGGATTCCCGTAGAAAAGCTGAACTTGAGGTTCACTTAGTTAAAGATAAGTCCTCTTTGCGCTGATGGAATGATGACTGCTTGCGAGGATTATAGAAAAGGAAAAGCCACCTGGCTATTCGGCTTTCTCAGATACAAGAAAAAGATTCCGTTGCTGGCAAATGTCAAATCCCCACAAGACATGATAGTGTCATTGGAAGTTATTGCTAAAGGGCTGGAGCACCGCTTTTCTTCTAATGTTCCTCCGCTTGCATTGATTTCCTGTATTGATGAGGATTTTACAAAGATATCTGTGGATGAATTGTCATATTCAAATGTCAAAAGTCTGACTGTGGCTCCAGGCCTTGATGGAGTTACTTTGGCCATGTTAAAAATCTTATCTAAAGAGTCGCAAGAAGATCTATTAAATATCATAAATTATTCTGTCAGAGCAGCTTGGATTCCACCAGAATGGAAGATTGCAAAGATTATACTGTTACCCCCCAAAAATTGGAGTGGGCCTAGACAATGTTAGACCAATCGCTCTAACATCAAATTTTGTAAAGTTGATGGAAGGAACCTTGCATGTTCCCATTATGAATATTATTAATACGAGAATGCTTCTTAGTCTATGTGAAATTGGATTCAGGCCATTGTGCTGCATATGGCAGCCGCATATTGACCTGGAAAGTGGTATACAACTTGCACGGTGCCAAGGTCAGTATGCGGCATTGGTTACACTTGATATCATCAAGGCATATGATAGCGTCGAATATGGAATATTGGTAAGTCAGCTGCGAGAACCTAAGTTCCCCAAATATTTACAAGCATGGATTATGCAATTTGTAAGTGGCAAAGAATTTTATTGCTTTCGGAACAGCTTTTCATCGAGTACATATAGACAGGAAAAAGGAGTTCCACATGTGTCAGTGCTATCTCTGGTTTTATTTAATATTTTGCTGAGTTCTTCCATCCCATCCCAAGAGGACGTGCATACTTACGTGTATACGGATGACATTGCATTCTTCTCATCAGCAAAGGACATTCGCGCAGCTTATGAAAACCTGCAGTGGTATTTATCCGTTCTAGAAGCTTCCCCAAATTCTGTTATTCTGGCTCTAAACATGAACAAGTGCGCATTTTTTTGCCCATATTTCCTCTGAAGAACCCAGTACATATACCTCTGTTGTACCAGCTCGATTTCATTCTACATATAGATGCTGTTAAGTATCTTTGTGTTATATACGACAGCTCTCTTTGATGGTGTGGGCACATAGATTACATTGCAGCTAAGGGCGTTCGAGCAGTGGGTTTGTTAAGTAGACTGAGCCACAGTCGATCGGGGATGTGCAGGCCACCTTGTTATCAATCTATGTGTATATGCCCTGTCCTGGAATTTGGCTGTGTGCTATACTCTGGGGTGCCTGCCTATAAGCTTCGCCCCATTGTTCTTCTAGAAAAGCCGGCATTGAGACTATGTTAAGGGCTGCCAAAATTTGTAGCAAATACTATTTTGTGTCTAGCAACAAGAATTCATTCTTTTGTAACTTGGTTTCGTGTACTTGCGGTATGACCATTTTTAAGGGTGTACAAATCACCAATAAGGCACTGCCAAACAGTGTTTATTTCTCAGCCTAGTATGTTTTTTGATTGACATTGGCCTTGATTCCATACGCCTCAAGTTAATTTGTACAAACTCTTCTTGATCCTTTGAACGTTAGGATGAGAGAGGTAAAGCCCATTTGTGGTGAGGAAAATTCTGTTAGCATACAGTTTGACAATATTTTTCCAAGCAATGCAAAACACTGAGCGGCCCTAATGAATGTTAAGTGCTATTCTACAGGATTATTTAATGAAATCACAAACAAATGTAGTCACAGCGACTGATGCCACGCAGAACCAGTAAAAAAAGTGGTGTTGGTATATTCAGCCCTATTCTCAATTGGTCATTTTCCCTGCGGCTTCCAGACTTTGTACCAATATTTATTGCAGAATTTTTAGCAGTAGTACTGGCCCTTTGTAAATTAAGCCCAAGAATAGCTAATGTAGTCATTGTTACTGATTCTTTGTCCTTGTGCACTTAACTCACAGCACCTAATGAATCTCAGGTTCTTCAAGTGTTTAAATCCTTAGTACCGCAACACTTAGCTAATATCCTTTTAGCTGGGTACCTGGGCATACAGGCCTAGTTCTAAATGAAACAGCTGATTCATTGGCGAAAGCTTCGATAGCTGGCCCAGCCATTCAATTTCTCCCTGCATCTGCCTTGATCATAGCTGCAAAATTTTGGAAACAAATGATGTTGCTAGAATTCTCTGTACCATCTATAACAAATTCCTTGGATTTAAACACTTGTTGTACCCTTGAAAAAGCACTATGCCAATTGAAGCAACTGTTAATAGGCTTCACTGTCGCATACTGTCTTTAAATTTTTATTTCTACAGGGCTGGTCTGGCACCCTCACCAATTTGTCATATGTGTAAAGATGAGACCATAGAAAATTTTTTACTTTCTTGTCGACGATTTATTAGCTTAAAAGAACAGACCCTAGAAACACCACTCCGCCTTCTTGGATTAGATTTAGCTGTTCGAAATGTACTATCCTTAGTTGCCTCTACATTTGGGCATAGCGGTGGGAAGGTCAGCACTGCCATCCGGGATTTCCTTTTAGGATCAATGAGATTTAAACTTTGCATACAATATTTTTAGCCTCCTTTTCTTTCACCAAAATTGAACTTGAATTGTTTTACTTTATGGTCATGGTAGAATTTTCGGTTTCATAAAATCATGCAGGCTCTTCAATCTCTATCTTCCGATTGTAGCTTATCCATTATAACATTTTGACTTATTTTGCACTTTACTATAACTTACCTGATTCTTGGCCAATCCCCCAGAGTGGGTACATGCCAGTAGCTTACAAAAATCAACATTTACGTCTTCTCAAACTCGCGCAGATTTTGGTGCCTCAGCATAGATCGCTGACCACGCCGTCTTCTGTTGCAGTTTGTAGATGACAAGCTCACGAAGAAGATTCTAGACCAGGCTCGCAAACAGCAGGAGGACCTGGAAGAAGAGCATGGACTCCAATCCAGGTAACCCTAGGGAGCTCGCTGCTTAGGTAGTCAGCTCATAGCCGAAATCTATGCTCATAGCTATTGTCTTGGCACGACCATTTTATCCGTGCTCCTGTAACTTGTTGTCTGAAGACGTGTTGGTAAATCATGAAATTTAACTTATTTAGCTGCCGCTGTTGCCTCATTAGCTGCAGTGGCAGGGAATGATGGTTTCATCACCGTGGTCTTTGGCACGAACTATTGCGAGTGTGCCATACCTTTGTTGTTGTTGGAAAAGCGTGTAAACATTCTTTTCTTTGCTAGCATATTTAAATGCTGTTGACACTGAAACCGAAGTCTGTACCCCCCATATTCACACTTGCTACCTGTTTTTCCCTTTAGCCTGTGAACAGTGTGTTCTTGGGCCCCGTCAACTTAATGTGTGTTAATCAGCTACGATCTACTGCCTACACCTAATGATAGTTCGAAAATCACAATGCGGGCTTAAATGTATAAAAAGAAATTCGCTTTCATTACTCGCAAGAATTGATTATATATTTCACTATTTGCTCAGTAGAGAAAGATGTCACAAGTGCATCAGATGGCATTGCGTCCATATAAGGGGGTGCATTTACATTAAACTATGTTGTCATGCATGTCTCCTTCTTGCCAAAGCATGTACTATTGTTTGTGCCAAGAGAATGCCTCAAGATTGGAATCACTAATGAAGATTATAACCACATAGAGAAAACGGACATGTTGCAAGAAAAACATACCGCATGCATGTTTTTGAAGGTATGATGTTAAATTGATTAATATATGTAATGTAGGCTAAAGAAAACAGTATATCTGTTTGCAGTGCCAGTATGTAGTCGTGTGTGTGTGTGTGTGTTTTATTCTCTTTCAGGCAAATTTCTCAAATGGCTCTATGTTTTCCCAATACACTGCATGTTTACTAGTCAATTGTGCTGCTGTATCTGAAGTATATTTTAGAGCAAACTTCGGGAGTCAACATTTGCCAATGCAGCAAAACTCACTTAACAATTCCAATTCTTGATCGGCCCTGCCACTGTGCATTTTATTTTATTAATTCTGAAAATGAAAAAAACCGTTCAAACTAAATCTTTGATTTGGGAAATATTTACTTCATGCAGTGCATTGTCATGCTGGCTTAAAAATGACTAAGCTGTGTCATCTTTGCAGCTCGGCTGGAGTCAAGTTCAAGGTGCCTGATGCCAAGCCTCGACTGCTCAACAAGGGTGCGTCAAGTGATGACGAAGATGACTATGAGGAGCCTCCTGAAGATGACACATTTTATGAGACGATTGTGAGTGGGGCTGTTAGCATATTGATCTTTGCACAAGGTTGTCAAGAGCGAAAGGTTTTTTCTGTCAGATAAATAATAACAGGGATGTCAAAATAGTGATATTTTCTGATCAAATCAATGTCAACATATATAAAAAAAAGAACCACCCAAAATATTTAATACAGTGTCTAATTGTTCCTTATTTTTAAATTGTAAGAGAGGCGCAGGGATGATGAACAGTTCCCGGCTCAGGGTCAACCAAGAAAGTAGAGACGTAAAGGCATGAAACTTTCAGGTTATTCAGTGTGTCTGCTGTGAAATTCAATATAGATATGTATAGCAACTGACACACACACACAAAAAGGAGCCACCCGATGAGGGGTGGGGTGGAGGTACATTCTGTATTTGATTCTATATTTGGTTTGCATATTTCATTGTTTGTATAATAAGACTAATAAATGGCACTTGTTTGAAAATTCTGCACTACAATTTGTGATTAGTTTTGTTTGTAGCAATTCCACCATTTTAAGCTCGAAAGAGAAAGAATGAGAGTTTGAAAATTTGTGTCTGTACCTTTTAAAATTTATGTGGAATGATGTTTTTATTGTGCTGAAAATTGCTTGAGGATGTGGAGTGACTGTTTGAATCATCATTTTCCAAAAACTCTCACAGGAAGTTGATGAGGCGGATGAGAAGGCACTCGAGTTATTCATGAACGAGAACAGCAAGTCTCGGCGCACATTGGCCGACATTATCATGGAGAAGCTCAAGGAGCATGAGACAGAGGTGGCCACGCTATTTTCGGGTGAGTGTCCGTGCATTTTGAGGATTATCTGCCCTTACTTCGTCGCATCTAGTAATTGAAGTCACTGTCAAATGACATTGCATTGTCACTGGGATAATTAGCATTGGCCAAAATTACCACCCTGTTGCCCATTGCTGATATGAACACACATTACATTTAATTATGAAAACAACTATTAACAGTGTACGAAACAAAGAAAACACGTGTACAACTCTCTCATGCACGTTTGCTCAGCACCTTAGGCTTTCACACATACTGTCCAGTGATGCTACTGCTGCGCCGAATTCGCCGAACTGCACCGAGAGGCAAACTCTGCTACATTTGAGCAAAATATGAGAAATCTGTGTCCACTCTGTGCCGACAAAGTTGCTTGGGCTTTTAAAAATGGAACTAATAACCGCTGTATTTAAAAACGCATCCTAACTTGAAGCTCATGCTTGACATGGCTTAAATGTTGCCTGGTGCGAACGTGCCCGGTACGCTCAATGCATTTCTTTAGGCGCGTCCACAACAGGCATCATTTAGATCAAGTCGAACGTGGGCTTCAAGCTAAGATGCATTTCTGAATACGGGGGTAAGTCCCCAAGCACCGTTTTACCGCACCATCGAAAGTGGCATAGCGTGGACCAGCAGCTCCATTAGCTCTGTAGTGGACCAAGTTAAGCCTGGGTCGTACTGCTGTTTCTTCAGTGTGCTGTTGTCAACATTCAATACCTTCCACCCCAACGCTTGTGGGATCCTTAGGCAACGGGACAGCATTGCTTTTTGGGCGACAGTAAGCGATCGCACTGGTGCCGAGCCAGATGCCACGCTCCTCTCCTGTGTGACCAATGTAAAATGGTGACTGAAGTTTCGGACAGTGTATGGTGTCTTGCTTGATTTTTCAAATTTAGTGTGCTTATTAAATAAGCACAGACATGGCGGTGGTGAAGAATTTTTCTGCTGTTCAATTTGTTGCCTATCCCCCACTTTTGTTGGCCTGGCGATTTAAAGGTCTAAGAATGGGCCTCTTCGATTGTCGGAGTTCTGGCAGCCCACTGGGAGCCGGACGGCAGCCAGCTACATGTAGTTCCAGTTCTGACAGGAAGTCACGTGGGCTGGGATCCCAAGACAACCCGAACCTGCCCGAAGTTTGCAAAATCGAACGCCGGTGCAGCTGGCCAAATGTAAACATGCTACTAGCATGGCAGCGCCCGTCGAGGCCGATGTGCGCTCGGCGTAGTCAGCCCATTTATGCGTTGCCAGTTTGAAAATATATAGTTGCATTCAGGAATACGATCACTTTCGCGCGACTCGGCGCAGGACGCGTACTCGGCCAACCTCTCCTTGCGCAGCGCAACAGATGGCCTCCGACGAGGCGGATGACAAGACACGAAATCGTATTGTATACTCGAAAGCGATAGCTGGAGGATCCTTGCTCGCAGCGATCACGTCGACCACCGGCGACATTGATGAGTTGGCGTTGTGTCATCACAAGACATGAAAAAGCAGGTTATCGGGTATGTCTCATGCGCATAAAATTTCGCGCCGACCTGCTTGGGCTTCGATTTCAGAAAGTTTGTTGTGGCTGATGATGCTTCTCATTTAAGGAGCTGGGGACGCGGCTGGCGCGTGAAAATGCACGTCGCCTGGGACCAGCGAAACGTTTCACACGAAGAACAACATTGGTCGCAATCATGAGAGCAATGAGCCAATGTACCGAGTGCAATCAGTGTATTCTTAGATCAACGGCCTGCAGTTCGAACACATATCGGTTTCGAGCTGCCACCTAAGCATACGAGTGGGCTCCACCCACTCGCTTTCTGCATTTTTTTTTTCTTTTAAATAAACGTTTTGATATATATATATATAAGCATACGACGGAGAGACGGAGCGAACACAGGCTAACTGCAAAGCCTTCGCTAACTGCAGAGAAAGGAGAGATATACATACGCGAAATATGTGAAAAGGAACGCCACCAGACAAATACGAACCCAAAATGTACCGCAATGTGTGAATGAGCGTCTACAACTTGCGTGGAACACGATGCAGATAACATGCACGCATGAGAGCGCGACGTGCTGTTCACCGCCGCGAAGAAGCAATCAGAGGACACACACACACAAAAGCTTCAAACAGTTCACCACGGCTCGTATCACGCCGCTTTGCGATGCGGTACGGAACGTTAGCACCTAAAAAGATAACGCTGAAGTAAGGAAATCCGAAGATGACCGTAAACAGTTGGCTGAGCGAGGTAAATTTAAGTCCTCAAGCGCCTGCGTTGCAATCCGTGAAGTCCCCGTAAAGATGGCGGCGAGCGCCCATCGCCTCTTTTGGTCGTCTGCTAGCCAGAGAACTTCCAGAGATCAGCCAGACCAAAATCGTCCTGGCAGGTTCTGGCAGCTCGCGGGTAGCCAGAACTGTCCAGCGCGAGCAAAACGAACGCCCGGCGGAAGTGCGTAGCGCGGTGGGCGGAGCAACCCGAGAAAAACAAAGACGCTCTGGCTGGCTCTGGCAGCCCGCGGGTAGCCAGAATTGGCAAAATCGAAGAAGCCCAATGGCGTATGGCCGCTACTAAGATTTTGGTTGACTCTGCACCAAACAGTGACTTTTGCCGCTGGATACTGGCCTTTACAAAAATTGCTGTATTGTATGGCCGTTGCAGCATGCAGGCACATCGAGCCGTGTGACGAGCGAAAGTGTGCCGCCCCCACAGTGTCGACCATTGCGGCATTTCAATTACACGGTGTATCAGTGAGACATAGCACAAGACAAAATTAAGTCAATTTTTCATAACGCTGGTGTTGTAAAACGTAATGAAATAATTTTACTGCTAAAGTTGGCATTCTTGGACTGCCCACGCATTTATTCGGATATTCTTGCAAGAAATTTGAGAAATCGGTCAGCAACCATTTTCACCATCAAGTTTGACTCTCAGTATGCTAATTTCACATTAAGAGGCAATTGTCCTGACACAATGACAATTCCACCTTGTGACATTTTTGAGTAAGTAGCACGCCAGCCTAGAAGCCTGCGAAGCTTATTGCAGCTGCGCTACTGCCCTTTCTCAGCCAACATTTCCTCTCACTAAGCTATGCATGCGACATTTGTGGGTGCAGAGTCTGTGTCTAGTCTCTTGCCTATAAATGCAAAATTATCCTACTGAGTGTCAAACTTAATGATGAATATCTCGGAATGAAAGCATTTTTGAAGAATCGAACAAAATGAAATCTTCAAATTTACCACTCCATTTTTAATATGTAAACATATGCCTAACTTGTGAAATAATTTTTTTTTTCTGGCTCTGCTTGTTCACAAAGAACTGTGTCTGCCAAAGCAAATAAACTACATATATGCAAGCAACTGTTTGTGCAGATAGCATTTGTCTAGAAAGAACTGTCGATGCTTTAACTTTAGAGGACTTGTATGATCTGGAAAGAACAGTGGTGCAAGAATGGAAAGAAAAAGTACCAATTTTATTTAGGGGAGGAGGAGCTTGTTTAACATTATTGCAGAGCACTCTGCTGAAGTATTCCCAATCCTTTAGATGTTGTTGAAGACAAGGTCTTCTTTGGAGACTTGAAGTCAATTTGGGGTTTGCAAGGTTGGGGTATCTGGCCACATTCGTCTCATTAAATTAGACGATTTCAGGTCTTCTAGTGCACAAAAAAAGGCGTCAAAATTGAGCTTGTAATGAAAAAGGTGCACAAAGTTAAGCTATGCACGGAGCAGTAAAAACGCGCAGTTAGCGTACAAAGGGCCGAAATGAAACCCAGGTGCGTTTGTTAAAAGTTTGTGCACTTTGAACTGGAAGTCTGGCTTTACTCAGTAAAAAAATATAGGCCGATCCCGGAGATAGGGCAGTAAAAGAATGTGAATTGATGGCAAATGTAGTGCAGTCTAAACAACAAACCATGGAGTACAGTAATTTGCCCAAGAGGACCTTGTCTTTCTTTGTGTCGACCACTTTTGACTTGCCTTTCTTTTGCTGCGTAAGAGTGAATCAATACTATGTGTCAGTTATTCAGTTTTCCACCGAAGGTACCACCCTTGTCCGCGGCTTTCCACAGGCCGTGTTTACAATGCTTGCTTGTCCCCCCCGCAACAGCTGAGTCATCTGGCTTTTGGCTTCCACAACATTCAGCTGCTTGTTATAGACTCTTGCTTGCTACTGTTGTGCCTAAGCAGATGGCCTCGTAAATCACTGCAGATGCGGGCAGTGTGCAGATGGCTGACTTGGACCCCAAGGTTGTGGAGATGTACCGTGGGGTAAAAAAAGTGCTGAGTCGGTACCGCTCTGGCAAGCTTCCCAAGGCATTCAAGATCATCCCTGCGCTCTCCAACTGGGAACAGGTGAGTGGCTCTTTCATACTGCTGCATGGCTACGACAGATTGTCCACACAGTGTGAATGGCCCAATGTCCTTTCACAGCATTTTTTAAAGCAACAATGATGATCGAACTTTGTGCCTTGACAATGCCATTTGTATGCAAACATATTTTTCGTATTTTCTGTAATGTGAAAAAAAAAATAAGAAAAATAAATTGAATTGAAATGCACATATTAAAGCGTACATTATGGCCCTTGAGGAAAGTTGAATGGAGGGCTCCCGCTTAGTTTTTGTCGACTTGCTTGTCTCCTTTATCTCTTTTTTTTTCTTCAATTTTTTTCATGGTTCAGCAGCGTGAATTTGCATGCACTGGCACACATCGCAATTTTGTTATTTCACTTATTTTGAGCAACCCAGCAGGTTCTCGCATATATACTGGAACCTCTGCAGGCACGCATTCTTGCATTCTGCTCTTGGAAAAGTGCAGCTGCTGTGCCTGGGTTTCAAGATGGTGATTTCTTTTTAGCCACAGAAACGTTTGAGCTACTGATGTACTGTCGAATATGTGAAAGTGTTGGGCTTCTGCCGTTGTGACCGTCAGCGCTGGCAATTTGTAGCGAGCTATGAATATGGCTTTGACCTATTTGTAAATTTCAAAGCAGTTATGCAGATGTTTCTCACTTTACAGGTATCTTTGCTCTGGTATTACAACATGTAATAGTGAGTGAAGTTTCGCATTGATGGCTATATGGCAATAGAAAAAAATTTAATGGTTTATATTGGATTACAATGGTTTATATGGACAAGCCGTATGACTGGTGGTAATTAGTAGTACATTTAAACATGTTCATGAGTTTGCATAAGATAGTACTGTGACCAGGTGTATTAAACAAGCGCAGTAACTCAATTTAAAGCTGTCACTAATTTATTTATTATTATTTATTTGTACACACTGCAGCCCTATTGGGCAGAACAATGACAAACAATAAAAGGCAGTATGAACAATACAGAAGCAATGAAGATAACTGCCTATTCAAAGGTCGCTAAAAATAAGTTTAAAGGCAGAGAACAAGTATTACCAGGCAAAGAATTCCAATATTAAATAACATGGGGAAAGAAACTGTATTTAAAAGTGTCTGTACGGGCAAAATAAGGCGCAATGTTTAGGTGGCGGTGACTTCTAGTATTGGATGGTATAGCAGAAGTTAGATAGTTATCTGATGAAATCCGGCAAGAGGAGTTAATAATGAAATGAAGAAACTTTAGCGATTCCGTGCGTCAGCAATCTGGGAGCGGTTGCAAGCCTGGGGATGGAAGCGCTGCGGAAGGTGAAAAACCTCTATAGAACCTACAGCACATGAAGCAAATCGCTTTCTTTTGGATAGCGTCAATTTGATTAATGTCACATTGCTTGTGCGGATTCCAGGCAGGAGAAGCATATTCTAGTAAACACCGGTTTAGAGGTTTATACATTAGTAGTTTAGTATCCCTTGGGGCCGTGGTCAATGTCCGGCGTAGATAGCCTAACTTTCTCAGTGCCTTTGAGGTTATTAAATCTATGTGTTTGGACCAAGACATACTGGGTGTGAAAACAAGACCAAGGTATTTGTATTCATTAACGTTCTGAATGGGGCTATTACCAATTTTGTAAGAAAAAAGATGAAAGGCGTGGTTTGATCAGTGAAAGTCATAACGATGGTTTTACAGACGTTAATTGTCATTTTCCGGGTAGCACACCAAGAGCTAAAATTAGAAAGTGATTTTTGAAGCTGTAAATGGTCATAAAGGCAAGAAATTTTATGATATAATATGCAGTCATCAGCATACAAACCTAAATTTGAGGTTATGTGACGGGGCAAATCATTTATAAAGATCGAGAAAAGCAGTGGACCCAGCACGGAACCTTGTGGCACTTTCGAGGGTACCTCTGCTACCATAGAATTAGCTCGGTTAAAAGATACAAATTGAGATCGATGGGAAAGAAAACTAGAAATCCAGCTAAAAAGGTGGGGATTATTAAGGATGGCGTCAAGTTTATACACCAGTTTCGTATGAATGACATTATCAAATGCCTTTGAAAAGTCAGTGAAGATTGCGTCAATTTGGTTACCTGCATCAAGGTTAATACAAATGTCATATGTAATTTCGCTTAGGTGTGCTAATGTGCTGAATCCAGTTAGTAATTTATCTGACTCAAGGTATTCCATAATGTGTTTGTAAATAATGTGCTCTAACATTTTACACAAATGTGAAGTTAAAGAAATAGGTCTATAATTAGATATAATGTGTTTGTCACTGGTCTTGAATAAAGGCAGAACTTGAGCCATTTTCCAAGGGGAGGGTACTGTAGAGGATGCCAGGGACTTGTGTAATATGACAGTAAAGTAACGACAGGTTCGTAATAACTACCGTACCAAAAACAAGTTTGGAATGCCGTCTGGCCCAGCAGATTTTTTAATATCAAGTTTCAAAATGAAGTTTAAGACACATTCTTCGGTAACGTTAATGTCATTGATAGACATGCCACTACGAGAAATGGTGTCTGGTTGGATGACGTTGTTGTCACAAGTGAAAATGGACTGGAAATACTCATTTGTATCTTTATCAATCTTTATCAATGACCTTCCTGCTGAAATTTCATCATCCATTCGTCTATTTGTGGATGATTGCATTCTCTACCGACGTATCTCTACTATGAACGATCAGTCATTGCTGCAGGATGATTTATCCTTAATCCAAAATTGGTGTTCGACCTGGCTAATGCAATTAAATGTATCTAAATGTAAGTTTATGCATGTGTCTCGTAAAAGATCTAACCTACGCTTCTCATACACGCTAAACACTACCGTGTTATCACAAGTGGAATCTTATAGGTATCTAGGCATAGAAATAACAAGTAATCTAAGCTGGTCAAAGCACATCAAGTTGCTTTCTGCAAGCGTTTCCAAATCACTAGGTTTCATCAGATGATCACTCACGTTTGCTCCGCCCACGGTTAGACCAATCGCATACGAAACCTTCATCCGTACCAAACTTGAATGCGCATCCCCTATCTGGAACCGCCGTCAAGAGCACCTAATCCAGGCGTTAGAGGCAATACAAAATCGTGCTTCTCGTTTTATAACATCCAAATATGATTCTCGGTTGAGCGTTACTAAAATCAAAGCTTCGATTGGTCTAACCCCCTGGCATCCTGTCGTAAGATAGCAAGTCTCTGCCTTTTTCATAAGCTATATTATCATTTTCCTCATTTATGTGAGAGCCGAATTCTGCCGTCCATGAGATCATGATGACGTCTGTTTAATTGTCGCAGTGTTCAGTGCATTCATGGTTCAAGTAACGCTTTCAATAAATAATTTCTGCCGACCGCCATATCGGATTGGAATGTACTTCCTGACGGTATCGTCAATGAAACAAATACTGTAGAATTTAAACTGTTATTATTACACCAGTGCTGTCCACAGTGCCAGTAGTAAGCCCTTTTATCGGCTTTTTCATTTTCATGTGTTTCCTGTGTTTACCTGTTCTTGCAATCTGTCTTAATGTGTTTTATCTTTGTGACCCCCCCCCACTTATGTAATGCCCCATCAGGGGCCCTTAAGGATAAATAAATGATGATGATGATTAAATGTGTTTGATATTGTGGGGTTCTCACCCGTGCTCTTCGGACAAAGGAACGACGACACAGTAGTGCAAACAATCATAAGGGCATTTATTGCACCTTTCATCGACTAATGCCTGCTAGCCGAGTTGCTATCCACAAAATATGCCGATGGGCACGCGACAAATTGTGGAAGTCTGCCTCACCGCAACCCGATAACGAGCGAATATGTTCGCCTCATGCTGGACACCAACGCCTGGTTGTTCGTGCATACGGTCACACAAACGGTGGCGTGTTCAAACGATCCTGTTTGTCCATTCTGGGGTAGGCCTCGCGAGACGGTCTCGCAGAAGCATGGATTGGCGCATGCACAAAACGTTCGCGCCGCTTGCCGATCCTGAGCCAAAGAGGAAGAGCCTTCTCCTTTTTGCGCCCAAGTAACCCTGCCATTAGGTGGCATTAGCAGAGCAACACGCACGCCATCTCTCGTACTACCCTTCTAGCATACCGACCGTCGCAGTAAAGCCATGCGGTGAAGCCGGATTACAGGAGACGGGAGCTATGCGAGAAAACAACATATCAGGGGACGCGTGAGAGTTGCGCATCCCCACAATATATGAAATGGATGATTAGTAGAAACATAGTTAATCACCATAGAAGTAGCTATTGGATCATGTGGTGAAACAGATGACCAGAATTTTAGGATTAGTTTTTAGTAGGTCCTGCAGCTGCACACGGAGGAAGAAATCCTTAGCCGAGTTAATTTTCAGTCTAAGCTCTTCTTTGGCTTTAATGAAATTTAACATGGCTGCATAATTGTTTGAGCGCCTCTTACACCTTAGCCTATTAACATGCCGTGTTAGGTGTAATATATCACACGTCATCCAGCAGATTTTCATATTTTGTTTTTGTTTTGAATGAAATGAAACACTGAACACATTTTTTAACCAAGCATTCAAAACAACTGACCAATGCGTTAACATCACAAATAAAACTTAGTGCAACAAATTTTTCAAAACCACCTGATAGAGTGTCTGTTATTGAAACATCATCAGCGCGACTAAAATCAGGAAATGTAGAAAAAACAAAATGTCCCACTTCGGCAAAGCCTTGCTGGATTTACTGCATATGCTCTCTCTGAGAGCACAGTTGTACTGCAGTCTGTGCCGATTTGCTCTCCAAAATATCTAAAGTTGTGCGGGAAAACAAAGCTACTACTGTTGCGTTTAAGAGTCGTATTCAGAACGCAACATCAATAGTGTGCGCTTATTTGGTTCAGATCTTTCACTTCTCACAATAAGGGCTTATGTGCAAGGGGCAGATGCACGGACAATCATTCCATGTAGTCTTTGGCCTAGTATTTTAAACAAATAAGAGTTTCCAGCAGAAATTGCCAGAGCAATTATGGCTCTAGTGTCTATGGAATCTGCCAGCATGGCTGTTCGGCCAGCACAGGAATGATGGAATAGTACTACATGGATTCTCCTAAACTTTGGCCTTCTTGCTTTAAACGTTGTAGTGACTTGGCAAATTGGTCATTTTGATCAATATATTGCAATGTAAGTGCAGCAATTTTCAATGAGTATGCATGTGCACAGACATTTACTGCCTTCATACATTTAGAAAAAAAAAAGAAGAGTTTCTTGGAAATGTAGAAAGACAAAGCATAATAAATAATGATACAGGAACGCCTGAAGCCAGAGGCATGATGATTAGACAGATCCATATCCTACCTACCACTGCCACAGTAGCTGAATGACCGCAGTGCCAGAGTTCTCGCACAAGGCGGCAGCAGCACTTCTGTACTGCATGATGCATTCTACGGCTGGGGCGAATGTTTCTTCTGTCGAAGCGCTGTGATAGCATGGTGGCTATGGCGTTGAGCCGCTAAGCTCTTGGTTGAGGGTTTGATCCTGGCCGCAGGAGACATATTTTGATGGCGTGCCAAATGCAAAAGCAGTAGTCGTGTGCTTAGATTCAAGTGCACGTTAATGAAGTCCAGGTAGTCAAAACCAACCTGGAGTCCCTCCACTATGGTGTGCCTCATAATCATATCATGCTTTTGGCATGTAAGAACATAGAATCTACTTAGTTGAAACTTTAGTTTCTGTTGCTCAAAGAAGCATGGCGCATGCACCTGCTACGCTGACACGACTTCCAAGAAAGAGCAGCTGGCCAAGGACGGCTGCTGCTACAGCAGGCCCTGCATGCTACAGTTGCTGTCGTTTACTGTGCTTCTGCACTTATGTGCGAATGTTCCAAAATGACTAATAATGAATTTAATAATGCCCTTTTTTAGTTGATGTTTGAATCACATGCTAGTTGGTATTCGTAAATATGAATTTCTTTTTCATAAGTGTTTAAATAAACTAAATCCTCTATTGTGTGTAGTCAAACATAAAATTGGAGCTAAAGTGCTATAAATTTTAATCCCAATGGCTATAGTAGACATTAAACACCAGAAGTTATGTAGTAGAGCAAGCTGTACATCACTCAGAGTGCCAGACTTTTGCTTTTAAACAGTAATCATTCACACTCCCTGAGGAAGTCTGGGTGTCTAAACAAAGTGCCTATCTGTTTCGTATGTGTCACTCAGACATTTAATAAGCAGTGCTTCAACACATGTAATGTTAAGACAGAAATTTGCCAACAATGTGAATACTACAATGTGAGCTTAATTTTATATTATTGGGAAAATGACTGTTCTTTATTAAAAGCTATTAGAAAAGGATTCGATTAGTTTCTGGCACCATTATATTCATATCTCATTCGCTCTCAAAAATTACCATCTGCTCTCCCATAGTTTGTAATGGTCCAGCAACGTATTGGTCATTGTGTTGATGTTGCTCTGTGTGTTCTATGGCAGGTGCTGTACCTAACTGACCCTGACTCATGGTCATCAGCTGCGATGTACCAGGCAACTCGTATTTTCGCTTCAAACCTCAAGGAAAAGATGGCTCAGAGGTGAGTCCCTTTGCCTGTGCGCCATTGCCTGTGCCTAGGCCTTTTGTACCCCTACTTCTTTAGAAGCAAGTTTGTGCTATGACGATGCTTTCTAAACAAGTTTTCTTGTTTGTAGGTTTTATAACCTTGTCCTGCTGCCACGTGTGCGAGATGACATAGCCGAGTATAAGAAGCTCAACTACCACCTGTACCAGGTATTACATGAGCTGTTGCTGTTACATTGTAGGGTGGCGCTAGTGGGCACAGCTGAAGTGCACAAATACTATCTACACCTCAAAAGTGTACACGCGGAATGGAGAAAGAGGGCAGAAGAGCTGGTTACCGAGTGCAGGGTAAATGTAAGAACAAGTAGGCAACTCGAAGTCATCAAAATATTCTGATGGAACCCATCTCGCGACGAACGTCGACATGGATGAAATTAGCATAGAAGCAATGCAGCAATGCACCGTATTGCCATTGCTGAAACGAGACGTGTATGACGCATGTATGCAGCTGGGTTTCTCTCGTGCATTCCTCTGGACACGCTGCGTCATCTAGCGGTGCTGCCACTATGTACACACTTGGTGCATCTGAATATTGTCACGTTGTCATGACTGCGTAGGGTAACACTGTCAAAAGGCTGACTTCGAAAGGTTAACTCTGTTGTGGGAACCTGTGCCCAGCAAAACAAGTGGCACTCAAAATGCAATTACAAGTACACCTGACTAGTAGTATAAGTTGGTGCTATGCGAGTACTGAGGCAGACACAAGCAGTTCATAGAGCATTATCTCGCGCTGGAACACGGTAGAAAATGACATACTTTCGTTGTCTGCGTGCCCGACTACACGATGTAGGAACAAGCAGACAAAACGGAAGGACAGTAGAACTTTGTTGATATGTTCCCACTACATACATTTTCCCGGTGCCAACGTTCGCAGTCGAGAACCAAAAATGGCCCAATAGAGCTATCCTCATTTTTTACCGGTTCATACGTTCCCAGAAAACATGATTTTTCGGCACCAATCTATTGTATGTCGCCAAACAGCAATCGCATGGTACGTTTTCCAGCCGCTAGATCCCATGTAAACAGGGAAATGCGTGAGGCAGGCGCGATCGAAAACATTATATAACTGCTTGCCACGACAGCTTCACTGGTATACTCGCCCACCCATCTCACGTGAAAACGCTGGTGCGCACTCAATTTCTCATTTAGGTACCAGCAAATCTCCTTCGGGGTCATCGCAAGCGGCATTCACAGCTATCACCACCAATCTTGTTGCGATAAACATCTTTGCGTATCTGTTTCACAGCGCGTGGTGTCGTCGGAAGCGTAGCACATGCATTTAACCCTTTGAAGGTTTTCGCCGTACATGTACGGCGGTGGTTTTCTGTCCCGCAAGGTCTTCGCCGTACGGGTACGGTTCCGACCCTCCGTTTGAAATTTCGCGCCATAATGACGATGAGCGCTCATCGGGAGGTGCTGCCACCTCTTAGCACTTACAAGATGCGTTTGAGATTGGTGCTACCTTCTTGGGGAGATAAACAGAGCTCATTGCTAGCTTCAGCGCGTTGCTCAGACTGCGGCAACGCCCCTTTGGCGGTTTCGGTTTCGCCGCGTGATCGCAACAGAGGCGCGCGAAACGTCATTTTTTTCTTTGTCGGCACTCAGGGCGGTGGAAGTTGATTTCTATCTTGATTGGCGCTGCTCTTAGCTTGCTTATAGCGCCGTTCGCGAGGTATTCCCGCTCTCAGTGGCAACGCGCTTTCGCGGTTTCAGTTCCGCCGCGTGATCGCAACGGAGGCGCGCGAAACGTTGTTTTTCTCTTTGTCGGCACGCTCTCGCAGGAACAGCGAAAGTTGATTTCTATCTTGATCGGCACTTCTCTTATCTTGGTTATCACCACTTGCTTATCAGCGCCGTTTGCGAGGTATTCTCGCTCTCCGCGGCAACGCGCTTACGCGAGAGGGTGCCTCAGACCTCTGCCCAAGGCAGCCGCACGCAGAGATGGCATGTGTGCGCCAACACAACTCCTCGCTTCAAGAGAACAGACACGCATTTTAGGTGTGCAGACTGCGATAAGGCGCTGTGCGTAGATCCGTGTTACAAGGAGTACCACGCTCGGAAATACTATTGAACATTTTGCAGTTCTGAGTGATGCCGACACCAAAATACTGTTCCTAATTATTTTTGACTATTTATTCCCGACTTAATACATTTTGGAGATTCAAGATCCGCAAAAAAGTAATTTGACCACCTGGGAAAGTTTTTTTCAAAATAATTCGACCCTCAAAGGGTTAATATGCGATAAACACACCGCCGTTCTTTGCTGCACACTGTGATCGTGTACGTTTTCCAGCCGCTAGATCTCATGTGAACAAGAAAAGGCATGATTGAGATCAGTATATAGCAGCCCATCTCACATGAAAATGACGCCGTGTACAGTTTCTTATTCTGGTACCAGCAAACCTCCACCAGGGTTGTCGCACGTCGCATTCATAGCTATTTCATAGCCAAACCTATTGCATTAATTTAAGCATTTTCACCTATCTGTTCAACAGCGTGTGGTGCATAGTACCATTGGTAGCGCACTGCACACTTTTAGTAGGCAATAATCCGGACGTGCTGCCGTTCCCTGCTGCAGGCAGCGCGATGTGGGCATCACGTTTCGCTTCGGTGGCATCTGGCATTGCCCAGCAGCTTGATTGCCCCTCTTAAAACAATACACAACAGGAAAACAGCAAAACATGTCTTGGACTGCCGGAGCACCACCAGCTTAACGCGCATCGGCATCTCGTGCCGCAACAATCCACGCGACGCTTCGCATTATGTAGATGTCAACAATAGTTGAGTCTGTAAAATCATTTTAGTTACTTCGGATTGTACGTTTTCCCGCTTTGTATGTTTTTTTCTTTCTGCTTTTTCCAAAATGTATGAACGAGGTTCTTACTGTACCTCTCTCTTGCTGCGGTGCAAAGTAAAACAAGATCACGCAGACATTCGGTTTGTGGGTTTTATCATTTCTCTAAACTTTAATTTGTCTATTGAAGCAACAGATTATGCAAATACCAGCTGTTGCATTCAATTCTCGAAGTACACGTCACCGTGAGCATTGTCACAGCAGTGCGATGTACGTAGGTGCACTTGTGCGATATACATCGACTCTCCGGCTGGGAGCGCGGCACCCACAAGGAAAAGGGAAAATGATGTATAGTTTGAAATTTCAGCTCTTTCCGCGGCGCGTAGCGTGTATACTGAGCAGACGCAATCGTTAGCACGCATTGTATGCATGGTGCTTGTCAGCTCGAAATGGCCAGACCTGGTGAGGGATCCTTTAATTGTCGTGATGACTACTGGTTAATCAAGATTGCAGAATGATGCCCATGAATAAGAGTACATTTCAGGGTGAATTAATTGACTGTATTATTTGCTGCTGCCACCTCAGAGTTCCTTGCTAGTTTTCAAAAGCGCACATTAGCCCAGTAGTCAATTCTTTTCTGCAGGCTCATTGGGTCTTGCTTTCCTGCTTGCATGTGCGTCACCACCTCTTAACAGAGTGTAATTATCTTGCTAACCAAGTTCATTTGTGCATTGATTTTGACTGTATTCTCTCTTGCTGTTCTTCCAGGCCCTGCGCAAAGCCTTGTTCAAACCAGGTGCCTTCTTTAAGGGGATCATACTTCCTTTGTGCGAGGTTCGTTCATCTGAGTATCTCCTGCTATATGCAAGCTTTCTTGGCATTTTATCCATGTAGTTCCTGCAGCTTGCTATGTTTAATACAATGGCATAGACCACTTATAACGTAAGTCATCGTAGTTGCGGACTTCCGCACTATATAAGTGGTACCATGCTGCAACCGAAACATTCTTCAAAGGCTATGCATGTAGACCAAGCAGCTGCATGTCTCCGGGAATTGAAGCTTACGACCAGGATGTGCCCTCACTTTCATTGGCAAGGTGACTCCTCCATTTTCCAAGTACCGTACAGCCACTGCAAAACATTTCATTGACACTGCACTTAATCGCAACAACTTTGGTGGCTGACTGGGACAACTCTGGTTAGGCCTAGCCATCGGGCTAGTCTGGTGGCATGTCGTCAAGAAAAGGTTCCCAAAGATATTTTGATAAATGCTTGTATCCATAGATGAATACACATTGATCTGGTGCAACATCAGGTGCACAGGCTGCACTGACTGTGGCATGCGTGAAGTGGGCAACTTTGCGCACGATCAGCCAGCAACTACCCGGAACTCGTATTGCATAAGCTTTTTGTAGGTGCGCGAACTGGTATAGGGAATGGCAAAAGCTCACATGCAAACAATGCTCTGAAATGATGAATTTGCGGAAAACAGTTTAAACTAACAGTGCCACGAAGTCATGGTCGCATGCACAATATGTGCACTCCATGACGATGCGCATTGCGACAGACTAATGTGAAATGCACTCACGGCCTGGACCGATTTTCCCATGGTGCTAGAGTTGTAAAACATAACGCATTTTACCATTGAAATTAATTTTTCCGGCCTGCCGAATAATTCAGATACCTTTGCGAGTGACTCCATCTGTGTCAAAAAAAGTAAAGCAAACAACAATCAAATTCAGTACCTGCAAGCCTCGGCAGCTTTAACATACAACATGATGCACTGTGCACCTTAGCTAGAGCAAAACGGCGAAGAAGTGGGAAACACTAGAAGCAGGCAAATGGCATCCAGAACATAAGCGAAATGCCTTTAACCCGCATTCTGCATTGTGGACAAACCAAACAAGATATGGGTAGGCAGTGATTAACTTCGTCGCTTACCCATGCAAACATGATTAGGTGCAAAAAACAAAATCACAAAAGAAAGCATGAGAAGAAGAAACTTTATTAAAGAATAGTCTGGCAGTTCTTGCTGTGGTGGCCTCAGGTGACAGCTCGAAGTCCTTGGACTCGAGCGGCATCTTCGGCTTGCCGGACGGCCCAGAATGAGGACAAGAAATTTTCCACCGAATGGCGATGATCCATTGCTGCCGTTGCTGCTCATGCGGCCTTGCGGGGAATGATTACAGTGGTTTGCAGGTATTTGACAACCCCACTACGTGACTATTGTTCTTCGACATGCTTTGAAGCTTTGGCCACCACACACATGCAAAGGGTGTTGCTTATTTTGCTCCGAAAACGTCAATAAAACAGAGAGGCACAAGCAAACATGCTGAAAACTACAGTGGATGGCTGCCTCCTTTCCCGAGTGCACTTCCCAAGCCTACCACCAGCGACGTGTTCGTTGGTGCGCACTACACATATACTAACCACATCACTAGCTTGTCGTGTGACGAATGCAACTCTGAAATGATAAAAACATGTGGCGTGACTTGTTGCTGCTAGCTTAGCAGGCAAAATAACATGTTTTGAGTGAGCTTTCATAACAGACTACCGAAAGTGGTGTGTTGTCATCTCACGCAATGCGAAAATAGGGTGGCTAGCGAATACTACTTCTCTTGTCATCTTAAGATGGCAGTGATGAGTGTGCTGGCTAGGCTGGCTCTGCAGTGGATTGTTTCGAATACCGCAAACAGGCTTTTGGTTTCGTATCTGATGGCACCAAGCTGACAATTTTTTGAACCAATTTCCCTGGGAGAAAGGAAAACTCTGGTGAGAATCGGTTAAGTACTGTAATCATTTATTGTGAGCTATTGTAAGCATGTGAAAATCTCAGGGCAGGTCGGGAATAGCTGTTTTGGAGGGAGATAAGATGTGTTTAATGCATTAACCGCATTCTGAGCTCTGCTAAGACAGACGCTACTAAACCTGTTGGGATAACCATTGAGGTTAGGCGAGTGCATGCTAACCAGTCAAGATTATATTATCTGGCAAAGGCCAACTTTACGATTGATATAATGAAAGTTGGGGCCCATGGAAATGTGTGGGCGCTGGCCGGGCCCTATGCTTAGGATCGAATTAACCCAAGTCAAATTAATGGAAGTTTACTGTACAAAGACATGCAAATACAGCATAGGTATTCAGAAAGAGGTGAAGAGGTCACTAACCAAAAAATTTGAATTAACCAGAGTCGAATTGACAAGTCTACCGTACAATGTCGTGTGAATACAGCATAAGTACACATAAAGAGGTCCCAAAAGGCTACATTGTAGAGAAAGCTCTTCTGAGTACATGCACAAACATAAGATGTACAAAATAGCAATGGGTAACATGAAGAGAAAAGAACATGTGCAAAAGCTTGGCAAGGTCATATGTGTGGCTGTTAGGAAACAAACGTGCATGTTTTTTGAGAATCGGGGGGCCATGCTTCTGCTCACTGCAGAATGTTGCATGTAGGCAACATTTCGCTCACTTTTTCTTTTCGACTTTTCTCGTTGCAGACGGGGACTTGCACTTTACGCGAGGCCATCATCGTGGGCAGCGTGTTGAGTAAGAACTCGGTGCCCATGCTGCACGCTTGCGCGGCCATGCTGAAGATTGCGGAGATGCCCTACACGGGTGCCAACTCGATCTTCCTGCGGCTCCTCATCGACAAGAAGTACACCCTGCCCTATCGGGTCATCGATGCAGTCGTGCATCACTTCCTCAAGTGAGCCCCGTTTGTTGCTGTGTCGTGGCACTGCGGCACGAGTTCCCGACACTTTACTCGCAGACATGTTTCTGTAGCAATGAATGGAAAAGCTACAAAGTGTACGCACCTGACACTGCTCCTGAAAATAAACCCACAGTTTCACTTGCATGTGTCTAAGCTAGGGAACAGAGACCGTAAACATTGTACTTACTGCAGCACTTGAAAGCAAACTTTCTTATTTGTAGATAGATCTTAATCATGCTTGCATACCTTGTGTATTAAAGCGAAGCTTTCTTTGGCTACCATCCCGTGGTTTTGGCTGGGTCAGTCGGTCGTTGGTCGGGTTCTTGCCGAGAAGATTCCACCTCGATCTTATAAAAAACATAAAAGCTCGTCCGGCGGCAGGATTCGAACTTCGGCCTGCCTGCACAGCAGCTCGGTACTCTAACCATGAGGCCATTAATCATTAAGATTTCCATACAAAGATTCCAATGACGGACAGGCCGCCATTGGAATCTGAACCTGGCAACGTTTAACGTTGGAACGTTGTCTAGTGAGGCGAGTCTAGCAGTGTTATTGGAGGAATTAGAGGGTAGTAAATGGGATATAATAGGGCTCAGTGAGGTTAGGAGGACAACAGAAGCATATACAGTGCTAAAAAGCGGGCACGTACTGTGCTACCGGGGCTTAGCGGAGAGACGAGAACTAGGAGTCGGATTCCTGATTAATAAGGAAATAGCTGGTAACATACAGGAATTCTATAGCATTAACGAGAGGGTGGCAGGTCTTGTTGTGAAACTTAATAAGAGGTACAAATTGAAGGTAGTACAAGTCTACGCCCCTACATCCAGTCATGGTGACCAGGAAGTCGAAAGCTTTTATGAAGACGTGGAATCGGCGATGGGTTAAGTCAAAACAAAATACACTATACTGATGGGCGACTTCAATGCCAGGGTAGGCAAGAAGCAGGCTGGAGACAAGTCAGTGGGGGAATATGGCATAGGCTCTAGGAATAGCAGAGGAGAGTTATTAGTAGAGTTTGCAGAACAGAATAATATGCGGATAATGAATACCTTTTTCCGCAAGCGGGTTAGCCGAAAGTGGACGTGGAGGAGCCCGAATGGTGAGACTAGAAATGAAATCGACTTCATACTCTGCGCGAACCCTGGCATCATACAAGATGTAGACGTGCTCGGCAAGGTGCGCTGCAGTGACCATAGGATGGTAAGAACTCGAATTAGCCTTGACTTGAGGAGGGAACGGAAGAAACTGGTACATAAGAAGCCAATCAATGAGTTAGGGGTAAGAGGGAAACTAGAGGAATTCCGGATCAAGCTACAGAACAGGTATTCGGCATTAACCCAGGAAGAGGACCATAGTGTTGAAGCAATGAACGACAATCTTATGGGCATCATTAAGGAGTGCGCAATAGAAGTCGGTGGTAACGCCGTTAAACAGGAAACCAGTAAGCTATCGCAGGAGACGAAAGATCTGATCGAGAAACACCAATGTATGAAAGCCTCTAACCCTACAGCTAGAATAGAACTGGCAGAACTTTCCAAGTTAATCAACAAGCGTAAGACAGCGGACATAAGAAACTATAATATGGATAGAATTGAACAGGCTCTCGGGAATGGAGGAAGCCTAAAAGCAGTGAAGAAGAAACTAGGAATAGGCAAGAATCAGATGTGTGCGTTAAGAGACAAAGCCGGCAATATCGTTACTAATATGGATGAGATAGTTCAAGTGGCTGAAGAGTTTTAGAGATTTATACAGTACCAGTAACACCCACGACGATAAGGTGAGAGAGAATAGTCCAGAGGAACTTGAAATCCCACAAGTAACGCCGGAAGAGGTAAAGAACGCCTTGGGAGCTATGCAAAGGGGGAAGGCAGCTGGGGAGGATCAGGTAACAGCAGATTTGTTGAAGGATGGTGGGAACACTGTCCTAGAAAGATTGGCCGCCCTATATACACAATGCCTCATGACCTCGAACGTACCGGAATCTTGGAAGAACGCCAACATAATCCTAATCCATAAGAAAGGGGACGCCAAAGACTTGAAAAATTATAGACCGATCAGCTTACTGTCCGTTGCCTACAAAGTATTTACTAAGGTAATCGCAAATAGAATCAGGAATACCTTAGACTTCTGTCAACCAAAGGACCAGGCAGGATTCCGTAAAGGCTACTCAACAATAGACCATATTCACACTATCAATCAGGTGATAGAGAAATGTGCAGAATATAACCAACCCTTATATATAGCCTTCATTGATTACGAAAAAGCATTTGATTCAGTCGAAACCTCAGCAGTCATGAAGGCACTACGGAATCAGGGTGTAGATGAGCCATATGTAAAGATACTGGAAGATATCTATAGCGGTTCCACAGCCACCGTAGTCCTCCATAAAGAAAGCAACAAAATCCCAATAAAAAAAGGCGTCAGACAGGGAGATACAATCTCTCCAATGCTATTCACAGCATGTTTATAGGAGGTATTCAGAGACCTGGAGTGGGAAGAATTGGAGATAAAAGTTGATGGAGAATACCTTAGCAACTTGCTATTCGCTGATGAGATTGCCTTGCTTAGTAACTCAGGAGACCAATTGCAATGCATGCTCACTGACCTGGAGAGGCAAAGCAGAAGGGTGGGTCTGAAAATTAATCTACAGAAAACTAAAGTAATGTTTAACAGTCTCGGAAGAGAACAGCAGTTTACGATAGGTAGCGAGGCACTGGAAGTGGTAAGGGAATACATCTACTTAGGGCAGGTAGTGACCACAGATCCGGATCATGAGACTGAAATAACCAGAAGAATAAGAATGGGCTGGGGTGCGTTTGGCAGGCATTCTCAAATCATGAACAGCAGGTTGCCACCATCCCTCAAGAGGAAAGTGTATAACAGCTGTGTGTTACGAGTACTCACGTATGGCGCAGAAACCTGGAGGCTTACGAAAAGGGTTCTGCTGAAATTGAGGACGACGCAACGAGCTATGGAAAGAAGAATGATAGGTGTAACGTTAAGGGATAAGAAAAGAGCAGATTGGGTGAGGGAACAAACGCGGGTAAATGACATCTTAGTTGAAATCAAGAAAAAGAAATGGGCATGGGCCGGACATGTAATGAGGAGGGAAGATAACCGATGGTCATTAAGGGTTACGGACTGGATTCCAAGGGAAGGGAAGCGTAGTAGGGGGCGGCAGAAAGTTAGGTGGGCGGATGACATTAAGACGTTTGCAGGGACAACATGGCCACAATTAGTACATGACCGGGGTAGTTGGAGAAGTATGGGAGAGGCCTTTGCCCTGCAGTGGGCGTAGCTGGGCTGATGATGATGATGACAAAGGCACGCATCCACAACGGGCAATCTGCCAAGAATTTGCTTGTACATATAATGAGCAGAAACAAAGAAATACATGCAATATAAGATTTGTCACATTGCATAGCACAAGTGTGCAAGAGCACATGCGTGTGCCAGTTTTCTTTGTGGCAAAGATCAAGCAATGTAATGAGTAAATTTATTGCGCTTCATTAACAGTTTTATGAAAGCTTTACCTCGCAAAGAAACCAACATGTGCGTTGGATCTGCCTACATGATTTCTTTTTGCCCTGGTGTGCTGATACTAAAAATTGCCCTAGGATGATATACTATTGTAAACACTGGGTCTTCTTTTTGGAGAAACATGATCTAGACAAAAAAAGAAAAGACGAGCACAGTGGTTAGGATATAGACATACTAATCTACAATGTCCAGGGTGTGCACTAAGGTATAAATCAATGTCCTAGGTCCATTTGAACTTGTCAGAGCCCATCAATGTTGCTTGAAAAAATTTCCATCTTAATATGTGCAATGTATGACTCATTAAAAGAGAATGTGAAAAATATTACTCTAAAATTGGACCTTGCACACATGCCATTCATTTGTCTTTTAGGTAAAAAAAATTGTTCCAATAGCTAAAATAGCACAGAAGCTATTTTCCCTTCAAAATTGCAAGTATGTCAAAATTGTTGTTTTTAGAAATCAAGGAATAACATACTGGGACATGACTTGTAAAAACCTTATTGAAATGAAGGGTCTCAGAATCTAGTGGGATGAATCTTATAATTATGAAGGGTCTGGGAAATGCAAAAATGACAAAACTGAATTATGATTTTTTGGTCCAATTTCTGGCCTTCAAAGGGACCCTGAAATGATTTTGATGATTGTGCACAAATGTACTGATTTGGTAGGATAGAGCTTTCTGATCATTGAGAGACAGATTTAAGCGCTCTGCGTAAATCGTGTAATTTATTATAAGGATCTAAAAATGTACATTGCTACCGATCACAGCGGCGCTGCTCCCTCGAGTTTTCAGGCGCCCCTTCCCACTCTACATAGCATGGCTGAGTGAGGTCACTCGGGTGAGTAATGTGATTGGCTAAAAAAAAAATTTTGGCTTGAGAGGAGGGTAATGTTTAACCAATCACGTGTGCATTATTATAGTGTGCTGGCATGAAATTCTTGTGAGAAAGCATCCATTGAGAGACGCCCTTTGTAGCTACGTTTAGACGAATTACTACGTGAATGACGGGAGCATACTGTGTTAACTTTCAAGTGCATCGCATCTGATGTAAGTGCAGTGATTCGCTAGGAAAGGTGTATCACATCAAATGTGCTAAGCAGAGCTAGTTTGAGATAAAGAATGTGCATTTCAGCGGCCCCTGTTAGCTGTGTATCGTATCGGGAATTATGGGTACATTCATGGTTATATTGCGCTCAGTTTTACAAACACGATATTAAGGCAGGACAGGACGTGGACGGACGTAGCGCAACACTACGTTGCGCTACGTCCGTCCACGTCCTGTCCTGCCTTAATATCGTGTTTGTAAAACTGAGCGCAATATAACCATGAACGTTCACCAACTAGCCCCCTTCATTGCTTTACTATATGGGTACATATTTGCTGCGGTATGACAACCAGCCAATCGACCGGCAGCCACGTCTGCCGCCCTGCGGGGACATCAAAACAACGATGGCGGCTTACGAAGCAGGCCGCATGTGATTTCTTTTAACTTGTGAGTGCATTACGCGCCTGGAAACAGTGTCTTCTTTGTCATTAATAAATGACATTAACATTTGTGAGTTATGAGCTGGGACTTCCACACTCGGCTACCACTAGACATGGCAACAGTTGCAGACGTGCTGGGAAATTTTAATATCCTGGTGCTGTGTGGTACATTTCTGCAGAATAAACGACGTGAAAATCTGTCCATGCAGACAAATAAAGGGCAACTTGGCAGAACGTAGCCGACACCCTGCAAGTACTTTCGGTGCATTTCACAATGAGGCAGCAAAAGCAGACTTATCGGAAGTGAGAGTGCTAACCCTCAGATATGAGACTAGGTGGCGTTAGCTTGCTGGACAGGAAAATGCGCATTCATGTAAATGGAGGCTTATTAGTATATGTGCAGTGTGATAAACTACTAATACAATACGCTTCTACCGTATCCATATCAACATGGCTTGTGTCTAGGCATATGACAACAGCCCTTTTAGGGAACCCTTAAGTGCAGCTTCCCTTTCGTAGTGCCTCTGCTCATTTTCACGTTTCTGCTGTCGACCATCATAACGTTCTGCATTGCATGATTGTGTGACAGCGCAGGATGTCTGCGAAGGAAACGGGGCCACCAAGTCCCCAGAAAACCCTCCGTTTTTCCTGTCCATCTTCCAAGCTCCTTTAATTATTTCATACCTAATGCCCTCCACTTGCAGTTCCTACCTCTTATTCACAGTGTACATTTATTGCCATACTTCGGCCTCGAAATAGTTCAGACGCCTGCAAGGCAGTGAGGCAGTTACGAGGGCTGTGGGCTACACACTTTTCTCTTCTTCACTTCTACTGTGTCTTTCTTCTTTCTTGCCTCTTTTTTTGTCTGCATTAATAAACAGTCAACTAAATTGGTCGTCACCAGGTTCGAGCGGGAGCAGCGGGAGCTGCCAGTGCTGTGGCATCAGTGCCTGCTGAACTTCTGCCAGCGCTACAAGGGCGACATCTCATCGGAGCAGAGAGAGGCCCTGTTGGCGCTGCTGCGTGCCCAGCCCCACCACACCATCACGCCCGAGATACGCTGGGAACTGCAGCATGCCACCTGCAGGGACGTCGAGGTGCCCATGCCGCAGGAGGGGGATTCTGCTACCACCATGGCCAGCGGAGAGGGAGGCCCAGAAGAAGAACCTGCATCCGACATGGTCACGTGATACGGGGCAGTGGGTTTAGGATAATCTAAGATAGCCTGCCCATGATGTGGTGTACAATAAAGCTTGTTTGACGCAAGTTATGACTGTATTAGTCCTGTATGCAAAAACTGTAAAAAAAAAAGAGCATTTGCGTAGTGTTAGCCATGTCAGTGGCGATGTATCCTACAGTTGAATCCCATTATGACCAAGTCGCATCTGACACAAAAGTACATTCATTATATCCAATATCCAATATAAGAATATATTTATTACGTGCCTATATTGGTGAGAAAATTTTCATATTTACTGTTATATCTGATAATTTGCTGTGTGGTAACAAATATTAATACGTATTGAAATATCAGTAACGGATAATTCAAATAGTTTCACAAACAGCATTTTTTAAATGCTGTTTGTGATTTTGTAGTTACACTGTTCTTTAATGCCTTTGAGCCCTATGAATATGAAAATATCAATGTGGTACTGACGTTCGACTGTACAATAATGACAAGAAACATAGGAGCACTGGTGGCAACATACAGTATGCTGATAATGTTCTTGTGCTGCTCTAATCTTCGGCCAAAAGAAAATTTTAAGTATGCTTGCGATGGCAATGTTGCTGCTGAAATAAGGTATCTTGGTCATTGCAATAACTGTTCATCATGCTTCCGTTGAATGCAGTGTCACTAAATGCTACTGTTAATGCCGCTGCCTACATATATACTTTTTGGTATTGTACAAGCCTATGCTAATAGTAATATGCCTATTCCATTAAAGCTCTCGATTGAGACTGAGTGTAGTTTTGATTGCACCTCTCCATGAAGGTAAGCAGTAAACTTATCCAGAACCACCACGCGGAATATATTTCTAGTGTCCCAGTTTAATATTTCTGGTACCTGTGCCGAGCGTGAAAGAAGCCTGCGAATACATGTAAAATTTCTGTGCGACTGGTCGCTCGAGGCACTTTGCGTGTGTTTGCGAGCTTCCTTCATGCTCTGAAAAACACTTCTTTGTAGCACGTATTGAGCAACAGAAAGCTGTATCAGGAGTTTCTCATGTTACTCTACAATTTTCTCATTGACACCTTTCATCTAATAATATTTGAGAAGTTGACTAATTAAGACCAAGTATGTAATTAAGCAGAATGCAAAAAAAAAAAATCTTATCTCCAAGAGACTGTGAACAACATTACCTTGGTTCTGTCCAGCTACGAAACATCTGCATATTTTTAGACCTTGGCTCAAGATAAGTGAAACGCCTTGCATATTCCTGCTGTGTCTACTCGGGTGCTTATTTCTCTTCAGAAATTAAAATTTTAATTTCATTTAATAATTTTATTTTTAAATAATATTTATTTCTACTTCCTGATTCTTGACCAATCTTGCATAGTATAGGTACAGTGCTCACGGAATGAAATGCGACGGCGAGCATTTAGTAGAGTAGAACCCTACATATGTGCAGTGTACTTGGGAGTACCATGTCGCTAGGAGCCTGGTCACCAGAGGTTACGCGGACTCTGATCTAAATGTACGCGGCAAAATTACGTTGACGTGACACCAACCGCAGTCGGTGGAAACTAAAGTGTGTGCATTAGTTAGCCCTAAACTGATGCACTTCATTCCATGAGCACTGTACGTGTAATAACCATGGCCTGACAATTCTTCAAAAAGGAGCAGTGGTGTAGGTCATGTGTATCTTGCTCAGACAAAGCCCTGCATTTGGTAGATGCAAAGAAATTGCATTCCCGAAATTTTTGTAACACATGACAGAATCTGCTACAAGCTTGGACAGAAACATTTCATGTATTTTTCTATATTTTGTTTATATTATTGCTTACCTCGTATACTTGCTGCAGTTTTGTCCAAACATAGTAGCTCGTCATGTGTAACTTTCGTTTTCCATAGCTTGCAACTCAGAATAAATATGTTGACTAGCTCTAGTCAACATATGCCTATTCTGGGTTAATTCTCTCTCTTTGCATGTTTGCTATTGATTTTTGCACACAATGTATACGAAGCAGATGGCCTTGTGACAACAGAATGCAATGGTGTTGTTGATGAAGTTTATATTTATGGCAACAAATCTGCATGCAGGTTTGTATACACAACACACAAACATAGGATATTGATACACTGACAACACAGAAGTGCGATTTTGTAATGCTCACAGAATACAGCCCGCGAAGCATATTTATCTTGACAGTAACCCACAATAGTCGCATGTAACGTGTAAATCGGGTGAAAGAATGTAAAGATATAAGCCACGGCAAATAAACAGCGCTTTAATTTACATGAAATGGCAGTCGCATGTCGCAGAATAGCCTTTTCGGCGCAAGCCCGCTTGATTTGTTTTCAAGGTCAAGCGAACAACATAGAAATGGACTCAACAAACAAACATGGGAAGATTTATATTGCGCCGTGCACCTTGCCGAGTAAACAACGCACCGCGACGTTGCTCTCGAATAGTAAGTGGCGCAGTCCCGCCCGCATAGCGCCCCCATCAGAGCTGCTGCGCGTCGCTGATCCGCCGCGCTCATCGGTTGCGGGATCGCGCCGCCGCACGGCTGCACCAGCTGCCTGTGCAGCGCGTCCAGCAACACTGGCTGCGTTGCCGCCTTGGCAAGCGTCGGCAGCGCGTCAGGTCGCTTGCCCTGGCTTAGCTTGGGTGCCGTTGCCCCACTGAACGTTCACCTGCCGCTCGAGGACAGCCTGTTTGTGATCGCGCGTCCGATCTGCCACACGCAAGGTCGGGCCGCATGCGCGGGGCCTGAAGCCCGCCGGAGACCATGGCCTACCAAGAACCGACGACGCGGAACCTCAATGGCGGTGCGTCCAACGGTGTGTCGAGTAGCCTGCTCCCGCAGCCGTCGTCCTACCTGTCGGGCGGCTACGGCGGCGGGGGAACGCTGTCAGTGAACCGCACTCCCGTCGATAGTCAGCCGCCGCCGCTCAGCAACGGGCCGTCGTCCGCGGCGCCTGTGGCAGGAGATTCGCGCTTCCCAGCCACCCATCCGCTGAGCGGCTCCAAGCACCTCTGCTCCATCTGCGGCGATCGAGCGTCTGGCAAACACTACGGCGTCTACAGCTGTGAAGGCTGCAAGGGCTTCTTCAAGCGCACCGTGCGCAAGGACCTTACGTACGCTTGTCGAGAGGAACGGCGCTGCGTGGTCGACAAGCGGCAGCGGAACCGCTGCCAGTACTGCCGCTACCAGAAATGCCTTGCGTGCGGCATGAAGCGCGAGGCCGTCCAGGAGGAGCGCCAGCGGGCCAAGGACCGCAACGACAACGAGGTAGAGAGCACAAGCGGCGGCGTTTGCGTCGGCGTCGGAGGACCCGGCTCCCCGGATATGCCGCTGGACCGTATCCTCGAAGCTGAGATGCGCGTCGAGCAGCCGGCGCCGTCCGTGCTGGCCGCGGACGCGGCCGCGTCGGGCCGCGATCCCGTCAACAGCATGTGTCAGGCCGCCGACCGGCAGCTTCACGAGCTCGTGCAGTGGGCCCGGCGGATTCCGCACTTCGAAGAACTACCCATCGAGGATCGCACGGCTCTGCTAAAAGCCGGCTGGAACGAGCTGCTTATCGCCGCCTTCTCTCACCGCTCAGTGGGCGCGCGAGACGGCATCGTTCTTGCCACGGGCCTGGTGGTGCAGCGGCACAGTGCGCACAGCGCAGGCGTCGGCGACATCTTCGACCGCGTGCTGGCCGAGCTGGTGGCCAAGATGCGCGATATGAAGATGGACAAGACTGAACTCGGCTGCCTGCGCGCCGTTGTGCTCTTCAATCCAGACGCCAAGGGACTCCGCAACATCGCCAGAGTCGAGGCGCTCCGCGAGAAGGTGTACGCTGCCCTCGAGGAACACTGCCGGCGCCACCATCCGGACCAGCCGGGCCGCTTTGGTAAGCTGCTCCTGCGGCTGCCCGCGCTGCGCAGCATCGGCCTCAAGTGCCTCGAGCACCTCTTTTTCTTCAAGCTCATCGGAGACACTCCCATCGACAGCTTTCTGCTCAACATGCTCGAGGCACCGGCCGATCCCTAGCCGAAAGGGTTGTTGCCGTCACATGGTTCGCGACTGCAACATCGCCATCAATAGAATACATAGGGTCTGTTCGATTCGCCTGCACCACTGTGAACCAGTTCACAGAGGTTCACGAGAAGTTCAGAAACTGCAGCTCGATTCCGGAGGTGCAGGCGCAGCGAAACACTCAAAACGAATGTAAAGGTGCAGACGCGGTGTAGGCATTATGCTATGTCAGACTAATGTGCACGGAGTGCGTAAGTTTGAGAGGTCCTGAACTGCAGGTGTGATCGGTTTTTGGGGCGTAAATACCCACCACAGTTGCGACACATCAGATGCGTGTAAGCGGGGTTTCAACGGTGTTCGCTCCCGTGTGCTGCGTCGTCTGCTGCGCCGCTGCTTTGCACCTGTACGCCTGCACCAAGTCGGCACCGACAGTGGAGCGGGTGCAGCAAAATGATGAACCAGCCTTGCACCTTTCCTGCACCTTTTGAAACGAACGACTTGGTTCTGCGGGCACCATTGCTGCACCGCTGAAATGAATGGCAGGGTGCAGCACCTCGCGAACTGGTTCAAGTGGTGCAGGCAAATCGAACGTACCCGTAATGTCTGCAGTGCCACGGCTGTTGCAGTTGTCATGCTTGCAGACTCGAGTCACTGGGAAATGTTTTGTGTGATGCTTTCGACCTCAGTGCGCCAGGATACATTTGTTGCTCCGCGCACAGCATTGTGCTGGTAAATAGATGCCGTGTGATTTTGAATGCCGTTCTGGGAGGCGAGTGGACAACAATCATTGTGTATCCATGCTTTAGCTCGTACTGTAGTTTGTTCAAGGTTTCTTTTAAATACGTGAGGCACATCTGAGTGGAAGCTTGCATGGCGAAGCGCCTCTTTTGCTGTTTTCTGAGCTAAGTGACGTGGCAGTTACTGTACTATAAGCTTATGACAGCAGCACCTTGGAAACGTTTCCCGGTACCTCTGCCACATACCTTTCACCACCCTCACTGAGGAGGAAGGATTTTTTGCCATCTTGCCAAGAACTGTGTTCCGGATCCTTTGCCATTATTGTTTGTTCCATGTTGGTGGTTACTGTTTGAACATATTTAATGTGCTGGTTCATTACGGAGCACTTGTATGTTTCATGATAATGTGTGAGAGTAGGATATTGAATGTTGCTAAGATTTGAATAAAGGGAAAGTCAGACATCCACCCGTTCGTAGCAATTGCTACAAAGGAAACCCATACGGGTTCCTCGAAAGAAAAGCCTCATAGTTGAAGAAAAATTCGTCCTGGTCCGGGACTCGAACCCGGGACCACCGCCTTACCGGGGCAGCCGCTCTACCATCTGAGCTAACCAGGCGGCTAGCAGATGGCAGGGCGAAGTCGAATTTGTCGACAACACGAAGCAAAGGCAAGAGTTTGACATAGTTTGACATTTGTGGTGCCTTCCTTCTCCATAGCCCTACAATTTGCCATGTTGAAAAAATTTATTGTTGCGCATCCTGTTCTAATTAGCTTGATTAACAGAATTGTGCTTGCAGAATAGCCAGGTGTCTATGGTCTTTCAGCATTGCAGTGTACTTGAACCAATGTGCCATATAGTGATTCTGATACTTTGAAAACCTATGGGTGTTTGCTTCTTGCTGAAACAAAAACACTAAATTTATTCCTTACTATAGCCAAACACAAGAGTGGCTAGCTGACTTTCAGAACACAGTAAAGAATCACATTAACACACATTTTTGGTGCTGAAACTTCACTTGTGTGTTTGTGCTAGTGCATGCACAAAAATGGCAGGCTGCTGCTGCTGCAGAATCCTAAGTGGCATCATCCACAGCCAAGTGCTGCTAAAAGCACACAACATTTTATGGTGATATAACTAGCTTAATCACTTTCGAATGTTGAGTGGCCTAAGGACAGATAGCTTTGTTTCATTTAAGCTGCTGATTTCAAAGTTGTATTTGGCTCTTATCATTTAAGCTTTGACACTTGAGAACTTTTATCATTGGCATGCCACACATCAAGCGTTAATCCTGCACTGCATGATAGCTTTCGTAATAGACCTGTGTACTTTTAGCTGGCCCATTTCTTTAAAAAAAGTTGCTTTAGCTTTAGGAAAGCATATTAGTGGTGAAGAAAAATATTGTTTTGCCCGTTTTGTGATTTTTAACTCGGCATTTCATTCTGTCAAATGCAAAGTGTGTGTTTCACCAATGAAGTGTTCTGTAGATGTAAATTTCATATCCTGTGATTTAGATGGGACTCATTGGCATTCGTGCAGTATTTGCATTAATGGTACACTTTCAAACTGCAGATGAGTCAAGTATACGTATGTGAGGTACGAAAAACAGTTGTAATAAGAAGTATAAGATTCCTTGCAGTGAACAGTGTAAACATGTTCATGCTTTGTTTGTGTACAAAACACTGTTTTATAATGTTTGCGGAAGTTTTAGCAATTGTACTTGGGCTGTGTCTAGCGGTCTGATAGTTATGAACGCATATTTTTGCCGTGCTGACATGGCACCCTATTAGGTACAGGTTTTGCCGTTGTTTTTATAATCGTTGAAGATGGATTTGCATGAGAGCTGTGCACTTATATATGCTACAGCTCTTGTAATAGGTGGTTGAAGCAAAAAAAAATTGTGACCACAATAATTTTGTATGCATCGGTGTCACCACATCTTGTCTGTTCAACGCTAAAGCTGAGTTTGACAATTCAGTTCTGTAAAAATTGGCAACGTGGACGAAGTTTCATGAAATGGAAAAAGTGTCATCCATGCGAGGGTAGCATGAAGCTGCATAGGAAACCGACATTGTTTTCTCAAGAAAGAAAGTTTTGCAGTTGAATAATTCATCCTGGAATTGTGATGGAGCCCACGACCAGTGCTCCTCTGGGGTGATAAGGAGGCTAGTAGATTGCAGAGCGAGGCTGAATTCATTGACAGCTCGAAGCACAGGGCCAGTAATGGCAAAGCAGTTCTGTGGTTTGCTTTGTAACTTTGTTCTACTGCTGGGTGGATGGCAATTTTTCCCTTTCATGAGGCTGTACTTATGAAATGTCACCAATTTGAGAGCACCAGTAGTGTACCTTAAGGAGGTATGTTGTTTCCTGTGTTTTATTTTAATAGGACATGTAAAAGTAGACAGAGATATTATTTAAAAATTATGAGCAGTGTGCGGTTTGGCAACACAGTTGTCTTCTGTAAGCAAATTTTCTGCTTCCCCCTAAATGATCACCAAGCATGTGTGCTTATGGCATCTTTGTTTGCATTCTTGGTTTTGCTCTTTTGGGATGAATCAGTGTGTAGCCTAAAAGAAGTGGTGGAGATGTGGAGATGCACTTCATTGACAACACTTCACATTTGAGCAGCACTGCATCATTCATTGTTGTAGTGATCGTAGAGCATCACAAGATTTCCTTTACTTGCTGTACATTAAAAAGAACTGTTTAGTGTTATTGTGATGGTGAGCCATCACACTATTTAGTGCGCTTCACGTTCTCCCTTGTATGGCAATATTGTGCAGGTGAGGAAAATTTTAAATGTTTTTATGTTGTCCCAAAGCACCACAATTTCAGCACACTCAAGTCCCAGTCACGTGAATCTAATGGAAATAAAGGAGGCTGATATGCTAATAAAATGTGTATGAGAATGAACAACATCTCATCCACCATGTTATCTTTTCTCTCCCCTCTGTATACCCAATTTACTGCCAGTGTTCACAGCCATAATACGATGCCTGCCAGGCGTTGACTAGTGGTCATCAGCTAACAGTTTGTTGATATGCAGGTATAACTGCATTTCGTATGGGGCCCGCACCTATTAGCATTGGAGTGATGATGGGTAGGGCCCTTTTCCATTGAAGGTGTCTCGCAACACGACTGTATTGCTGTGACAATAAGAAGTTGTGTACTTTTGGTAGAGTTTCTTTAGGCATTTGGTAATTTACTGTGGCTGTGCCTCTTACTTTCTTCGGTAAGCTCAAAAAGGCTTTTCGGTTGGAATAAGTGGAGATACTGCTGGCATGAATGTAGGTGTTTATTGAGTATGTATAGACCATGTTTAGTATATAGGCTGTGCTAGGTCGGTCTAATGCTTTGTCTCCGTCCTTGACTTTAAATGTGGCTGAACTAATGTAGCAGGCCCAGCCTCCTCTTTCCTCTTGCTGCCTCTCTTTTAGCGGAGTACTGACAGAAATATTTTGTCTCGTTTTCATTGCTTTGTTGCATAGCTGCCAATGCAGTAATTAGGCTATGGAGCCTGAATTTCCCGAGAGCTCGACAAATAATTACGCTGCCTTTTAATGTCTAGCAGCTGCCAAACATGCAGAATATGACGCAAGCTTTCGATAAAGACAAAGTGCCTCCTCTTCTCGTGGCCATGCGCCACGGGTTGCACACCCCGGTTCAAGGCAAGGAACCAGGGCCGAGGACGTGCCACCGTCGTGGCTGAGCTCTCTAGAGATGCAGTGCAGACTGCTGAAGCCAGACATTGGCCATTTCTTGGCCGACGTGCACATTATTTGTGGCCCATCTCGCTCATTTGCCGGCTAACGCCACAGATATGACCAGCTCAATACGTGCGCCAAGTGCAATGCCTCGGACATGAAAAAGAGAGACTTGTAACATTATCAAAACTTGTCGTGGTGGTCTTATTGTACCAGATACAAGTGACATGTACACACACACGAACCAAGTCCATGCTGCCAATAAGCGAGTTCACTCACCACTCGATGGGACAACTGGGAAGGGAGGGCATTTCACCATGTGTTTCTAAGAGAAGTGAACAATTAGACAGGCCAATTTGACAGCTTTCAGCAACACGGTCATTGTATCACTTTCAACCACTGCACTAGGTTGACTGGCAGGCTCTTAAATTTCTGATACCAGGTAACCACCACTTGTGCTTTTTTGGGATGTGATGAGTCTCCTTTTCCATCCAAAGCTGCACTGTGCTTGGTGCACATCTTGAACGGGTTGTATAAACGGTCCTGTCATTAATTATATGTGGCACTCTTGAGGAATTGAGGTTTTGTACCCTAATTATGGCGTTGACAGCTAGCTAAAAAAGCAAGAAAATGCGGGATGAAGTTTGTGTATTGGTACTCCTTTAAGAGTTAGATGCAACTGTAGCACCCCTCCCGCCCTGCCCAACAGATATAAATTTGGCTACAACTGTGCTTTTAGTCCAGTACGTGTGCTACTTAGATAAAGGTGGCCTGTCTTTCATGAGTTTGAAATGCAAAAGTGCTCTGATGGAGGAATTGCGGTCTGCTTTGGAAATCTAGTGCGTGGTGAAAGTTCATGCAAGTTCTCTCCTCTCTGGTGTCCTCCATGATGATTGTGCTATAGTCTACAGCATTTATTAGTCGACATTGTTGGCGTCTGTGCATAGGAAATGCTGTTTCTAGCTTGGGGCTGCAGAGTACATTGACTGTCTAGGCTTGTATTTTGTAGCATTTTTTCCTTGTTTAATTCTTTTCTGACTTTGTCACCGGCTCCTACTTGACCATGTGGATGTTATCACTGAAGTCAGCTTCTCAACACAACACATTGAATATACCCGGCCGTGGCAGCCGCATTTTGGTGGGGGCAAAATGTAAAGACGCCGGTGTCCTGCATGTTTGGGGTCCATTAAAGATCCCCTGCTGGTCAAAATTAATCCAGAGTCCCTCACTACAGCTTGCCTCGTAATCAAATTATGGTTCTGGCATGTAAAACCCCAGAATTCATTCATTCGCATTGAAAAGAATAAGATCGATGGAGAACAATTTTACAAATTAGGCTCATGAATTGCTCTTCATTCTATAAAGTGTACGCAAACATGTCCATAAAGGTCTTTGGAATGCTGAGACTATGAAAAAGCTCAAACGCTTTGTCACCTAAGTGCTAAGGAGGCTTAGGTGCAGCCTGTGTTTAGGAAGCTAGGTGCACTGCATAGGCCCTGCACGCAAATGCAGAATGTGCTTCTCACGTCTAGACTTGTGCTCGGGCGCAAAGCATTTGAGCACCCTTTGCAGTTACCACAGTCCAAAAATTATTTTGTAGACCTTCGTGTACAGGATGAAAAATTTCATTTATTGGTAGCTAAGAAAGCTTGCTCTGCAAGTTTCAAGAGTGAAGTTTACAAACAGCAGGAAATGAGGAAGAAAAATACACTCAAAGTCGTCTTGTGGCTAAGCGTGCAGCCTGGGGTTGCTACGTCACTGCAGGAATTCGGACATCACAAGTGCCATTGCATTTAGCATGGAATTGCACATTGCGATGGGGCCGCCCCTATTGTGACAAGCACACACGGGAGCAGATTGCTGTTCCTAATTTTAGGCACTATGGATAGGTTTTCATGGTCCACAACCTTTTGGCCCCAATAGTGCAGGATGCATACCTGCCAATTTGCTAAAATCCGATAGACACAACACTAAAGGGAGGCGGAAGGAGGGAATAATAAATTTTTTAAATGTTTGCCCTGAGAGAGGGAAAGGTTTAATGATACGAAATGCAGAAAGGTCGGCCTGACTTTGCCCTGAACACTCACACACCTTATCTGGGATACATATGCACTTCATTAACAATGATTTACTTTTAGACACAGCACACAAGCAGTAGAAAAATTCAAAAAGCAGCGACTGAAGAACAACACATTGTTCCTAGACTACGGTGTCTTTTTCACTGTCTTTGCTTTTGCTGGTTTTACCTGGTTCAGGAACCTGTCTGAACAAACTTGCTTTAAAGCAAGTATCCCTCTAATGTCATTTCACTGCCTATTTAGGGTATTGTCAGATATTGACAAGTGAAACTTTTAATGCGAGAGCGTTAAGGAGCCCGTGTGCCAGAAAATCCGGTGTCCCGCGTCGGACGTTGCCTCGGCAAAAAGAATTTCGAACCCAATTCCGAACTACGCATACCCAACCACTTCTCTACCACCAAAGTTGCTCATAACTCGTCTTTCATTCTTTACAGTGTTATTCCTCAGAATTTTGAGAACGGCAGCCCACAAACAGATGTAGTGGAAAAAAACACCGACAGCGCATGACCTTTATGTTAGCTCTTCACAGACTGAAATATTAAAAGTGCGAAACAATAGCAGGGGATCAACCCACGCAAGAGGCCTTGTTTCTACCAGAAAGCTCACCTTCATGCACAGTGTTCGCAGCCAGCATTTCCCGGTAAACGTTACAGTTACATAAGCTGCAGTTGCCGGAAAGCATTAAAAGCAGTAATGGTCTTTGAACACTCACATTCCACTGGTAAAGGTGAAGCTTAAGCTTCCTCCAATTTTTTTTTGCATGGCTTGACACAACATTCGCAAAGTTGTTGGAGCAGCCCAGATTCGTAAGCATTACAAAAAATTTGGGAGAGTTGGTAGGTATGGTGATGTGAATGCATGGCTGCTAGGCTGTAGCTGTTGCATTTTAGTCAACTCAGTTCTTGTGCAATGGTGGGTGCCTTCTGCTCCCACCATTCACAGTCGCCTGGGACATAACAGGCTGTCGACAGTTTGTGTTGCATCTCTTCTTTTTGATGTGAAACATTGCAGTTGGTTTTCAGTTTGGAGGTCGATGTGACTCTGTATGCAGGATATGAATGTAGACCTATAAAATGGTGCGCATTTAGTTTTTTTTGTTTTTAAAGTTAGAAGTGAGAAATATTGTGTGCCAGTTTGTTCAGATTGCTCACGTGAGCTTATGCAATCAAATTCTGTGGTTGCATGAAACATATGCGTAATCCTTCATCATAGCGGATCAAGATTTAAATGAGAATATCAAATGAATGCTTTGTTTACAACATTAAAAAAAGAAACACCGTCAACATAACTTGAGATAATATGTGACAAGTGAAGCTTTGAGATGTGGACAAATTTACAATGTGGTAACAGCTGAGATATACACAAGCGTGTTCCAACTTCCAACTGTTTTTATTGTCGCATTCACTTATTCTTGTTTTCAAAATCTTACTTCAAAAGTAAAATTTGGAGGTTAGACCTTGTACATGCTTTTCGTGTCTTGCGTTTGTCGTTGCTGTACAAGCAGGGAGACTATTCCCACTTGCTATATTGAACTTGTCATTTTTGGCAAGTCAACTGTAGAATTTTTTGGCAGCTTGTCTCAATTTCATGTTTGTTCTTCGTTGTGCTCTTTCATTTATAAAGTGTATTAATTGGATGCTTATTCCTGCTTCAGAAGCTTTATTGCTTCTTAGAATACCCACATGACCAGCATTAGCACAGGCATCAGCCATCACTTACTAACTTTATTTAGTACGCAAAAGAGAGAACTAAAGGCTATAACTATTGTTGCTTCATACAAGGTGGTGTTCTAATCGATAATGCCACCCATTTTCTGACTATTTATTATAGTGTTCTTTAAATATACAGGGGTATTCCAGGTAGAGCAGACCAGCTTACTTCAATCAAGCAGTATTTTAAAAGCAAACTGTTAAGACAAAATATTCTGCCTGTCGCGGGCTATTTTCAGACATAATGTTGTCCATAAAATTGGGCTTGTTGTGTCGTGGCTATACACCTGTTTTTCCTAATTTGTCTGGCAAATCTTTATTTAGCGTGTTTCACCAACTTGCTCGAACCAGCACCCTCTTCAAACGTGACCCACGCATTCCTATTGTTCTGCGCTTCACCTGCTCAGCTACAGCTATCCACTGCAGAATTGCTGCTTCCCTTGTGTGTGTGCTTATCATTTGAAATTCCCTACTTGCTCGCCTACACAAGCCGTGACATCTGCTGACAGCTGTGGTTCATCGGCTTTCCTTGGTGCACTTATGCCTGTGGCTGATTAGCATTTGAGGCTGAATGTCAGCTGTTTTTATTGTGAGCTTTACTTCCGTCTTCATTGACATTTGAGTCAAACGCCAGGTGTACTTTTGCAAGCCTCCCTTTTGTCATTTTGATGGCCTTGCCGTCAGGCAGGACTGCTTAAGCTGTGGCACATTGTAGATGCGCCTGTCGGTAGTGACGTAGCTTGAAGAAAGAAACAGCTGAGTGGCCCTTGCTCTGATGGGCAGTCTCCAGGCAATGTTACAGTAGACTGCGATGATCGATTGTGCCATGACCTTTCTGTAGAGAAAGGTCACCCATCGTCAAGGGGCCGGAGCAGCACTGGAAGTGTGCGGAGCTGATGCAACTGCTCGCGTTTCAGTGCACTGGATAGCATGATGTTGCCTATTGCAATGTGGCTGGCTAGCACTGTGCTTGTTTGAGATGCCCCCAAGTTGTGTGATTAGGCACACCAGTCTTACAGCAGACATGCATTGATAGCCAGAAAACAAACACAAAAAGAAGGGGGGGAAACGGTGGCCGGCTTTTCATAGTGCTGCAGTTTAATGGTCTGCTTTTTCACCTTAGCATTGCACAAATTTGCTGCTATGAGTGGCCTCAGGATTATGGCAGTTATGGCATTCTGCTGCCGAGTACAAGGTTGTGGGTTTGATTCCCTGCCATGGTGGCTGCATTCCAGAGAGGGTGGAATACAAAAATGCTTGCATACGTAGCTTTAGGGGCATGCAAAAGAACATAGCGCGGTTAAATTAGACAACGAGGCTTCCATTACGGTATTTCTTGCCTCCCTGTGCATAACCTTGAAAAAAAATTCCGCAAATTCTTATAGAAGGTTTTCTATTCTTCTGTGGTGCTGGACCAAGAAACAATGCCCAGTTGTTCGATTGTGTGTAAATTGGATTTTGTCTCCATAAAATTCTTTTTAGCCATCACGTACGTTACAGAAGCAAGCACAGTTCCCTACTTTCACATGCAGCAAATATTTAGGAAAGGAGAGTAGATGATCAATAGGCAAATCATAGTTACCTTATGACATTGGGCCCAGGAACTGCATCTTGAATGTGGGGGCAGGAGCCGAGGCTCATTTAACCTACACAAACTATTTTTTTGTTATTGTGAAACCAAAGCCTAATTTACTGTATTAGAGGGGGATCGGCCCTTAGGTCTTGGGGGCAGTGCCCCCCTGCAATGAAACCTACAAGGGCGCTTGACCCCCCCACCTCTGTCTTCTGGAGCCCCTGCCTTATGAGTGGGATCTGAAGTAAGGGACAGGCATCAGTCCGCTTTTGTCATATGTGCCTAGTTTAATCATCTTTATTATTTAAAGCAAAAAATGTACAAGTCAGACAGGCTTTCAACTGCCTACAGGTGCCCACCATTGTTGAAAGGTAGGCTATTAAAATGGCAGAGAAAAGAGAAAGGGACACGGAATAATATATTTAAATGATGGCAAAGCTTCACATGCGAAGCTCTGTATTGAACTAAGCAACTCTTTGATGCTAACTCGTGGTTGGACCTAGTCCTTGTACAACACCTCCTTAGGTCAGAGTAATCAATAGAATAAGAAAGAGGAAGAAGAGAACAAAGGAAGGCACTGGTTTACAAGAGTTTCTAGTAAAAGCATTGCATCAGCTCAAGAAATCTACGAGATCTGAACTGGTTAGCAAGCACAATTTCTGGCTGTGCCTCAAAGCATTCCATGCTGCCAGTAGTCCTGGCTTGTGATGGATGTTTCAGTCTCTTGGAAATATGCCTAAAACATTGTTACTTATTTTCCTGCTTAGTTTGTGCCACAGATATAGCCTAATGTTAAAATTCTCATTTTTTTTCTTGCCATATGTTTCTTGCATTATATTCTTGTAACTGTTTGTGCTGATGTAGTGTGTGAGACGTTATGTCAGTCTGTATTGAAACACTATTTTGCAATGCCGAGCTTGAAACTGTGTAAGCAGGGGTGCGATTGGGGACTGTTGTTCGGAGCACGTGTTTGGTTGCACTGTGTGCAATTGGCCTAAGCTGCGCCAACTTCACGCAATTGGTCTAGGCCATGCCGACTTTGGCTGCCGAATTCGGCGCGGCCTAAGCGAATTGCTTGTGGCCTAACCGAATGCGCGCTTCAAGCAACTATCCCCGATCGCGCCCCAGGTGAATATCCTGCCCGTTTCTTTTCCAGCAGCCGAAGAGAAAGACTGCAGGTTCTCAACATCCATTCTTTTTAATTCAAGCATTTTGCCTTGCAACACATGAGGTTGTTTAAGTAAAAACATGAGTTAAGTCCCTTCTGCTGGATAAACTAAGCAGTGACTTATTGAACTTATTGTCAATGTGAGGTATTTGCATAAATTGAACTGTTCGCTCATGGAATTGTGTAGACAGATGTGCTGTCAGCGATGATGTTCTGCTCTTGTTTAGTTACTAGAGACTGCACTTTCTGCTTAGAAGTGAATTTCAGGTGAGAAAGCGAACTCTTAGCACGTGCATGGTGCTAACGGTGTTACCACAAAACCATTGTTTTTGCTTGGAAAGAGCCTTGCGAAAATCAATGCTGTTCACAAGTTCGCCACTGTGAAACATGGTTGCTGCTGCTGTTGCTGCTATGAGGCCATCAAGCTGAGGCAGCCAGGAAACTTGTATAAGCATTTCCTGTACTCACAATTTCACAGTCGATGAGTATTGAGATGTATGCTGCATCTTTGCTGGGCAGCACAACATTGATCGTGCCAGCTAATACCTAGTTGCATACATACCGTGTGTCCCAGCTAACGTTAACCAAGCCATTCCAACGAAAAAAGAAGAAAAAAAAGGGTGGTTGAAGATAAAATCATAAAACCTAATGTGTTCGGTTGTCAGGCCTCTGATGACCGAACACCGCGGGTCTTAAGATTGTATCTTGCATCATGTTTTTAAAACATTTTCGTTGAAGAGCTTGGCTAACATTAGCTGAGACACCCTACATAAAAGCTGTCTGAAATATTTATGCAGCACACATTGGAAACTTTCCAGGAAACATTATAGGCTTTACTCAACTGGCCGATTCTCCTGCTCCTTTCTGTCCCTCTCCCCGTCTTGCTCAAGTACTGCAGTTATCTGCGCTTTCTCGTACTGGGAATAGAGAAGCGGAGACTGTCTGTTCTTGACATATGAAGGATACCCATGTCTGTGGAGTGATTAACTCTGTCTTTCATGGTGCATCTCTATGCTTATGCGTTTGCTTCAGTGCACACCTTGATGTACTTGCTTTCAGAGGGAGAGGTTCAATGAGGATTGATGCAAGGTCAGCGTAATCCTTCTCCTAATCCCTTTTTAATGTCCCCTGTGTGTGCGTCTGTGTTGTGGGCTGCCTTTTCCATCTGCACACCTGCGGATTGTTACTGTTCATGTGTGCGGAGCGTGACAGCAGTAACTCTGTTAATTAAAGGACAGATGCATGAGAGAGTTGTGGATTCATGGCTAATTTAAGTAGTACGACACAACAAGGACAGAGGAGGGGAGGACAGACAGAATAATGTGCTGCCTCCAATGAGCATGTCCTATCGGTTCTGTCCTTCTTTGTTCTTGTATGTTCACACTGTCTAAATTAGCTATGTTGTTGAGCTGCCGGGGTTCTTTTCATGCCTGAACGATCCCTAAGGTAACTGATTTTTGGGATCATAAAGGGTCAAAGAGTAGGGGAAGTAGATGTTTGCAAGAGGAAGCTCACTTGAATTTTTACCCTGCTGCTGACTGTTCTTACCATAACTGTCATCTAAAATAGTGATGCTGAGCTTTCTTCAGAAGAGTTACAAAAGTGCTTTGTTCGTTGTTGGCGAGAGCAAGATTCTTTTTGGATCTTTCAGCCACCATTTTTTGTCTCTAGAAGTAAGCCTGTTTTGAGGACTGACACTTCTATTTTAGCAAGTGCTGTGAAATGTGGATATACATGAAATACTGTTTGTAAAACTGTTGGATTGCGTGTTCCAAGCAGCTGTAGTGTGTTGCTGACGGTAGCGATTGTGGACTGTTCAAGTGGCTGCCAATAAACTGGTCGAAAGCATGGCTGACTTTGCTTGCTCTGGCGCCATGAAATGAGCTGCTGCTACAAGAAAGCAAGTGCAATAAGTTGAACACTTTCGAGACAAGTGGCAAGTTTATTATAAAAGCAGGAATGTTACAAATAGCCGCAGCAACATTAGATGACAAGTTTGAACAAAGTGATTTTGTTGCACACAGACTGAAGTTAATTTTTATGCAGACAATTGCCCCAAGTAATAATTTATTCATTCATATCATACTGCAGGCCTTGTGGTCCAAGCAGGAGGGGGTAAGGCACACTGATAAATATGCAATAGAAAAGGCTGGAACACTAATATAACATTGCAAGAAAGAAAACGATACCTTAAGAAAACAAAAGCAGCACAAAGCAACAATTTTACCTAGAATGAACTATTGAGAACACAAGTTTCAAGCGATTCTACAAAGTGATTATGAAAGGGTATGGCATTCCATTATATTAACATTCTGGGAAAAAAAGAAAAGTAAATGAAGCAAACTTACCTTGCACGGCAAGGAGAGAAAGTAAGATGGTAAGAATGATGGGTTTTTCTGGATGCAGGAACAGTGAGGTATGGGCTAGGACCTAGAGAAAGTTTACGGCTTATTCATGAGTGAAGGAATTTCAGTTGCAGTATTTTTTACCTTGTTTTAAGCATGTGAAATCTATTAGTGCACAATAACTCGGGTTACAGACACTTCACGGCCATATTTTGAAAAATAAAACGAACAGTTTGTCTCTGTATTCTCTCAAGGTCATTTGTATTAGTTTGAATGGATCCCAGATAACGCAAGAATGTTCCAGTTTGTACCGAATAAAGGTGGTATAGGCTAATGACTTCAAGGGATGCATCTTTAAGCTTACGGTATAGTAGACATAGTTTTCTAAAAGCAGAAGAGGCGGTGTTGGTAACTGGCTATTACACTGTAAAAGTACTAAAAGTTGGGCAAGTTGGTAGCTGTTCATTATGAAACTGCAGAACACACGCAACAAACGAGGACACAGTTGTGCTGCGGTTTCATAATGAATGGCTATAACAGTTCAGGTTGTTAGTGTGTAATTCCGAGATACCTGTATTCCTTTACTTCAGCCAAGGGGTCCGGACTAGTGAAGTAAGGAAACTTGAGAGGTATTTTTTCTTCAGAGTCGAGTTTGATACCCATTTGTTGCTCCACTCAAAGAATATTGCTCAAGGCTAAATTAAGTGCTAGTTGATCATTAGTCATATTAATGTCCTTTAAAATGATACAATCGTTGGCAAAAAGGTGAATTTTAATGGGGGCATCTATTACGTGAACTATGTTGTTAAAATAAATAAGTACTGGGCCAATCACGCTGCCTCAAATACACAATATCATACATAAGCGCAGGTACCATCAGCACAAATCAAAATGCAAACAATTCTGAGTCTACTCAAATGTGTTCTGTTCCATGTCCACCTGAAATAGTATACTTGGGACCACTCGACGCTTAGAAGCAGGCTACAGAACGATTGACACCACATTTTTGCTTATTTACATGTCACAGCCATTCTGATGAGTTATTTCCAGTCCACCGTTCAATGTATGCCGATGGTGCACCGAGAAGGGGTGGGAGCCCAAGCTTCGGCTTCAATGGCTATTATTCCTTACTGTGTCCAGCAGTTGTGAGGCAGAAAATAGGGTCACCGTCTCTTATTTGGTAAGCCTTTTATGCTCATAGGTGTTCACGTCATGACGGCAGAGAAGAAGCCAGGCTAGAAGGGAGCGCTAGCACGAAGGCGTTTGCAGATGGCAGTGCTGACTGACGTCGGTGCCAAATGGGATGTAGTAAAACTCTTACTGAACGCGCGTTCGCATTAAATTTCGGCTCTACTTGTCCAGCTTGTGCACTAGCGTAGTAACAACAGTGGTGCCACTGTTTAAGAGGTGGAACTTGGCGGGGCGCGATGAAGCTGAGACTATTTCTAGACTTACCAGTGCTAAACAACACTGAAGTGAGGCATTTTGTTTCAGGGAAACTTGTGAGTGCAAAAGTAAGTGCTTGAAGTGCAGCCCTGAGAGGTGGGTTGTATGGTGCAGCATTCGAGTTGGTATTGCGAGAAGTCTGCGACTTCTTTTCTGAGCAGACTTGAAACAGTGTGCATATGCAGCATAGATGATTTGCAGTGACATTATTATGCCGTCATCCTAGTGCACTAGCATGTCGAGAAGCTGCATAAACAAGAAAATGTGACAGCACCACAGCACAACATGCAACAAATCGGTAACAGTGATAGTTCACTGAAACACGGTTACTGTCAAAAAGTGAAATGATGTATGCTTAATGATATGCTTCACTGATGGCATTGCGGCTGCCATGCTTGGGTACTAGCATAGTGAGAATCTGCATCTGTGATGTCACGTGCCTTATAGTTGGTATGCTCTTCTGGTTCCCTGCAGGATAATCACCGTTTACAAGGTGGACATTCCGTTACAATTACTTTTGCATACCATTAGCTATGTCACCCGTTGGTGCCCCTCTAGAATTAACCCTCCGTTGTCGTGCGTTGAGCTCCAACCGACACGCAATAATATTCGTTCCGGTCAGTTGTTGAGGAGCGCCTGACACGTGCATGCTTGCATTTGCCAGTAATTTTTTGGTTGGAAGCACCAGCTTTTGGAAACTTTGTTTCAAGTAATAACTGCACTTTGCAATGTCTCCCTATGCGGGCAGCACTTCTTTCTTCCTTTATGCTTGAAAGGATTTTCGCACGATTTGTGGCATGTAACGCGGACATGGTGATGGCGTTTTCTGCGTGTGCGTTTATGGATGAAATTCAAGTAAGTTGAGCGAATCAGAAAATGATTTAGTGCTGTGGATGAATATATATTGCCTTCAGGTGGTCAGCAAACGTCTTTGAATGAGAGCACTTTAGAAGACGGAAGCTATGAGGACCCTACAGACCTGCAGTGCAAATCCTGGTCTCCACCCAGGGAAGTGCTTCCAACGCTACCACACAATGCGCAAGTACTGTTGAGAGCCTCAGGAATAAGTAAATTTTCTGGAAAACATCACTTAGCCTGTGTTTGTTTACCTGAGCACTTTGTCTGTGTGGCATCCGAATGCGCGAAATGACTGCCAACCGAAATGAGCACAAATTGGGTGACTGTGGGACCCCAAAGGGTTAATACTACTGCCATGATACTGCTTAAGGAATTAAATGTAGAATCAGGCTATGCTGTGACAACATTATTAGGCTAAAATGCATGCTGCTTGCACTAGACTTTTTTACCGCTACTATTAGTGCATCGTGACTGTTGCGAGAGTTGAGGAAACATTTGGACAACCTCCATGCAGGTACCTGAAGCAACATTGGAGATTATGTGAGGTGGCACAGCCTGTGAGTAGCATGAGGATACAAAAGCTGGAAGAATCCACAACAGCTACTGCTGTTAATAAAGGCAGTAACAAAAGTATTTTAAGAGATGAAGCACCAAATTCAGTGCAGCAATATACACTAGCTTTATTGGTCACCACACCTTCTTAAACAAGAGACAAATGCATCTGTCCAGCAGGCTTCGTGTGTGGGGAGGGAAGTAATGTACAACAGTACTCAACCATTATGCACTAACAAAAATTCATGGGCGCGTTGCAATGACCCACACTTTTGTTTCTGGAAGGTCACAAGCGGTTGGGGGAGGGGGAAAGGGAAAGTGCACATCTTGCACTAAATCAGAACCAGCACCTCTCAATGATAACACACTACTAACACTGGCTGAAGCTAGTTAGGCAATCAAGGAGGCTGAGTGAGTTCATTCATGGTCAATGTGCTCATCATAATGAAGTATGAAAGCTGCAATGAAGCCAGGCATGCAGCAAAATGAAATGAAGCTGTCGGCAACTCGTGCACCATTTTAACGTGCCTTCACCACTGTCCTTTTAATACAATAATTTTCAGCTTCAAAGTCCTTGTGTGACGATTCAAGTAGCTACTGCATATAGAAGGTGGATTTGAAGGCCATTTGCTGTTTCCCTTAAAGACAGCTAGCACAGCTTTCAGCTTTAGGATAGGAGAGAGAGAGCAGAAGAAAAGAGGGCGTGCAGTCGACATTTTCTCAATATGAATGTGAGCCACAACAGTGTGGACGACATATGCACAGGCCCTGGGCAATACCACACAATGGTAAGTCATGGGCTTGAAACAAAGTCATTTTTAACAAACCATTCTCTGCACATCATAGTCAATTCTTACACTATGGGTCCAAGGATATTTGGCTGACTGTTTAATACGTCACATTATGGCCAGTTACAACTCCGAAACTGGCTCCTTAATCAAAATTATGAGCTTCGTTCAAGCTCTAGAGGCACACAGCTTAGTAAATTTGCTCAGACAACAGCTGTGAAATGTGTGGTCACTTCTAGAGACAAAATGCTCATGCTTGATGGAGTGGCTTGCCACTAGCATGTTGCAAGACATCCAATGTGCGAAGGAGGCTAAGAAAACATAGAAACAATTGTGTTCTTCTCGTGGTGTAAACACTCTATTGCATACCATAATGCTTGCCAAGCTATCTGATGGGAAACAGTTAAATGTGTGTTATATACAAGGACCCCATCGTGCCAGCCTGACCTGACAAATGTATAGCACAGCTAGTGGCATGGCAGAGCTATACAGGTACCTGAATGTCTGGCTTGTAGCGCACCTGTTATGCACCGCCACCAAGCCTAACCATTGGATTGTGCAGAATGCATGTAAAGTGAAAGCCATAAGTGGCTTCCCCATTCCTTGAGCATGATTTAAAAGAATTTCAACAATAGTGACAAATTCATGACTAAACAGAAAATACTGCTCAACATGTGCAGCTGTCGTGTTGACCTGTAACGGTCAGCAAATAACAGTGAGACCAAAAGTACTGAGCTACAATCTCGGCTACAATCTACAAACAAGTAAAAGAAGTTTTTAACAGAGTAACTAACAAAACAATAAAAAGACTGTTGTAATATTTCTTTCTTGCCCGCTTTAAATCAAAATGTGTCATATCAATGCATTAGGGCGTGGAATCAAGAATCCGAAGGGGAGTGCAACAAAACAAACAGCAAATAACGGAAGCTGACTAGGTAACATGCCACTGCTACTTTCGGTCTCTGAAGTCACATTAACATCTTTCCTACTAGAAACATGGTGTGTAATGAGAACAAAAGGATAGCATGTACCAGCAAAAGGTCCACGGCAACGCAGTAACCAACAAAGCTAACATTCAAAGCAAGACATCCAACAGCGTACGAAGCCAGTTTCTCACTTCTTAAGTTCGGGAAGAAGCGTATATTAGAATTTCATTGCTTGACAAACTTTCCATCAAGAGAACGTGGTGTGCCATACGCAGTAGCTTAGATTTTCACACCACCCTGTGGTAAAGAGGTTGGTGAAGGGCAACATGGCTGCACTCTTTCCATTGAAAGTTCCACATGGTGGTTCGCAGAACCTGTGGCAGCAGCTAATTTTTCGTGCTGTGGAGAGTGTGCCTCAAGCTACTGTCTTGCTCGAAGATTTCGCCACTGGTCTTGGCTCAAAATGAATTTTTTTGCATTTTGCACTGGAGAGCTGGCACTGGGTGCACAGCTCCATGCTGTCAGTCATGGCTGGCGTACATTCTTCACCAATGCCGACCCAGCCACATGAGTCCCTTGAGGAGGAAGTAGAGAACGCCGACTGAATAGAGGACAATCTCGCGCTGCTGTCGTTGTTGGTTCTCCTGCTCGATGATGATGAGACGCCGGCTTACGTTGCGAATCTGCTTCTTCAACATCAACATCTCATCTTCCACGCACAGCGGGCCCGGTGGGGTCGTTGGCACCGACCTGCGGACATACACCATTTCAAATGCAGCCCTTCACGAAAAACACTGTGGCTGCCGCACATGCGAAATGCATGACATGACATGACAATGCGAATCCTGACATGATGTGCGAGGCATGGAGAGAACACTGTCCAGGGAGGCCTAAGCATGTTAAGAATACAGCTGAGAGCTTGCAAATGTAACAGGACCTGATGTCAAAGCTGTCAACACCATTAAGGCATATCATCAATTCTGGAAGTCTGTTTCTTTAAAAGTTCATTTGATGCCTCTGACATCTCACAAACTTATTTTTTTCTTTAGAGTTAAAAAAAAAAACATGTACCAAAAACAACGGAACTACTACCTGCTTTTGTTCAACCGCTATGGCAATTTTTGAACTGCCAGCTGTGTATTGCTCATCAGAACAGAATGTTCGAACTGAACATTTCTGCATGGTATCTCAACGCTTTATTTATTTTGTTTTCCTCGAACCTCAATTTTCTGCAATGACCTGTTATGCAAAGCCCGATAATCTCATTATGAATCAATGTTTGTCAATGAAACATTGTATGCTTCTTCCTTACACATTAGGCTGTGCAACGAACCAAGGTAAATGAAAACGACTGTTATCGTCATTGCGCCTCACCTGAAACATTCGCAGACTTGAAAATGGCAGATTTCATTTAGTTTTTCAGTTATGTGCATATGATGCACTATACTCAGTGTCAAAAGAATTCACTACAAGCTCCTCCCATAAAACCCAACTGAAACTGTTCTCTAGTTCCCACGATATTGAAAGCTGCTTGCATTGCCCCGAAGTTGGGAAGATGAGTGAACTTAATTTACTGGTGCAAATATAAAAAATTCTCATCAAGTTAAGCAATAGTGTATATGACCCTATATTCTTAGGTTTTCACTGATCAAGATGCCAAAATGCCCAATCAAGATGCAAAATCAAAGATGCCAAAATTCTACTTCATTGCAGGGTTTGCTTGTTCAACTAAATCAATACTGAATTGTTTCCCCTTCCTGCGCTTAAGTGGCGGGTCACGACTGCTGGGGCTCATTCACACGGGCGATTGACAGATTTCGTGCGGACCTGCCTGTCGCTGCACCGAAATCTCTCAACTGGTGCCGCTCACGTCTGCTCGCACCGCCACTGCCACGTATACAGATGTCCTGCTCCTTCACTGCCAATTGGTTCAGTAGCTTTGCAGCTTGAGTTGTGTGACTGAAAAATCGAGCAGCGAGTGATTGACCCCAAACAGCTGCTTTTCAACCACTTGCAAGCGGTGGCTTTGCGACCAACTCAGTCGTGCAATCTCTGCGAGTCGCCCTTAGTGATACGGTCATATTTTGGTCACTTTTTATCCATAAGAAAGAAAAATTTCTATTTCTCCGTCTTTTAGGAACAGTTCAAGAGCTTTTGAAATAACCCTTTAGAAGATATACAGGAAATGTTATTAAGAGGAGTACTATGAAAACACGGGAGTGTGAGAGATGGAAATTCAAGATGACGAGTAAAACGAGAACAAGGTGAAAGCAGGAGCCAGCATTTCGACAAGTGCACTTGTTTTTTTCAGCGTACTGAAAAAGACAAGTCCACTTGTTGAAACGTTAGCCCCTGCTTTCACCTTGTTCTCATTTTGCTCGTCGTAAAAGGAGTACTGACACATATATTCAAAGTTGCAGAAACTTTGCCACATGCTTCCCGCACGTAGAAGGATGACACTTAGCAAGTGTGAAGGTTGATTCCTAAAATGCCACACCTATATACCACGCATATAATAGACGCATATAACAGACGGAAAATACAGTCCTTTAGGCATGTGTAGGCTCAATTAATAACTTCCACTGTGCATCCGAGGAGAAATTACGATTTTCTAAGGAACACTGCCCACTATACCCCTGCTTGTAAAATTAATTTTATTTTCTTAACCCTTTGAGGGTCAATGACGTAAATATATGGCGCCGCAAACAAGTGCAAAAATGGTCGATGCCGTATATTTATGGCGCCGGCTGTATGTTTAAAACGTGCTCCAATTTCCTAACTTTTTCTTTTCTGTATGCAGAAAAGAAATGCTTGTATGCAGAAAAGAAATGCTCAACATACACCAAAGTTAGCGGCACATATCTGTACTTGGGAATGTTTGATGATTCGATGCCCTCTGGAATTGCTGAATCTTCTCCAGTCAGCACCTTTGAGAGTTCTTTGAGTACCGAAAACCTGGGATTTTTGTCTGAGATAGATTGAAGTTTCAAACTAATTCTATGAGTACCTAACAGGTCCATCGGGGATGATGGCAAACGTCTCATGAACATACAAAATGAGCCCCACATTCCTGGTCACAGTGGCACCCAAGTAATAAACTTTCTCGACGATGTCGGCTGAAAACGTGACGTGAACGCACAAGTACGCCAAGTCACCTTCAAGTGTAGTGTAGCAAAGCACCGTTTGAGCCCTTCTTACAGTGATGCTTTCATCTGCTGCAAAGCTTTCAATAACAGCCTTTACACTAGCAAAGTGCTAGTGGTAATAATCAGCTGCCTTCAGCCAAGTTCCAAAGAACATTATAAACAAAACAAAGTGAGGACAAAACAGGGAAAAATAAACTTTTATGCTCTGAAAATCCGATATAAGCACTAACATTGAAATAGACATTTATAGGCCTCTTTTATAGGCAGAATAAAAGTGCCACTGAAATGTTTCTAAACCCATAGTATGTGCTTATATATTAAATAGCCACAAGGATGTAAGCACAATATAGGCATTTTGCCTGGAGTTCCAATATCTAGTCATGAAGCTTCCAACTCCTCATACTAAAACCGAAACTAGTTCACAAAACCAAGTATATTATTCCTTCAAGGCTATGCATCCACACTTGTGGACGTAACATGCTTTTGCTCGTTCTGCCGCGTGGTGGCTAAGAAAAAGCAGCAGACACTGCGCTTCAGGTAAATTTAATTCCCTGCATGCTCAATGTGTGCTGATTTAACTTCCAATGTGCTCTGCAATGCTACAGATGACCACTTCGCTGAAGGCAGTGATGTTATGTGGTTTTGTGGCGCAAAGGCTAATGACGGCCAAAGAGCACCAAGAAATCGTATAATGTAGTTGAAGGTGGGCTCTATGACAAATGGTAGACACAAAATGGCTGTATAGTGGCCTAAAAAAATATTAGCTATGAAATGCGTAAAATATACTGTATATGTATTAAAGCTATGACAATGACACGCGAGGTGTGCTATGAACATAAAGGATAAGCTATGGAGGGTGATACACTAAAAGATGTTGGTGCTAGTAAAATTACTGCCTAACCACAACCCTTAACTGCAAGGGCTGGGAGGCACGTGCTACGATCTCCTGGGCTGATGACCTGCAATGTATTAATATGTAAAAAGCTTACAACTCATCTAAAAGAAATCACAGACGATTACGATACTCCCTAATGCAAAATTTGAGCGCAGCTCTACGCGTGTTTGGGGCATTGCACCAATCACTGCACTGACTGGCAGAGCCGCGATGAATGTTGCTATATATATAGACCGGCCACACAGTTACTGTTTCCCAGCAACTGCGGATTATGCAACAGCAATATTTACCGGGATATGCTTGCAGCGAACGCTATGTGCGAAGCTGAGCTTTCTGGTTCTTTTTTTCCCCCTCCCACACAACCAGTACTGCCACTGCCACGGATGCGTGAACGTGAGTGCCATCTGGTCCCAATTCAAGGTAGCTTCCTCCACTTTCCTCCTCACGCTTCTGCTGCAGTTTCCTCCTCTGCTTTCGTCCTCGCACTTATTTGTTCTCGCCATCTTTCATCCGCTTCCGCGCTCCATGGTCGCTCTTTCATTGTTCACTGTGCTCATTTGCTCGGTTATGTCAAGGGAGGACGAGGCACGCCGACGCTCAATGCAGGAACGAGCGCCTAAGAGCTTCGCCCTAACAGGTCTGTACTATGGAACACCGCTAGTTGAAGAGGAATGTGATTTCTGTAGGTTAAAGCAACGTACTTTAAGTATTTTACACAGAGGTTCTGCTTCCTGAAATTCGACCAAAACATGGAGGACTGTCAGTCTTTCACCACATGTGCCAAATGTTGGAGGTTCACCACCAGTCAGCAAAAAATCATGTGTTCCATATGTATGCCCTATCGCGAGTTGACATAATAGGAGATCAGTTCATTGTGTTTTTGTTGTGGAGGGATAAAATGCTAACTGCAGCTTGGCAACGTGGAGCTTATTAGGAGTTTCATTGTCCCATATGCACTGACAATAGCACCCCAGTTTCTAGCATACGAAAGACTTCAAATCTATGGCAGGGTCTGGCACAGAACAATTGCTAGGTTTTGTTGTTGTAGATGTGGCGATATGTTCAGCAAGAATTTTACCCTTGATGCTTTTATGGTCAGGCACCCAACATGTTATGATGCATTGATGAGATGCATACATACTACACAAACTGAGCAGAGATCAGATTTTTTAGTTTTGATTGCTTAATGTGTTTTGGAGCCGACAACAGGGCATAGGCCACAGCCGTGAAGGTGCTTGTTTCTTGGTGCAAAACATCAGTGGACTGAGTGCAGCATAAGAAACATGGATACGCGACTCTGATGAATCGGTATCATATTTAAGACAATAGTATTTTGCCTGAAGTCTTCGGAAGTGTATATGAATGTGCATCTCAGGAGCATGCATTGCGACTTCTGCAAAGGACGTGTCACATTATACAAGTTGCAACTGCCATGGTGGTAACAGCTTCGCCGGAGCCACTGGACAATGTTCGAAGATTGGGACACCCATTTCTTCGCAAAGTTTCCTGACCCGCAGTGAGAAAGGCTCATGAGTGTGATGGGCTCACGAGTGTGAGTGTACGTGAGTGAGCACGGAGCCATTAGAAATATTGGTGAATGAGTATGAGTGAATGTTCACTTATTCTGTCGACCTGTGGTTGTGATGAAGTGGTGCTTAGCAGATCATGCAATGCATATAGCACATACTCAGTGGTCAATTAGAATAACAAAAGGAGTGCCGAGAGAAGGGAAGCATAGTAAAAAATGGCAGAGAATTATGTAACGTGACGAGATTAGAGAATTTGTCAGGCAGTGGATGGAGTTGGCTGGCACAACACTGGGGTACACAGAAATCTCTGGGAGAGGCCTTTGCCCTACAGTAGACATAAGACAGGCTGATGAGGATAATAATTATCCTGAAGCTCGAGCTAGTCTCGGGATACCCACTTGGTAACAGGACATGCCTTGAGCACTAACCAACTTTTATGCAACATATGTGCTAAAGTTCGTAAATAGAAAGGCAATTTGGGATAAGTTAATTAATTATTGGCAATTATTGCAGTCTCTGACGCCTGCCACTGCTATAAATCTTGAAAGGCACTAAGAATGGTTATTTTGCCTCGAATACTCCCTTTTTAATAACAGCAGACAGTTGCCAGCAAAACAACCAGTATGTAACAAAAAGCTATTCACGTATCTTTAATAAATAAGACTTTCAGCTGTGGGTCAGTGCATGTGTTGCATCCTTTACTGGGCACAGCACCTCCACTATGCTTTGAATATTATTCTTAGTGTACAATCTTGGGAACTCCTGTGCATGGCAATTGAATGTAGTGGCACAGATGTGACAGTTGTTTGTGTTGTGCTTGCTTACCCACTGTTGTTGAAGAGACTGACGTCACCATTGTGCAGCTTGCTCAGGGTCGTCTTGCGGCGAACCCTGAGCGAGGACTTGGCGTTGTCCCCTGCCTCATCCTCTGCGTCGACAGCTGGGTAGGCGTGCATATCGAGGGTCAGGGTGCGCGGCGGTGTTGACATCAGAATGGGCTCCGGTTCTGGCTCCATTGACTTCTCAAGCCGCATCTCTGGCACCGGGTCCCTGCCCTCAATGTGCTGGTTGCCGCCTGGTGGGACAGCAAGAGTGGTTGACCAATTAATACACATGGTATCGTGTTTTGACATAATGTCATTCGTGATTTCTGCAAGGGACAATGTGTGCTTGCACTGTAGTGCAGTAAATGTCTCACATGCTGTGGATGTACTCAGCTCAACACAAATATTCGCTGTAACACTGAGGACGACCCCAGGTCTTCGCAGTTTGGTATATCATATTCTGATGCTCTGAAAGTTCCAAGCTGGTACCAAAACTGATTCTTGACAAAGAAGCACTTTTTCATCTTTCCCTTCAAATTGGCATGAAATTGCTGAACCGAAAATTGGCTACATAGTGTGTATAACAAACATTTAAGAGAAGAAGGCCTGCATGGAAACAGGTACCTTATAAGAACCATTGTAACTTAACAGTGTAACGCGATGCAACAGGCAGAAGAGAAAACACATAGGATGAGTGTTCTCTCCTCTGCATGCTGCATTCTGTTTTGCTACTACTGTATGTTCAAAGGGTCCCATACCAACTACCAGAACTTTATAAGGTCCCATACCAACTACCACAACTTTATAAGTGGCCTTAACTATACAGCTCAAATTTGTACTGGAGTAATGCCGCATTTGTAATCTGCTGTTAAAGAATAAATGCTTATAGATGCCTCAAAATTTATATTATACAGGATGCTGATTTTCTCGCCGTAAGCCGATTTTTTACTTACGTATATTGCTTGCACGCCATGCAACTTTGCCATCTTATTTCCAGCATGCATTGAGCAAAACCCCTCAAAGCAGCGTTTATATTTATGTCAACTGACCATACAGCCCTGGCCTAATTGATTGTATCCAGTTATTCATAGGAGCCTGCTGTAAACTTTTTGAAGTTTAAAGATATTGCGGCAGAACCCATCGCATGATGACAGTCGATAGTAATGCATTAACACTGAACCAGTTAGCAAACCAACGTATTGCCACCATTGAAACAAGTTATGTATGAGGTGCGTACTGCAGTGGAATTGCTCTTTTGCGCTTCTCTACGAACACTCAGCGCCATCTAGTGCCGCTGCCACAAAGCCTGCGCATGGCCTCCAAAATGCATGGTGCGCCGGTGCATGTGAACGCCGAGAAACAAATTATACAGCAACTGGCTTCCTCTCTAGCGCTTCTTTCTCGACACACTGTGCCATCTACCTATAGTCGGGTACAACTTTAGAAAAATAGGGAGGCCCCACCCAAACGGCTGAAGCGTGACAGCTCATTGCCTCCGCGACTAAAAGAGTCCCACTCAAAAGACCATGCTTCTAAAATGCATAATTCTTGGTATAAATAAAGACGTTTGTATTTTGACAGCTCTTGGTGATTGGAATGCTACAGCACATGCCGGATTGCGAAAGAAAACTGCCGTGCCTTCTACAATGCTGTGTGTTGTCTGCTTTTTAGCTTCATTGCAAGGGACAAAAAAAAGAAAGCAGCTTTGAATAATGACTTTTGCGCTGGTTTACATGTACACGGAACCTTTAATGCTCCTTTTCCGAGCTCAAAATGAATTGGTTGCTATTTGCAAAGTACTTGAAAAAAAAAATGCATTTATTGAAACCATTGCAAACCTGGGGCAAAAAGACGATAGAGGCAGAAAAAGTACAAAAATTCTTCACTCATTATATTAAATAAATAGTCTTCGTTTTAAATAGCATAAGAGTAACATATCTCTTTTATCTTAGTGTTTTCAAAAACTTATTTTCAAGAATGTAGTAGGTGTTTTTTTTTTTTCCTTTCTTCTATTTTTTTTTCAAGCCTGCAGTCTCGCCAGTTTGCGTAGCGTCAGCGATGCTCGCTGCAATCTTTCATTAACGGACCACGGCTCAGAATAAATGCATGTGGCACAAATGGTGCATCGTAAGCTCGCAATAATATTTCCAGCATGATACATGACCGCAAACAGTTTGGGAATTAACTGTGATGAGGGGCAGACGCACGTGACTCGCGCACTCTTGCCCAGTTTGGAGCATGGGCGGCCATCTTCTCCATCGGCGGGGTCACCGGCCGTCCGGCTCGTGACATCAGTCTAGAGTGTGCGCCCATTGGTGAAGGCTCATGTGCAACCGCCGTGGAGGAGTAAACACCCCTTTTTTTCTAAAGTTGCACCCGACTATAGTAGCACTGCCGAGAAGTTCATGCAATGCCTCTGAGACTAGAAGTGGGGTGCAGAGGTGCCTGCAAATGCTGAGAACTATTGCCTTGCTTGCCGCACACTTAGTGGTGCATACTTAGTGACCCCAGTTGGCAAGACGTACATTGAAGAGGAGCACAAACCCAGTGCATTTATGGCGCAGCTCACTAAAGGGTCGGCATGAAAGACGTTCATTGAAAAGTCGCACATACCCTATTTGTTAAGCAGCCTGCTAATGCGTCAGGTTAGTGTCCTTGAGGGACATTTTTGATGTGGGTTTGATTCTGCTCAGTATTGCATAAACTTAAGGGATCTGTTCCATCATTGTGGAGTGGCGCATACCTAGTTACCCAAGTAGGCATCAAAGACGTTCATTGAAGAGTGGTTTACACCTACTGGCCCAAGCTGGTATCAGAGAGGCCCATTGAAGGCAAGTACAGACCAAGTGGCAAATACCCAGTGCTTCATGTCGCCGTCAAAGAGTTTCTTCGAACAGCAGTGCCTACCTAGTCCCACATCTACAGTGACCCATGTCAGCGTTAAAGAGCTTCGTTGAAGAGAGCCATGTATGCACACATTGCCACATATTCAATGACCCAAGTTGGTCCACTGGTTGGTTTTGAACTCCGTTCGCTCAGCACAGCAGCCTGATGCACTACCCATTTGATCATGGGCTACCCAGTGACCCAGGTGATGGGAGAATGTTTTGAAACAAACAAACAAATAAAGATAGACGGATGGACAGATGGGCAGACGGACAGATAGCCCCAGAAAGTGCCCGAAATACCTTAACAATGCTAATGCATTAAAATAAACAGGGTGATTGAAGTGTTGCAGCAGTTATGTGCCATCTTGCAGTGCTGTCCGCACTTTAGGAGCAGTGGACATGCATTCTACCCATGTGAACCTGCAAGGTCTACCAGTATGAGCCGACAACAGCAATAATAGTTCCAGAGCATTCACACGACTAGCCATGTCAGACAACTTCTGTGAGATGCAGAAGACAAGCATACAACAGATATAGCGCAGCCACTCAAGACCACATATTATGGAGCTGTAGCATAGCGCCGCCACCGGCGGATATTATGCGTGATCCTTCTCTCGAGCAGTGGGAGGCCGTGTTGGCCAGCTCAGACCCGGTCGTCCAGACCAGGGCCGTAGAGTGGGCCACCCAGGTCGCCGTCAGCCATGAGCTGATGGCCATCTAGCACGGAATCGTCCGCACATGCGTTCTGACGAAAATAAAGTTTTTCCATCCATCCATCAAGGCGACTAGAAATTACTGCTTGCCATCACATGCTTCGGAGCTTCTTCCATGATCTCTGTTTCTTTTTTTTTTCTTTTGCAACTAGGCTCCCAAGATCTTCTAGTGACTCTCCATCCCAGGTTCTTCTGTCCTCCATGGCAACAGCAATGCTCTTGCTACGCTGTTGGGTGCCAGAGCATGTGCAACAAGGAGAGTACGGCAAGATGCACACATATTTTCGGGATGTTACAGAGCAGACAACACAACAGGGGCACCCCACATCTCAACATTACACAAGCCATGCCAAAATGGCAGTCACTGTTGGTGGGAGAGACTTAGAGGCAGTGATTTCAAATTAAAATTTTGGGCTAAAATATGCATTCAGAGCAGTTTTTTTGTGTGTGTATAACTATACCGGCTCCTCTAGTCTCAGTTAGAACAATAAACTGAGAATAGTAGTTGGGTGACTAGGTCATCGCCCCTTTAAGAACTTTGCTACGATATCAATTCTAATTTTCTCACATTCGAACACCAGGTGGTATGTGTGCTAAAACTCACATGCAAGTTTTTCCTTATGGGTATTTTTCTTTTGGTACTTCCATTTTAGAAAGTAAACTGCCACAAGAAGAAGAACCCATTAGTAGAGGCTAAATTTATTTTTCCGTTTCTTTTTCACAAAGCCACAGAACCTGTGACCCCAATGCATTCCCAGCTTTCCAAAATTTGAGTTCTCCATTGCGAAAAAAAATTGCATTTTCAACCAGTTATTTTTCCTTGCTTGTCAACACCATGAACCTCGTTCAGTAAATGCAAGCACTTGCGATTTCATAAGCGTAATCTAGCAGCAAAGCCTAAGCTAACATAAACCTCCAGCGCCCTCTGTGTGAAACTGTCCGTGGAGTTAACACCACCCACCTCGCACAAGGATCCGGTCGGGCACATGCATGGCCAGTGCCTGCTCGTTTATCTTGTCCCTGCCGAGCAGCGTGTCGATGTCCTTCTCGTAGTCATCCCGGTCGACGACACTAATGTGATGTGGAACACGCATCTTGTTACTAATTTCTGCTGTAAAGTCCGGATCATAGAAGGCGTCATAGTCCCCTGAGAACCGATGGTGGGCTGGGCTCGGGTTGCTCGACATGACTGTCAAGGCAAGAGTGATGACAAAATGTTAAACTACGAACCACAATGTAAAGCTACGCCAATTTAGACTGACAAAGCATTCTTTAAAGATATGCTTTCCATTAATTTCATGGTAACAGGTAGATTATTAGAAGTGAAAATGAAGGAGCTAAGTTCAGCCTATGGCTCCTTCGGAATACAATGGAGTTCATTTTTAGCGATTAGGAATTAATTAGGCCAGAGCAGATGCTGTCAAAACCCATGATGTCACAGCAAGCTGGTGCGGGATCTTCAAGGCAGCTGTTGCCACCAGTATTTCACATTTCCGTCTTTTATGGCTTATCAAGCACCCTGTCGCAGTAAGAGTGGCTTATATTAAAGGGCAATTTATCATTACAGCTCAACTGAGCTTTTCTTTCTCTTCAGTGTCCCCTTAAATATCTGTGCATGGTAGGTGCGAAAAATGCTCAAAGTACTCAGTAGACAAACGTGTCCTTCAAATGTTCCTAAACGGGGAACTACTCACTGTAGTGGCTCAGGACTGCAGCAGTATGCAGTGCCATGAATCACCAGCTTAATCTAACCCTATTCGGTTACAAAATGCCATGCGTTATTAACTTGCCCAAACATATAGCTTGCTAGGACTACAAATTTTGGCTGCCATGATGTTGTGCGCCTAATTTTAGAGGCGTTACAATGGGGAAGGGAATGTAAAGAATGCCTATGCACTGAGATCACAATAAAGAAACACATATGATCAGTACAGTTGCACCTCTATATAATGAACATGGATATAACAAATAATGAAATATAGGGAAATAAATCTAAAATTTGGTTGGTTTGGCTTGGCTGGCACACAACCAGCAAGCCTACGTGCTGAACTTGTGTGATCACATCAATTGCACAACTACATGTTAACAACAGTTTGTAATTTAGCACTGTTCACGTTCAACATCAGAACAATCTGCCTGACACTGTTTAGCGATGCCAGAGGAAAAGGCCACCAAAAGTTTCCCTCCTTGGCAATGGAAACTCAATGGAGGCAGGAATTCAAGAGAGAGAAAGGCGCAACGCTTTGAGAATGGTGTACTATAGACCGTAGCTTGGAAAGACTGCTGACTGAAGATTATTGCGTTGCATGTGTTAGGCAGAAGCAGGGCAAGGTCTGCTGGAGGTACCCTCGATTGCAGTTATGCGGTCCGCTTTTTCGCAGGCTTTGCTCCTTTTGAGGTTGTGCAGACACTGCAGCCGACGGTGTCTCATCTAAACTCCGAAATAAATGAGCAACCAACTATGCCCATCTGCATTAAGTGCTTCCATCACTACCCCCTCCCCTGCTCTTTTTACTTAATTAAGTGTACGTAGAGGATACATACTCATTTGCTCCAACATGTGATCAAAAGCAAAACACTTTGTGAAGCACCAAGCCATAGAGATATACAAAAAGCGCTTAAGGAAGAGTTTCTATGAATAGTTCATGAGTTGTGACACAGCTATTGCACCATAACACACAAGTTTAATGTATCTCGTGTGTGGCAGCAGCTGTCGAAAAAAATTTGTGCAAAGGTACAGTCTGTCTTAGACACGAGACATGGATTTCTTTTCCGCTCAAAGAAATCTAGGAGGTTCTTACAGGAGAACACTGAAAGATCCCAGAGTGCATGAAGCCGTGAAATATATGGAAATACAAAAATGCCCCATTCACCTCAGCCAATGTTGAGCGCTTGTGTTCAGCCTACAAGCTTATTCTGTGTGCGAAGAGGCACAATATTGAACTCCAAACCCTAGATCACTGTTTTCAAATTTTACAAAGATTTGTAAACATACATTGTAGCACGCTTCTTTTCCCATTGGGAACTTTGCTGAATTTAATCCGTTAGGCACGGCTTTCAGCTTCGGTGAACCACGTAACAGCTTTCCTGGCGTATTTTTGTGTTCAATGCCCTGTGAAGTGATGGCTAGCATAATTAGTTGCTGCCTTACATACCTCACAAGTGAATGCCAAGACAGCTTCCTTACCATGAAAATGGGTTACACACATTCAATAGATAAAACAGATGGGGGTTGGCAAGCAAATTATAGTAGCTATTTTGCCCCTATCAAGCTAGGTGCATGATTTATGTGCCTAAAACATACACATTTAGTGCTTAAAAATTTCGGTCTCTACTAATGACAAACTCATTACAATGGCAATGCTGGCAAAACTAAACAGAGTATAGGACAAACTGTAGCTTTGCAATGAACAAGCACCCTAAAACTTGCAGGCACATAAACACACAGACAGATAGACACATACCCTGGAACTTTGCTTGCTATGCAGGCATAACATTGTTTTGAATGCTTCCTAGCTGAGAAGGAGTACAGAGTTATTCTGAAACTGATTTAGGTCACTGATATTTGCAGAACAATTTTACTTTTAGCATGCTCATGCTTGTTTAGCTCTGTGCAGGAGCGAAGGCATGCCTAGATAAATTTGACGAAATATGTTATTCAATACTATATTAATGCATCAAAATATTAAGGCACCAAAAGTCAGTTGGCAGTGTATTTGTCCAACTGGCAGTTTATTTATTCTGCAAGCCTCCCATGGATAATTTGGCAGAAATGTGATAAAGATTGTTGATAAACTAAAGCAGAATTCTTGTACTGCACTATTTCTGCTATGTACTTCTTGCCTAGGAAAAATAATGTAGCTGGAATCACCCATGATGCCGACCTGAGCTTCAGACACATTTATGAGGGGGGGGGGAAAGAAGAAAAGCCTGAATCCTACCTGATTTGTTCTATTGTACAAAGGACTTGATTTGAAAATTATAACAGCGCTAACACATGCAACCACAAAGGAGCAAGAACGAGACACAGCGCTTGTGTCTCGTCCTTGTTCATTTGTGTTTGTGTGTGTTAGCGCTGTTATAATTTTCAAATCAAGTATGCACCAACTCGTCCAGAAAGAAGTTTTAATAAAGTACAAAGGACACCAAATGTAAGAGACTATGCAGAACTCGCCTCTAGAAGTGGTGGCAGAGTCAAGCAGGTGGTAAAGCAACACAGTGATAAAGAATGACTGATAAATCAAATGTCACCACATTTGCTGTCTTTGGGAACAAAAAGCGGGAAGGAACACAAGTGTACTGTGAAGGCAGTTGCAGAGAAAGGCTTACAGTAAAATAGCATTTATAATGGTGCCATATGGCCACCAACATTGTCTGGCCACTCAAGCATTTATAAAAATTGAGGCGGGCAGCAACTACGTGTGTCTAGCGTGTCGCACGAGGACTTGGGAGAGCAACACTAAAGACTATGCCTGCCGGGCAGGCAGTGAAACTGGAGTGCTGACAGACATTGTTGCACATCCCCCCTTCCCTCCACGTTACAAATGTGCAGCTGCTATTGCAGCTGTGCTGTTTTGTGGTTGCTTCGCCAATTTAGTTGAGCTCAATAGTCCAACAAAAAGGAATTTAATTTTCACAGGATGGAAGGGTGAGGTCCATTTAGTATCACTTAACATCAAACATATGCTCAACACTGCAAATTTCACTCGGAAAGTATAACTCTCTTTAAATATTAATTTTCTTGGCAACCCAGAATGACAGCAGTACTTACACTACTTCGTGCTTTGCATCAAATAACTTAAAGAATTATTGTGGAAGCGACACTTCCACATACAGATTGAATAATATACATATGTATTTTGCTACTGACTGCTATGTGGTTTCGCCCTTCCTAAAAAGCACATGCGTTAATTACGGCTGTAGGATTGGTGTAGACTACAGCTATAATTCATTGTAGACCACTGATCTCACGCAACATGTGATATCAACGCAAAATGTGAAAGCAAGCACTCTGCTGTTTTTCTATGCAGTGATCAGGATGATTATGAATCACTGCTGCACAGTGCCTCAATGGCTGCAGCAGTTACTTGTGTTACTATCAGCCAACAAACATTAGAAGACACCTGCAAAGTGACATATGATGACATACAGTACTTCTGCAACATAAAAGCCGCCGAGGAAGCTATAAAGTCTTAGATAATCAGTGTCTTTGAAGAACACAAAAATGGACGTCGCCACAAGGTGCTCAGTTTGCTTTGGTACGTCACGCACGATGTCTCGTTATATCGCCTCAGCCCTTATCCGAATGAATATGTGGAAGTAAACGTGACAACTGTTTCACTTAGCTGCTGATAATGAAACACACATAGCAAATGCTAAACTTATTCAGATTAATTATCCCGCGCGTTACGCATGCCCCTGGCTTGAACATGTGCATGCAAAACGTGTTATTCACTATTCGGTTACTCACAAAGTCGATGTTGGTGCTGCGCTGCCAGCTTTCTTGGCAACAAAAATGTTTTCCTTTCTATATTTTTATATGCACTCCACTGTTAGTTCGGAAAAGGCATGCAGCTTAAGCCTGGAAAGCTACTAAGCCGACATACAGGAAGCTTTTGCGCGCTGTTCACAATGAAGCATCAAAGGTCATGCCGTTCCTTGCTCTCAGCTGACGCATAGCGACCGATAAGACTGCACGCTATTGCTTGCTAAAAGGAAATACGCGAGTAGTTTCTCAGTGAATTGGTGCTGAAGAATTGTACTTTCTAAGGAAACAGCACACGCGGCATGAAACCAAAGTTGAAGTTGATCATTTTTGTTGATGTCGGAACGTCGGTGCAGAGCTCTTGCTCGGCAGGCGGGCATCGAAATGCAGATGAATGGGCCAAACTAGTAGAATTTACCATGTTCCTTAATACGCTCTTACTTCAAGACCACATCAACAAAATAATTTTTAAAATACGACGGCTAGACAGCCTTTCACAACAGGTAAAAGATTTCGCGCGTAATCAATGAAAAGCACTGGGAGACGGGTTTCAAGTTCGAAAGGGTGAGACGCCTGCAAACGGGCCTCGCTACGATGCGACTGCTTAGACAGCACGATCTGACGCGTAGTCGCCCTCAAAGAATGCACAGCATTTTAATTATCTGTAAGGAACTCATTTTAACGTAAAGAGTGCCTCACCTTGTGGCCGGTGCGTTTGATCACATCCGCACACGATAAAAAGGAAAAAAAAATACGGCAAAAAGCAAGAAAAAAGTTCACTGGATTGGCTTTGGTATGGCTTCTATGATTTACAGCCAACATAAGCCCTAGTCACAGTTTCTTTTTTTCCTCCTTCGTCCGTGAAATATACATGACATAAAGAACAGTGCGGTCAAAATCTGCAGAATGACTCCCACATTTACGTGAGCAATTTGTAGGTTATGATTGGTATGATAGGAGTCCTATTTGGTTTATTCTTGGAGAATCAACGAGTAATGCACAAGCGTCAGATGCAAAGCGCAACTCTTTCATCGATTATAATATTCGCTGCTTGAAATGTTATCAGCCTGGATGATTATTATTCTGCAGAAGGGACTTTATGAGCTCAGAGCTGGCGTTGTGTTGTACTAATTTTACGTTTACGAAAGTTGTGCGCACTGTTTCATGTATGCGTGAACATTAGGTTCAGTTCGTTTTTTCGAGGTCGTTAATTAGACAAGAGGCAAAAAAAAAAAAAAAAGAGGAAAAAAAAGAGAAAAAAAAGGTAGCGAGCTCCGATTAATGTAATTACCAAGAATAATAGCACAACTGAAGCAGACGCTTGATTTTATTTGCCGAGAGCGATCACAGTTAGCATTGGTCAAACGAGACTAACATCGCAGTAATTTTATTTGACATACACTGAATGACACGTTTACGTTGTACTGCAGGTACTAGAACGCACGTAGTACCTTGTCATCGCACGCAGCAGTCGCAGCAAAAGAAAAACTAATTATAGGTTAACACACGAATTCAAAATGCACAAGCATTAATGTTAATGCTTGTTTCGGCTTATCCCGGTGATCTTCATGAAAGGTGTACATTCTGACATTCAGAAGTAACAGCCAGGTTGGATTTGATGTCCTGGTTTTTCATCAGGCTTGAAATTCACATTTATATAATAATATTTTACAGAAGTTATTAACACATAACTACAACGCCAAGTGTTGTGTTACACATGCTATAGGATGATATCCTACACTGAAGTTATACCTACAAATTGCTTCAGTGGATTTTACACTGTTGAATGTTGCCTTTAAACCTGACAAAAAATACAACCAGGACACTAAAAACAGCACTGTTAATACTATTATTCAAATCAACTGTGTGGCTGTCACATTTAAATGTGAAAATGTGCATTTTATAAAGGTTACTGTGATAATGACCATAGAGGAAAGCTGACAGTGATTTTCTTCAGTCCTCAGCTATTTAAGCTTCAAAAATAATACAGTGCAGAACGATGCTTGGTAACAGATGCCTATGCCCCACATGGCTATATTGTGGTTGCATGATGGTTTTAAATATCTAGACTCCTTACTAAAAAACAATTACATTATACATTTCATGTGTATGCTAGTGGTATTGCCATTCTCATTAAGCTGCCATAGTGCCAGGATGGTATTGCGTAATCTTGAAATGCAATCACATGAAACCAGTCCATGTGACATAACATGCTCAAACTACACCTTGTTTGGTAGGGGTGTGGCAAGCTGATTGAAACAAACGCTGACATTGATAATGAGCAAAAGAATGTAACTGCAGAGAGACAATAACAGTTGATGTGCTAATGCCTTGTCTACTTATGCAGAGGACTGCAATGCTTTTGGAGGAATTAATGAGTTCATGGACTTTGTAGTCGCATAATACGTACTTTGTGATGTTACATCAGCACCAGTATGCGTGCTGGTGTGAACCACGTTGCAGTGACCACAGTACAAGCACTTCAGATGACAACACAAGAACTAGAATTTCTATGTATAATACAATCTAACACGCACAGTAGTGCTCTCTGCGCATCAGATGAACACAAAATTATATTACACCAGCGCACAGAAACTGAACACACATTGACACATTGACATACATATTTTAAATCACAATTTGTTTTAACTTGTGCCACATTTGCACAAGCGTAATGACAAAGCATTAAGAGAACACTGAACAGGCCAGAAAAGTTCTTCAGTGCAGCAGATAAATGAAATCACAATCCTGATCCAACTCAGTAGATCATTAGCGTAACACACAGTATTCTTGAGCACTGCACAACAGCGATGTCTCCTTGTCAGGAAAAAAAAATATGACTAAGAAGAAGAAAGGGGTGAATGATGGTCGAAAATGTCACACGAGCCGTCAACAAACAGAATGTCACAAGCACACATCTTTCCACCATTCCCTGAAGATGTCGAAGCACAGGGCGGGTGTCGAGAATTGGATGCACAGCAGGCAGTTCAAGTGCACAAAATGTTTGGAGTGGTAATGCTGCAGGCAGGGAAAGAACTCTTCAGATGCTGGTGTCAACTGGTCTTGATGCACTTCTCCTTTCGTTTTCGGCACAGGTATTCGTTAACCACGTGGTGTGCCTGTGGATCCATGGGCTCTTGCTTGATCCTTCTGAACTGCCGGTCATCCTGCAATGCACACACCGCGTCAGTCGTCGAGGTCAGCCAGAAACTTGTAATCACAGCTTGCTCATTTCTCTTAGACTGTGGTTATGGTTTCAAATTCACAGTGCGACAAGAACGAGCAAGCTGTGAAGGTACTTTCTAATAGCTAGCTCACTTAGATACACTTTGAAACAGCGAGTACATGAGTGCGCACATGAAAAGAACACAATGCACCGTCGTCAAACTTGCAAAGGGCCCATAAGCTTACCATAGCATACTGCGTCATGGACATGGCTGCTTGTTTTTCTTGTTTGTAGTTGTTGAGACGTTGTGTAAGAAACCTGGAGCAGTTGAACACAAGGGAAAATGACAGTCAGCATGTATACCAAATTAACATACAATAAAAACCCAACTGCAAGGGGGTGCATGGTCACTGTAAAATTATTTATTTAATAAACAAATCATGCAAATGTGTTTATCCCCTAAACTAAGTAATAAAACATTATGCCACGTCACGAGCAGGACATTAATTCTCATGCATGAGCGTGAACGTGTGTAATTTTGCCGGGAGACTTCACAGAAGACAAAGCTTGTTTTAAGACTGTTCGACACATTAGGCAACACAAGCGCGAGAGTTTGCTTACACTCATCCGCTAGGGCATATATAAACATCAGCGAATCATTGCTGCATGAAAATTCCACGCGCGACGCTAAAATAATGAAGTATGACCAAGTAAACGCTGCAGCTACAATAGTGCTCGCTCCTGTCTAGAGCCTGCCCAATAATGTGGAAACCACCAAAAACGCAGGCCAGTCAAATCAAAGCTCGTATACATAGCCGCAAATAGATTTAGCATTCCTGTTTCATCGCACAAGCTGCGATAAAACAAAACATCTACGTTTGATCGATCGACAATCGACCTCACCTTTTTTCCTTTGTCAGTCTTGTCGTAAGCTTCTTGACCCGCTGTATCCGATACATGAGATGGTAGTTTTGCTAAGTTCAAACAAAGCATAATATGCAAGCAATAAGTAAACGCAGTACTTCCTTCACAAAATTAAATACGCATTCCAGCTGCGACGTCGCGCTTCACTAGGCAGCAACAGACGTACTACATACCTTTTGGATGGCGTTGTATCGCTTGAGCAGGGAGTAATACTTTTCGCAGTATGGTTCGGCGTTCGCATTTGTCTTCGGTGTAGCCGTGCTAGCTTCGCTCGCATTTCCATTTGACGTCGACGTCGATTCCCCGTTATCCATCGCACTGCGAATGTCACATCCCAAATATCTAGCTGCGCGCTGTCGCCGATTGACGACAAGCCGCCATGTCGTCAGGCTGGTTCGTATCGTGCAAAGTTTGTCGTCTGCTGTTCGCTTAGTTTAGATAATTTGCTGTAAAATTCTACGGGCATCTAAAAAACTATAAAGACACTCTAAGATTGTTTTTATACGTATTTTTATTTTACGCCAGTTTAAGTTAAAGCTTTGGTATTTTGTGTTATTACGTTTGTCGCGCTTTCTTGCGGCCACTTGCCGCAACCGCGTTTGTTGCGACGAGCAAGCCTGAGCGCTTTCAAGCAGGCGGATCTTTTGTTTTGTTTTCGAGCGACGTTTTCCACGGGTATTGGCCGCAAAAGTTTCTGTAAGGTGCCTGCAGCGCTATCGTGTAAATCATTCAATCGTGAACGTTTGCCTGCTTGAGTGCTGGAAGAAGCGAGGATACTGTGCACTGACTGGGTGGCTCTTGGCTGGTCCGTGGCATGCTCCGGCATCGGCTACCGACGGCGTCGCGATCTCTAATCCGTGGCAGCCGCGGCGATGATCAAGTTCTCCGCGCTCAACTCGAACGACACATCGTCACCTCAGGATGACAACGGCTCGCCGGTGGTTACCAGGGAGGCCCAAGAGGAAGAGGCCTTTGGATTGTACCGCAAGGCGCTTGGTCAACTGCAGCAGGAGAGCCACGACGAGGCCCTAGCTTCGTTCCGCGAGCTGCTTGCGCTGCCGTTCATCAGCCGGTGCAGCGCGCCGCCTCAAGATGACAACAGCGACCCAAGAAGCGGAGGTGGAACGCTGCCTCCGGCGCTTATGCTCAAGTACGTGGCTCTCAAAAACCTCGGCGCTATCCACGTGCGGCTGGGAGACACTCGCGGCGCGGTCGCCGCCTACCTGGACGCTGCAGAGATCGACTCTACAGATGTCACGCTCTGGTACAAGATCGGTCGACTCGCTCTCGGGCTGTACCTGTATCCGCTCGCGAGGATCGCCTTCGAGGAAGGGCTGCGTTGCAGCGCGCAACACTGGCCCTGCCTCAGCAGCCTGATGACGGTTCTGTACGTCCTCAACGACCATTTAGGCTGCCTCGAATGCGCGGCTCGGGCGTTGCGGCTCGACCCCGGTTACGTGAAGGCACTGGCATTGAGAGAGGCCGTGTACCGAGAGAATCCGGCTCTGAAGAGCTGTCAAGACGGCGTGTTCAGGGGCTGCGACCCGTCGGTATTCACGCGAACCGTGAGCAAGGAAGACACGGAAGCTGTGCTCTCCGAAGCGAGGCAGCTGAGGGAGAAGCGCCGCGAGTTGTACACGCCCGGAAAGTTGCCCAGGCTACCGCTGCGCAAGAAACTCGGCGAGGTGTCCTGGGTCGCCCTCGGTCAGGCAATGTTGGAACTGTACGAGTTCATAGCCACAGCAAAGCACGACAGTGACGTGTCGCTTGCTTGTAAAGTGGACCTGCTGAGGAGCGAGACCGATGACAAGCCCGTCGCCGAAGCCACCGACTTGAAGAAAGAATCCCCTTCAGACAGCCTGCAGCAAGGCAGCGGGAACTCGTCGGGCGACCTCGTCATTTGCATCAACCCTCCGAGCGATCCGACGTCGCAGGCCGAGTTACCTGAGGCTCAGCCACAGGTAGAACCTGGGGAACCGCAGTTAGCACAGCCTGCGGACTTGGGATCACTGGCCGAGCAGCTGACTGTTGTGACTCAAGAATTAGCTACGCCTGATGAAAACGGGGCATCGAGGACAACACTTGGTGGAGGCAGGAGGGGCGGGAAGCGTAAGCGGCTGTCACTAGAGCACTTGGATCCCTCATTGAAGAGGCGGTCAGCAAGGGTTCGAAACACACTGCGTAAGACACAGGAGAGCATCAACTACCAGGAGCTCTTGACACAATTCCTACCATCCAGTCTCGCATACGAGGGCAAGGACGATAGGGAAGACAGCATCCCAAACTTCTCTGACCTGAACAGCGACCACACCTATGGCTTGACCCCAAACAGCAGTCTGCAGGAAGATGTTGACAAGGTAGTCTCTGACATTGAAGGCATAGAAAAAACTGAATCAGAAGATGTGCAGAAGTTTATTAATGACCATAGGGACAGGCACACCCTGATGGACCTTATGGAAGACTACCTGTGGGAGCTGAGCAGTCGAGAAGATCTTCTTTGGCCTCCTCGTTTGTGTGATATCTTTGTTGATGTGTACAAGAGCTTAAGACCTCATATAGAAAGACCATCTATCTTTGCAGGGCATGATGAAGCCTCAAACATTTTGCGACATGCTATGTCAACTTTGCTGTACTGTGAGTTTATGATGGACAAGGTTGTTGTGGCAAAAGCACAAGCTCAGCCATCCGTGTCAGTATCGCCAAGAAGTCCTGGCAACCAGTTAGGACCAGAGTTTCCTAGCAGCCAATTTGGGAGTGACTTAGAGTTTCTTGCTCAGATGTCGGTGAGGGAAGGTGTATTTGAAGAGAAATGGATCCCATTTGTTCTTCGTTCATTCTGGGCAGAGGCACGGTTTTTGATGCTTAGCGGTGAAATGGAATCTGCTGTGCAGGTGCTAGAAAATGTTCTTTGTCGAATAGATTATGAAAGTCCCCCTGACACGCAACCTGTGAAAGTGCGGATAACAAATTGTAAAATGAATGATGTTATTTCGCGAGAGGTTGTTCAGGAGCAGCTTGAATCGTTGCAGAGATGCCAGTCTCTTGAAGAGGTGCATCGTCTTTATGAGCTTGGTAGGTATAAAGTGGTGGCTGACCTGTTGATTCAGACGTTTAAAAAGCCAGCATCTAGAGGTCGCAAACTACATGCTAAAGCAAACATCCCTGAACGGCATGCTCAACTCATACTTTTGCAAGAATCACTGTGGAATTTAAAGGACTACTCAGGCTGTCTGATTTGGGGTGAGGCTTCACTAAATGAAGCTCTGAACCAGTATCTTTCAGTGGCAAGTGCAGCACTCAAGTGTGACTGGTCGAACACAATTGTCATAGTTCTCTCAGATATTCATCGTTGCATCAAGCAAGACATGGGACTACTTGGTTGTCTTGAGAGTCCAAAACTCACTAGAATGGCACATAACATCATTAAGCTGATCAATGTCCAGATGGATGTCAGTGAGTCTAGTAATGAGATGGCAGTGCCCACTGTTATATCATGGAACATACTGTACTATATACTCAAATACGAGGAAGACAAGATACAACTTTTGGCAGCACGATCTGAGGGTCAGTCAGGTGTACCTAGCTTTGGCGCGACTGGAAAGAATGCTGGGTTGACTGGTGCCATGCCTTCATCTTTGATGCTCTTCTTCACAGCCCATGAGCACTTGGGTAGGCGGTCATGGTGTACGATATCTGATGGTGTTCTTTTGTTCCTGTTTGTGGATGTTGTGACTCAAGAGCTTTCTAAGAAGTCCGCAGCTGCAAATGCTTTCCATGAAGATCTTAACAACGGCATTGAACAGTGCTTCTACTGTCTTTATGGGCACCCAAATCGTCGTGGGAAGGTTAAACACCTTCAAGAGCACAATGCAAAGCCAGTGAGTCTCACCTGGGATGGCTGCAAACATGTCTTTGACTTCTTCAAGCCACAGTATCTGCCTGGCTTCGATAGCTATAAAGCTAGCACTGTTTCATCGGAGCTTGAAGTACTGCTGAAGCGCATCACAGCACTGGTTCCTCCAGAGCAGGATCCTAGCAATATGGAAACGACAATAGCTGCGTACATTGATGGTAGTGTTACTGCTTTTCCAACCCTTCCTGATACAAGTAATTTTAGCCCTGTGGTGCTTGAACTGTACTATCTGCTTGGTGACTACTACTTCAAGAACAAGGAATTTGCCAAGGCCATACGTTACTACACACTTGATGTCTGCCTGAACCCTAACCGACTTGACTCATGGGCAGGCCTTGCGCTTTCACGAAGCACCCAGATAGAGCAGCGGATTAACTCCTGCGAGCCAAAGAATGAAGTGACCATTCAGAAGAGGGCAGCATCATCACTTAGGTGCTTTAAGCGCGCACTTCAGATTGATGCCAGTAACTCGGCGTTGTGGATCGAATACGGATCATGTGTCTACATGTTGCAGTCGAACGTCTCTCGACAACTGAAGCAAAGCAGCCAATTTGCATTGAGCGATGAAGCCGTCGAGGCTCTTGCTAAGCGGAAGAAGGAACTTTTGGATACAGCCAAGAACTGCTACGAGTCGGCGAGCCGCTGCGAGGAGGACTGCAGGGGCGCTGATGAGATGTGGCTCAACCACTACCTGTTGGGAAAGATCACGCACAAGCTGGGTTACTCGCCGGCCGTATACCTCGACCACTTGTACCAGTCGCTACAGCATCTGTACGAAATGAACGCCAAGTATCCGCGGCGGATCTTGTACCACTCACCACCTCCGCTTTCGATAGAATCGCTAGAGCTGTACTACAAGATACACGCGCTTTCCATGAAATACCTGCTCACGTACGAGGATACACCGGCACCCAAGGACGAGCTGCGTGCAATCTGGAAGTTTATTCAGAAGGCAGGAAGCAGCCCGTTTGCAAAGTTCCAGGAGAAGGCTGATCTCATGGAGTATTACTCGTCGTCGGAGGACGAGGAAGACGAAAGCGACGAAACTGGCGGAGAAGGAAAAGCCGGCGAGACGAGCAGGCAGGCCAAGAAGAGGAGCCTGGAGACTGACCACGACTACTACCATGCTAAGAAGCCGCATCTGGAGCAGAAACGCGAAGGTGCGAAGCCTTCAACTGGCGACTCTCTTTCTCGAGCAGATGAGCAGGAATTGTCGGCTGTAAAGGACATTCTAGACTGTCTTTTGTCTGTTGTCAGCGACAAGCTGGCGGCCGAAGAAAGACAGGCTCCGTCGAACCGTGCATCTGTGTCCACGGCGGGAGCCGATGAATCCACGGCGAAGGCTAGAACGGACGGTCAAGGCGTCGCCTCTGCTACTGACTCGTGTCCCGCAAAAGACCCTGTGGAAGTGAAACAAGACAAGCGTGCCGATGCCCCATGCCAAAGTCTTGCAAAGGAGCAGAGCGCAGTAGCTCAACGAGACGAACAACTCAAGAAAGACGCCGACAGCGTCAAGAAAAAGACCGCGCCTGGTCAGTCCTCTGATGCGTCAGAAGCAGCGAAAGCGTCCAAGCAGGTCACCTCGGCGCCGAACAGCGACCCGTTCTTGAAACTCGAAGAGGCCGAAATGAAGCAGGTCCTGCTGAAGACGTGCGTGCACGCCATGAAGGAGTGCGTGAGTCGCTTCCCGCAGCACTTCAAGAGCGTCTACTACCTGGCGCGCTTCTACTGCCACTCCAAGCGCTCATGCAATCTGCAGCTGGCGCGCGAGTACTTGCTGGACTCGGGGATGAGCCGACCGACTGCAACGGGGCCGGATTCGGCGCCAGCCGTGCCCGGCCTGTTCGCCGAACGGAAGACCACCAACTTCTTCACGGGCATCTGGCACACGCCGGGTGACGAGATAGACCGCGCGGGCAGCTTCGCGACGCACATGCACCGCTCCATCGTGCTGCTGCTGGAGATACTCGAGCGGTGCGGCGACGTGGACATGCTGGCGCAGCTGGCGGTCCAGCTGAACCGCGAGCCGGAGCCGGAGAAGAAATACCTGCGCGACGTGGACCGCACGTATTTGGCCCGGAAGGCGTTCGAGACCGCCGTGATCCTGGCCAGCCGGCGGCTCGACGTGCTGATGAACGAGGAACCGCCTCCGGAAGACGACGTGCTGGTGTCGGCCCTGCTGGACGTCTACCGAGTGTTCCTGGTGTTCCAGAAGCAGGGCGTGTTCGTTGACGAGGCCGGCTCGGCGCTGGCCGAGTCGTACCGCCTCTACAAGCTGGGCGAGGTCGACTCGTCGCCGCCCATTGCCGAGCAAGCCGTCATGTTCTGCGCTCGGCGGCAGCACAGGGAATCCCTGCGCGCCTTAGAGGCGGCGGCACACGGCTTCGATCAGCAACCGCTCTACGAAGTGGACGGAACTGCCGGGAGCTATTCGGACTCGCTCTGAGACGTGGGTGATGCGTGCATGTGTGGCGGTGACGCTTGGTGTATTTCACGTGCTGTGCTCCTAGGTCGTCGCGCAAATTGCCGAAGCCGAGCAGTGCCCAGAAGTCCGACATCACGCGTCGAGTGTCACGTTTCTCGGCGTTTCCTTGCAGCTTGTGGGATGCACGAAGAAGCGCTATAACCTGGAAGTAGTCTTTAATGTGTCGCTCTGAGTAGTCTGGGTAGGCTGAGGCGCGTTATTGAGGCATACGACTCGCACATGCCAACGCTTCCCCCGTTAGTTCTCTGCGAGGCACAACGCAATGCTGAATACAGCATCCGCATCTATGTAGATAACGTTCTAATTTAGTTTCGCACGCGCAAGAATAACCGCCATTCTTACTGATTCTGTTCTGCAGGCTCTGCATTTACTTTTAAAACGTTTGGCGAGTCAGAACAACGCAGTAGTGCAGTAATTTACCAGCGTTTAATTCGCAGAGGCGCGCGTTAGGCCGGCTGAAGGCGTTCGTTCCATTCTTGTGGTATATAAACTAATGGCTTAGAGTTGAATATCGTGCACGTATCAGTGTGACTTGACGAGTACATGGGCCCCCGTTTTTTTTTTTTTTTTTTTTAAAAGAATGGCAGAAGGACTTCCTTTGGAACGCTATCTGTGCGCTGTGGAGTGTTCGCGCGAGTCGCGCTTGCGCTTTGCGTCTCGCTTGCGTTGTACCGCGGTCTTGGAGGAGTGCGCGTTTCGGCGTGTGTGACGGCTAGTACAGTGCTCGTGCACAAGGCACAAAAATGTAAATAGTGTATAAAGAATTTGAAGCAAGCAGGGCATCGCCATTTAGCCTGCATCGCTCAGCTATATGGCGTATCGGCTAAGCGGCTATGCTCTGCTTTGTCTTGATTGCGTGACGCAAGTCGTGATCGTCGAAATTGTGCGCGACATAATTTCTTCGGAGGCAGTTTCTTTTTTATTTCTGTGTATATATACGCCTCTGTTTTATGCCTAGGTCGCAATAAAGTACAATATTTTACACAGCTGATTCTATAGTTTCTCTTTTTTCTGTGATGCCGCTGCTGCTTTAGCTACCTGTTCGTATGACATGTACGGTATAATCGTGGTAGAATTTTATAAGTGTTTTGTTAGGGGTGTTCGAATAGCAATATTTCCGGCCCTTATCGAATACGAACATTCGAGAATAGCGACCTTAGGATGTCGAATCGAATATCGAGTATTTTTCAGTTTCTAAATAAGCGAAATATAAAGGCTTTTGCGCAGCCGTTCTGCTTGAAAATTAATCGGGGAGGTTGTTCACATCGTTTCAAACAAATAACGGCTTTCAAAACTCGACGTCCGGTCATCTGAGGAGCTTGTAAATGAACTGACATATGATCGCATCTGGCACACCATTAAAATAAAAGTAATGACCCCCAGGTGCAGTATGTAATGCACGTAATGTGCTGGATTGGTAGATGCTAACTGTAGTACTACAACATGGCGCGTAGTTTTAATTAGATGCGAACACGGTGAGATTGTCCCACCGTCTTGTCGGAATTGAGAAAAATTCTGATGCTGCAGTGATCGCTCCTATCTTCACAGCCATGTTACGCGACGTTCAGGCCAAGCAAGTGTTGCCAATCGCGCTGCACTTCTTTTGCTGTCTCTGGCCGGACAGTGCAGAAAGAGAAGAGTTGCGGTGTTTAATGAAATGACGTGTAAGAAGATGGTCAAGCTATCTCAATTCTACTAAATCGCTGATGTCTGCTAACAACGCAAGATAGGTACAGTGAATAAAGGGAGCACTAAAGTTTGAAGAGGGTGGTGAGGTTGCATTGACATTGCTGCACCAGCCTCCCAAAATGTCATTGATCCAGCGCCAGGCCGCAATAGAATTTGGGCGTTTCCGGTCCAGCCGCCACCGACAACCGCACGTGACGTCACTCTACTAACCCTTTAAAACTAACATGCCGAGGATGACGAGGCCGCCTTTAACGAATATAGGTCCTCCTATCGAAACGTTGGCCAGCCTTTCTGAGGCACCTTATCCCTGTTTATAACCTTTATACCACATTCCACTCGGTATGTATCCACGGGGCCGCTGGGTGTGTGCCACTGGGTGTGTACCCCAGGGGCCAACGGGCATCTGGCACTCTTCAATAAACCTTTTTTGACGTCAACTTGGGTCGCTGCAAGTATCACAACATCATAACACCTACACAGTGACATTCACGTAATGCGATTTTTCTTCCAAATGAGGGTCAGTCTTGACGTTGAGCGTTTCTTTTTTTCCGGCTCTCAAAAAGCGCGTTCTTGCCAAATATGACCTTCAACATCGCGTTTGTGCTCTTTAAGGGCTTTGCGTAGGAGATATTGAGCTAAGAGGCTTTCGCTGCCACCGAAGCGGTTTAGAATGTTCTGATTTTCTTGTTAACCGTACGCATGCTTCTCTTATGCCGACGCTAACTACAGTTGAGCTGTATAACGAATGGCCTGTATAACGAAAGAGTAACTCTGTCCCTCTTCTGTGAGCTGTGCACTCCCCGACTTTGCAGTGAAGTGACCTGTATGACGAATCATTCCGGAGGCTCCGAGCGCTCCGTTATAAAAGCGTTCTACTGCATTACACTTTGACCTGACTGGTACGTATACGTCTCGTCCCACATAGCACGAGCTAGAGCACTTGTGTGCGCTCTAGCTTCCATTCGGCCACTATAATGATTCACTTCCTTCCTTGTGTCACGAGCGGGAGCATGTCAGGTTGTCCCATTCTCGCCTCGTGGTAGCTAACGCGTTAGCTGTCACGAGGCGAGACTGGCGATTAGCGCGACTACCTCGGTAATCGTGAGATCGCGAGAGGTAGCGCGTGGGTGACGCGTAGGCGCGATTCACAGCAGCAGCCGCAGACAGGCCTCCGCTCATGCAGCGCTTTGTTTCCATATATGGTATCGTTGGACGCGCTCTACGCATGCCATTGGTGAACATACGACGGCGAGCTACTCTGGCGCCATCTCGTAGCGGTCGTCGCCGCAGAGCCCGTCTTGTGCGGCACTACGCCTTTCTTCTCACGCTTTCGCCATACCCTCCTCCTCCGCTTTCCTCCTCGCTCTCTCTGCGCTATCGCCGTCCTTCATTATCCGCTGCTCTTCGCGTTTGCTCTTTCATCTTTCGCTGTGCTCGTTCGCTCGGTTACGCCGACGCTCAACGCAGGAACGGGCGCCTATAAGAGCTGCGCATTGAAGGTATGGACAAAGAAACGAGACGCACGTCTCCCTTTCTTTTCTTTCTTAAGCTGTTTCGGCGATCGCACATGTGTCGGTAAGTTCCCGTTCTGTGTTCGTCGTAATTACTGTTATATTTTCAATGCCTCGTCATTCTTAATGTTCTAGAAACTAGCCAAATATTCAGTCATAGTCCATTTCACACAGCTTAGTGTGACGAGAGCCGTCGGCGGGGGCAAATGTGAATATGTCGGTGCGTTTGCGTTCGCCATCGATGCACAACAAACAGTCATGTGGCGGACGCAACCAGAGCGGGAAGCGCGAGGAAGGAAAATATACCCTAAAAGGAAGACTGATGAACTGCTAGGACGGCAAAATGGCGAATACAAATCTGAGTTTTCGCTTCGTAGCCCGAGCCTCGGAGCCGTTGCAGCAGCGTAGACGAAGACAGGTAATTCCTATGAGACACGAAGCTCTTCCGCATGAACGGCTCCTTTATTATTAATGTTAGAACTACTAGACCATAGCAAAGCAGCGTCAGAAATGTACAGTGCTCAGCGATTAAAATGCAATACTCGGAACGCGTGGATGCCACCGCCGTTTTCTTTCTTTTTGCTCCACAGGTGAGCTCTACATGATCGCCGTGGGACCAAATACAATCACAATGCGTCACAATGTGACTTCGCTTCGCTGTATACGACGACGCATCAGCTCGGTTTCCCCAGCGCTTACAGTCGGTACAAAAAGAGCCGGCGACCGTGCCCTTCGAGTATCGCGTTTCAATTGCTGAGCGCTGTACGTACTGTTGCCTACAGAACGCGCGTATCCAGTGCTTCATCCGTTCCATCTGGTGAGGCCGCGATGAAAAAGGATTGAAGTGAATGGCCTAAGTAGCTACAGTCATGTTTCAGTAACTGTTCATGCACCCAAAAACGCAACATGTCACGTAGTACTCAATAATAATAATAATAATAATAATAATAATAATAATAATAATAATAATAATAATAATAATAATAATAATAATAATAATAATAATAATAATAATAATAATAATCAGCCTGGCTACGCCCACTGCAGGGCAAAGGCCTCTCCCATACTTCTCCAACTACCCCGGTCATGTGCTAATTGTGGCCATGTTGTCCCTGCAAACTTCTTTATCTCATCCGCCTACCTAACTTTCTGCCGCCCTCTGCTACGCTTCCTTTCTCTTGGAATCCAGTCCGTAACCATTAATAACCATCGATTATCTTGCCTCGTCATTACATGCCCTGCCCATGCCCATTTCTTTTTCTTGATTTGAACTAAGATGTCATTAACTCGCGTTTGTTCCCTCACCCAATCTGCTCTCTTGTTATCCCCTTAACGTTACACCCATCATTCTTTCCATAGCTTGTTGTGTCGCCCTCAATTTAAGTAGAACCCTTTTCGTAAGCCTCCATGTTTCTGCCTCGTAGGTGAGTACTGGTAAGACACAACTGTCATACACTTTTCTCTTGAGGGATAATGGCAACCTGCTGTTCATGATCTAAGAATGCCTGCCAAACGCACCCCAGCCCATTCTTATTCTTCTGATTATTTCAGTCTCATGATCGGGATCCGCGGTCACTATCTGCCCTAAGTAGATGTATTCCCTTACCACTTCCAGTGCCTCGCTACCTATGGTAAACTGCTGTTCTCTTCTGAGACTGTTAAACATTAGTTTTCTGCAAATTAATTTTTAGACCCAGCCTTCTGCTTTGCCTGTCCAGGTCAGTGAGCATACATTGCAATTTGTCCCCTGAGTTACTAAGCAAGGCAATATCATCAGCGAATCGCAAGTAACTAAGGGTACTTTCCATTAACATTTGTCCCCAATTCTTTCCAATCCAGGACTCCGAATACCACCTGTAAACACGCTGTGAATAGCATTGGAGAGATTGTATCTCCCTGCCTGAAGCCCTTCTTTATTGGGGATTTTGTCGCTTTCTTTATGGTGGACTACGGTGGCTGTGGAGCCGCTACAGATATCTTTCAGTAGTTTTACATACGGCTCGTCTACACCCTGATTCCGTAATGCCTGCTTGGCTGCTGAGGTTTCGACTGAATCAAACGCTTTCTCGTAATCAATGAAAGCTATATATAAGGGTTGGTTATATTCCGCACATTTCTCTATCACCTGACTGATAGTGTGAATATGGTCTATTGTTGAGTAGCCTTTACGAAATCCTGCCTGGTCCTTTGGTTGACAGAAGTCTAAGGTGTTCCCGATTCTATTTGCGATTACCTTAGTAAATACTTTGTAGGCAACGGACAGTAAGCTGATCGGTCTATAATTTTTCAAGTCTATACCATCCCCTTTCTTATGGATAAAGATTATGTTGGCGTTCTTCCAAGATTCCGGTACGCTTGAGGTCATGAGGTATTGCGTACACAGGGTGGCCAGTTTTTCTAGAACAATCTGCACACCATCCTTCAACAAATCTGCTGTTACCTGATCCTCCCCAGCTGCCTTCCCCCTTTGCATAGCTCCCAAGGCTTTCTTTACTTCTTCCAGCGTTACTTCTGGGATGTCAAATTCCTCTAGACTGTTCCCTCTTCCATTATCGTCGTGGGTGCCACTGGTACTGTATAAATCTCTATAGAACTCCTCAGCCACTTGAACTATCTATCCATATTAGTAATGACATTGCCGGCTTTGTCTCTTAAAGCATACATCTGATTCTTGCTAATTCCTAGTTTCTTCTTCACTGCTTTTAGGCTTCCTCCGTTCCTGAGAGCATGCTCAATTCTATCCATATTATACCTCCTTATGTCAGCTATCTTGGACTTGTTGATTAACTTGGAAAGTTCTGCCAGTTCTGTTCTAGCTGTAGAGTTAGATTCTTTCATACATTGGCGTTTCTTAATCAGGTCTATCGTCTCCTGCGATAGCTTACCGGTATTGTGTATAACGAAGTTACCACCAACTTCTGTTGCACACTCCTTAATGATGCCCATAAGATTGTCGTTCATAGCTTCAACGCTAAAGTCCTCTTGCTGAGTTAAAGCCGAATACCTGTTCTGTAGCTTGATCCGGAATTCCTCTATTTTCTCTCTTACCGCTAACTCATTGATCGGCTTCTTATGTACCAGTTTCTCCGGTTCCCTCCTCAAGTCTAGGCTAATTCGACATCTTATCATCCTATGGTCACTGCAACGCACCTTGCCGAGCACGTCCACATATTGTGTGATGCCAGGGTTAGCGCAGAGTATGAGGTCTATTTCATTTTTAGTCTCGCCATTCGGGCTCCTCCACGTCCACTTTCGGTTTTCCCGCTTGCGGAAGAAGGTATTCATTATCCGCAAATTATTCTGATCTGCGAACTCTACTAGCAACTCTCCCCTGCTATTCCTAGAACCTATCCCATATTCACTCAGTGACTTGTCTGCAGCCTGCTTCTTGCCTACCCTGGCATTGAAGTCGCCCATCAGCATAGTGTATTTTGTTTTAACTTTACCTATCGCCGATTCCACGTCTTCATAGAAGCTTTCGACTTGCTGGTCATCATGACTGGATGTAGGCGCGTAGACCTGTACGACCTTCAATTTGTACCTCTTATTAAGTTTCAAAACAAGACCTGCCACCCTCTCGTTAATGCTATATAGTTCCTGTATGTTACCAGCTATATCCTTATTAATCAGGAATCCGACTCCTAGTTGTCTCTCCGCTAAGCCCCAGTAGCACAGGACGTGACCGCTTTTTAGCACTGTATATGCTTCATTTGTTCTCCTAACATCACTGAGCCCTATTATATCCCATTTAATGCCCGGTAATTCCTCCAATAGCACTGCTAGACTTGCCTCACTAGGTAACGTTCTAGCGTTAAACGTTGCCAGGTTCAGATTCCAATGGCGGCCTGTCCGGAGCCAGGTATTCTTAGCACCCTCTGCTGCGTCACAGGTCTGACCGCTGCCGTGGTAAGTTGCTTCGCAGCGGCTGGGGACTAAGGGCCGGGGTTCGATTGTTGTATTCATATAGGAGGTCGTGGCCAAGTACTGCACCAGAGTGGCCAATCCTGCTCTGGTGTGGGAGTGTGTTACCGGTTCTTTTTACCGGGGTCAGGCCGCACTCGAAGCCTGTTTATACAATTTTATCAACACGTGTTTTTTTTTAATCCGATGGAAAATTGCGCAGCACCGGGATATGAACCACGGTCCTTTCTTGCATGCGAGGCGGATGCTCTACCTTTACGCCATCGCTGCAGTCCCCGTGGTACTTAGGCAATGTAAAATAGAGAAAACGACGGAACGTATTAAATCAACGTAGCTGGCGGTAGCGCCTGCTGAGCCCGGCCCAGCTCTCACATGTCATTAAATTCGTGGCGCCGCCGCATGAAGGTGCCCCCGGTCCTAACTCATCGCGCGCCTGGTATCCGCCCGATCACCCGGCGGATCGGTACCGACCGGCAGATCGGCTGATGGAGTGCAAGCGACGGGAGTGGTCACGTGTTTGCCAGAATATCGGAGAGAGAGAGAGAGAGAGAGAGAGAGAGAGAGAGAGAGAGAGAGAGAGAGAGAGAGAGAGAGAGAAAAGAGATGAGAAATGCAGTATCCAGTTTGCTACCCTGCACTGGGGAAGGGGGAAGGAGAGACAGAAACATCTTTTTAAGAAATCATTCATGAACACACACACACAAACACGCACGCACGCACACACACACACGCACACACACACACACACACACACACGCACACACACACACGCACACACGCGCGCGCGCACACACACACACACACACACACACACACACACACACACACACACACACACACACACACACACACACGCGCGCGCGCGCGCACATAGGAACGCAGGAACGCAGGAGCGTCACAGTCATTCAAGCAGGTCGCTTGACCGTAGAAACCTCAGTAGCGCCTTCACCGCCTTCTGGTATGAAGGTCGCTTCAGCCGGCACTCCAAGATTGTGTGCTCAGAAAACGGCCGGTCATCGAGGCGTGCCAACGCCGTCACGAGCGACTGTCTCTGGGAGCTGTAGCGAGGACAACGACAGAGGATATGTTCGATTGTTTCCTTGCAGCCGCAACTACCACAGTTAGCACTGTCAGTCATTCCGATGTGGCAAGCAGGCGCATTTGTGAAAGACACTCCTAGCCATAGTAGGCTGTAGAGAACAGTGGTCTCGATTCGGGATAGCCCAGATGGAATGCGTAGTTGGAGGGATGGTTCCAGGCGGTGCAGTCGAGTGTGTCAGAAAGCTAGCGTGTTCCACATGAATCGCGTGGCATCACGCGCTAGTATGCGAAGCTTTGCTGCTGCGTCAGTTCTTGATAGGAGGATGGGTTCCTTCACGGCACCTTCGTGGGCCCTCCTAGGCCCAGTATACCGGACACGCTAAAACGCTAATGATCGTAAGAACAACAACAACAAAAATATTATACTCTGCATTGCAATCAAACGACAGCTCGGTGGGTAAAACTTTTGCACGCTTCTACCCGCCATAAGGTACTCATACGGTCGTGCCTCAACGTACGGAGAACTCGAATAACGGGCAATTTGCGGGTCCGAACTTATGGAGTGCATTATACGAGAGTATTAGTCTGACCGCAAATCTGCTACAGTTTACGGCGTACCGGAATACCAGAGCCATTGACGCAGCAACAGCGCTGGTAGCGCTACGTTATGAGACTTTAACGACTTGTTATAAGCAGTGCTGCCATTTTAGCGATCTTGTCGCTAGACCTAGCGACAAAATTTTATGTTTAGCGACCGGTGATACGTTAACGACATGACAGAACAATTGGCGACATTTTAATGACTTAGAACCCAAGTTAGAAAAGTTACTTTAGAAATGACGTTCTAGGACGCATGTCATAATTAAAAAAATAAACAACTTGTATTAAGCTGTCGAATGAGCGGTCGGAAACGCATGTTTTCTTTTTCAGAAAAAAGAACCGATTTTAATGGAGCTTAACGCTGCATGTTCTGCAACTTCACTGTATAAGTTCAACTGGTGAACGTTGGTAAGTTTAACAGTATGAACTAATTGCAGCAGAGTGTATGTTGAGATTTAGGAGGTTGTAGGCGCCGAATCAGACTCTAATAAAGATTAAATTTGAAGTGGCTGGGCTCGTTCCTGTGGTTCTGAACGTGTCGCTCTCGTTTCTCACTCCTTTCGGACAAATCAACACACCATGAAGCTTCCAGGTGAATTAAGGGGCAGAAAAGTAATTTGACCTCACATGGCCGGTCTGGAGCACGTGGGGTTGTTTGGAACAGGAGATATGCGCGCCGGACCTATATACCGTTGAGCTCCATAAAGATCACGCAGTTGTCATCGCCACGTTAACGGCATGCAACCAGGCGCGTGTTAAAGAATGTTCTCCTTTCACAAACGCCGAGAATTATAACATTTGCAGGGAAGTAGCCCAAGTGCCTTAATTTTCGTGCTAATAAAATCAGGTTATTCATGTTTATTTAATTGTCCCGGATTTCTAACCTTACAATCTGAAGGTAAAAGCGATATTTCAGCTCGCTTCATGCGTTGTTATGCAGATAATGGTAAATTAAAAGTGTTATACACCCTGACGTTATATATACTGTTTATATATCACATGCATGGACATTAGACAAATATGAAACGCTTCGGTCGATGATTTACGCCCCGTCAGCCTAAGTTATTGTTTTCCAAAATGCTTACTTTATTTAAAATTCATTCAACAGATTATGCGACCTTGATACAAGATTTAGCGGAAATTTAGCGACTTGTCTGTTTCAGTGTAGCGACATGTGCCAAAAAATGGCAACACTGGAACTTAGAAACTATTCTATGCTGAGTTACAAATTGTTATCATAGAAGGGGCAGTGAAAGTCCACCATGTGCTAATCAGTATTGCTTTTGCATCAGCAAAGGCAGAACAGATGATCTTCTTAACACGTGCTCTAGGTTACGTCAGCGTCCCAAGGTGGTGGTACCACCGCTGCAGCGCACGTGTTTGTCCGGTGTTCAAAGTGTTTTATGCTTACAGACAGGCTAAAACTGATATACGACGCCGCAAACTTCCACTAAAACTCGACAAGGAAGCCGGCACGCAAGCCGGTACATAGGTTGTTCTTCGTCTCCCTTTTACTGCTTGTTCTTCCCGCGGCAATACGGGAACTCGTTGCCCGGACAGAGCAAAAGTGAGCAATGCCTTCAGGTGGCCACGTATATCTTACTTGCGATGGCACGCTATAGTGATTGCACTGCCTCATTAAGCCTCGTATCTGAAGCCTCTTGTGTCTCATATGTGCCTCCAAAATTCGCGATCACGCAAACATCTTTCTTGAGAGAGAGAATTGTATACGTATTTTTTGTACTGGTTCGTGTCATCTTTTCAGAAGTATATTGTATGTAATCATGCAAAGAAAGACCAACAAATACACTAATGTGTGCACCAAGATCTTAGAGGTTGTAGGAGTCTTTCGCCGAGTACATCCTAGGTGACGCCGCATTACCACATAGCAGCAAATACAGATGATTCACCAACGCATGCCGCAGTATTTGCGCATTGCTAGCGCGAGTTTCTCAACGTGCTTTTGCCGCTGCAATCTATGAACGAAAGTCAACGGCACGGTGTGCAAGAGACTCACTTGAGTTTGCTATCGGAAATCCTTTTAGTCGAAGTTTTACACGAAGAGCCGCTAGGCGTTTAAGTATCGCTAATCGTCGGAATGAGCGGAACTTGACTACCCTACAAACACCTATACTGTGCTCCTGGAGCCTTAATTCAAGCGTTAAACATGCCTTCGCCGGGAGGGTGAAATCCTCTAAAGTTTTCATGCTCTGTATAGCGTCAATATGTTCACCCGACGTGCATTTCCAGTCTTTCATATTAATTTTATTTGTCGGCTTCACGACGTACGTGATGTCGATAGTTGCAAAAACAGTGCCTGTAATGCGCGCCTTCCTCCAAGTTTGGAACTTTCGGTATTTGTCTCACAGTCTCGAAGTTTGAACGATGGAAATAAGTAGAAAAAGGAATGTCGCTTTACTTAGACGTGTCGACGTGGGCGTGGGCGAACTAGCTGCCTTTTGGAGGCGGACCCAAGCAGTTTGGATCGACCGAATTAATTATGCAAACTAAAAAGCATAAATACAAAAATCTGCTCCCGAATTTAAGCTGCCGGCTGACTGCGGTCTCCTGCACGGTAGTTTTGAAATCTTTCATAAAACATTTATATCCGGCGCGAACAAAAGCTCTAGTCCTTGTTTGTATACTTATAGCTGCCCCTCGTCGAGCCATTCTGCAGTTTCTTTTTTCACATATCGCTAGAGCACAGTGACACCGACGCCCTTCTGTCCAGGCGTGGTCGACAGCTCTGAATGTTTAGACGCGCAGAAAGGGGAGCTTGGGAAAACCTGAGTGTGCGCGAGTCGAAGCGGCCCCCTTTCCCAGAGATGCGTGCGGTGGTCTGTAAAAACACGGGAAACTTGTGCCCGGCGCTTGTTAGCTTTCCATCTTCTCGTGCGGCGCAGTTATCGCCTGCTGTGTGACTTGGCTCGTGCAAACGACTGGCGTCTGTTTCTCACGCGCTTAGCATCCTTCACGTGATGCTCATGGCCGTTGCAGACGAGTCCCGATAACGGCTTTCGAGAAACAATGTAAGTGTAATCCCTTTCAGGTGTGCGACGGAGGCACGTCTTATCTGGGTTTTGTTTCGGCGTCATAGAGAACACGAAGGGGGATGGAGGAGGGGGGTCAGAAACGCTGCGCCCACATGTACAGTACGACAGCAAACGTAGGCACATGTTGGCTTTCCATCTTCTCGTGCCGCCCAGTTAGCGCCTGCCGTGGGACTTGGCTTGTGTAAACGACCGACGTCTGTTTCTCTAAGTCGTCGGTCTCGTTCTCTGCAGGCCCGCCGCTCTTCTTCCCCAGGCGAAAAAAATTTAAAAGTTAGTTAAGCAATCTTTGTTAATTATCCAGCTTGGCCGATCAAAAAAAAAAATACCATGAAGTGCTACATATGGCTCTGAACAATTGTGCGGCAATTCGACATGCGTAGCACCTATGTTTCTTTTTTAAATACTTGACCCAAGTTAGTTGAAACCCTGCATAGTTAGCACTGTATATTACGCGAAAATCCGTCGTAGTCGGTGGTATGAGCGAATTATGGTACCAAAAATGGCCGACGGTGCAAACAGTAAAAACAGGCCAATAGATGCTCGGATTGACATCAAATTTCTCAGGGAGGTTCCTGCCAACAAAGTAAATTAATGGCTTTGAAAAGAAAATTTGGTAAATTTCGATCTGGGTGGCAATCGAACCCGGACCTCCGGGTTACGAGTGCAGGCTTCCCCGACGCCACGGCGGTTCCAATTGTGGTCGACCAACGGTGAGCCTATAGTGCGTGCGTCATTGCAGAAGTCACGCCGCAGCCATCTGGCTGACTAAAGGTGCGGCCTAGTTCGTGCGACATTGGGCACGTGACAGCGCATGCAGCCAATGGGGAGGAGGTGGCGCCACGTCATGAGTGTATAAAATGGGTGTGTAAAATAAAAGCAGTGATGTCCGATTGAACGTCGCTGAGCGGTCCTTCCGGTTATGAACTCCTCCCGGGCAAGCAAGCGCGTTTTGATTCGTCCTTATCGAGGCGCAGTTAGAACGTAGGCGAGAGCTCGCGCGAACAAAGGACTTGTGAAAAGAAACATTTGACCAAAGGGACTATAATGCTTTCGCATTTCCACACGTAAGCAGTCTTGGGCGTCTCTGCAGAATATTTATTTATTTATTTATTTATTTATTTATTTACCCACATCACTGCACTGTTGATCACTCCAAAGGGCGCAAATATCTTTTACAGTGAATCCACTGATAAGCCTGAGCGTTCGTCTGGTATATAGACCGCCTGTCCCTCTCGCGTTGCGCCCTTCGTCCTAGGTTTCGCGACCTGGTGGCCGAATCCGGAGGCCCCGGCTGTGACGTGCTGTGCGGCAGGCGAGGCGGCCTGCTGCGCAAGCTGTGCTGGCTGGTGGTCGTCACCCTGCTGGTGGGTCAGTGCGCCCACGAGTGCCTGATGGTGTTCAGCGAGTACGCCGGCTTCCCCGTGGCCACGAGCTACAGCTCCGAGCAGGGCCTCGCCGTGGCCTTCCCGGCCGTCACCGTCTGCAACGCCAACCCGCTGCGGAGGTCCCGTCTCTGCGCGGCGCAGGCCTCGCTTCGCGGAAGCAAGGGCGCGCCCGTTAAGGTCTTGGAACGAAACTGCGCTGACAACAGCACTTACGACGACGTGAGTGGGCAGGAATTTAATTCGTGGTGGCGAAACGCGCAAAACGCCTGTGTACTCCGGGTGGTTTTTTTTGCCGTCGTTGTGAAGTTCTGTATAAAATCCACGTGCGATAAGATCTTATCGCGTCCCACGCGCCGTATCCTGTGGGTGAGAGGGAAGGCACGCGAAGGCGAGCCAAGAAGGATGGTGGCGCGCCGAGGTCATATGATCAATTTCGAACGAAAGGTGGGGGGCGCATCTTTTCTACAGTCGGATACTACTCAAGTCTGCAGTGAAGCCCCGCCCACGCCCTCATAACCGCCAGACACTTCCTCCCCGAGGCTGCAAATAGTTCGTAATTCAAACTTTCCCTGTTACCTAAATAAGGCGGTAACCAGAAAAATAAAATTATAAGCGCGTAATTTTGTACCTCTTCACTAATCTTTTCCAGCAGAACGGTAAAAGCCTGATTCTTTGTTAAACTGAAATAAAACGCTTGCTTCGCTGCAACCATTTATTGCCAAGTTTCACTTCAGTTGGCTTTTGAGTGTCACGAGTAAAACGGGGTCAGCAGTGAAATGAACTGTACCGCGGACGTTTGAAGAGTGAAATGGTCGGACTCCATACGCTTTGTCCATGTCTGCTGCACACCTCATCGCTTCCGCCGATGAAAAGACCCTTCAAGAACAGCAGACGCTCCGGAGAGGTCAAGTACGACGCCATTTTGAAAACGTCGCATGAAGACATGCATGACGACGATGTTGTTTGCTTCAGTGACTGGCAGGCGGAGTAACACAACCCCGCGCGGTCCATGTGCCTTGGTTGCCAACTGCTGTTTTTCTTAAGTTGCATCCTACCGCAGCCTGGCGGTATAATTCTGCACAGGCTGTCCGCTCGGCGGCTGAGCACATACGCGGCCCGCGCGCCTTACATTGGGGATAATCTGCGGCCAGTGCAAAGACGAGGGCTAGCTGAGGTGGCTGGTGGCCTCACGTGCTCTGTTGTCCGGCGCGGCTAGTGTTTGGAGATCGCGTAGTCCCGAATTTCGGAGACGCGCGTGGAAGCGAGAGGCAGCACGAAGCGGTCGCTCCCGTCTTGCCTGCGCTCTCTCATCGCGCCAGCTTTGTGACGACGAGTGTTCGCGGACGTCCGGTGATATCTGCTCCTGTTGGCTTCTGCGCGCGTGAGACGTACCACGCTTGTTAACCTAGTTAGTAAGCAATTGCTTGCTACAATTTATGCTGTAAATAAAACTACTAGGCTTACTTCGTGTAGTGTAATATTTCGATATCGCTATCAATGCTGTACCTCTCGGGCGAAATTGCGACTTATTATTATTATTATTATTTATTCCTTCTCAACCAGAATACGGCCATCGCGGCTGGGAATCGAACCCGGTACTTCGTTTTCAGCAGGAGAACATAATATATTCACTGAGCCACGTAAAGAACGCAAGTGGCTTGGCGTACGCTAATGAAACATCAACGCACCTCCAAAATAGCGCCGATGAAACCACAGCGAACAGCCCAATAGGGAAATGAAAGGAGCTCAGTTGCATCCTTTTGCTATTCATTTTTATTTTCTATGTACAGCACACAGACATGAACTACGAAAGTAGTTAGGTGTTATTGTTAAAGGGTGCGCCATAATTACTGTCGCACACTTTGTGCGCTACAACTCCGTTCATTTCACAACTTCCTTCGGTTAGAGGGTACTTCAACCGAATTTCGTGGCGTCTATCAAGGAAACATGTTTCCTTTATCCTCACCCACGTTAAGATATTTAGTCTGCGACGTGTGATCCATGTGCCGTGTTCGGAATTGACGTCCGGCTGTCACATATTCGTCGTTTTGTTGTCCTATTGTGGTCGATGGACATCACCGCCATCATCGTGGCCGACGGTCGAAGCGAGCGCGAATGATTTCCCTGGACTGATTGAGGTCCACTCGTGAATGATCGCATGAGCGAGAAATGAATATTGTACAAGACGCGAGCCTCAGTATAACAGTGCTTCTATACTTGAAACCCTGGCGTGCCACACCTAGACATGTATACTGAGCTTGTATGCTGAGATTGGGCTTGCAGGCGCGTGCAGGTGAGTACCGTATAAAGCAAGTGTCCTACAAAGTACTTTTCTCTTTTCCCGATTGCAGTGGGCCCTCTGGAGAAAACGACGCCATCAGAAGTCCTGTGCGAAGGACCATTATTTTGCAGGCTGTCGACCATCGCGTTTCTTTCTGTGTCGAACTGCGGGCTTGGCCAAATGAAACATTCGATGTCGCCGATAGCACCACAGAAGGAACAGAGCGGGGAAGCACATCGTTCAGTCTTGAATAACCAAGCCGGGGTGTACGTTGTCGGGGTGTCAGTTCTGAATAACAGTTCTGAATAACCCCGGCTTGAATAACCAAGCCGGGGTGTCAGTTCTGATGCGTTGCAACAGCGTTGCTTCTTCGCGAGCAAGGTCATGGGTCACACAGGCTTAGAGTGAAGTCTTGTGGATTGCCCTAAAGTGAATGCGGATTGCATCCTTAGGGTTCTGAAAGATGTTTGGCGCTCTCACTTTTGGGACGCATGTAAGCGCTAAGGCGTGCAAGAGCGTAAACTTTCTCATTTCCTTCAATTCCCATGCGGGACGGGATTTACTAAAAGTTTACGTTAAATCCCTTGCTCATTAGATTTTTAATCAGTGCCAGAGATTGCCTTGTAACCTTCTCTCGAGGTAGACCACGGTGTAATCGTTGTAACGCTGACTTTGAGTCCGTCAGCACCACGACGTCTCGTGCAGAATAGGCGCGCGGTTATTGCAAAGCCGCTGTAATTGCGGTGCTTTCTACTGCTTAAGACGAAACTACGCGATCCAGCCGGCCAGACCATGACACATCGAGGGAGGATTTGCAGAACGCCGCTGCCTGGCTGTCGGTTTGTACGCACACCGACCCGTATGTGTACATTAGTAGGTGGCTTTGAAACGCTGTACTCAAATGGCCCAGCACAAGAAACTTTGCTTCGGCAGTTGAAATGGTGCGTTTCGCCGGTAGGTGGGGTACACTGAGGCTTCAGGTGACGTCCGAAGAGGACCATAGCTGGTCGAGGCTGCTCCGTTTAGGCCCTTCCGATCTTAAAAATCAGAAAGTCTTCAGCGCCGCATGGAAATGGGAGCGAGTTCTTGCTCTTGGCCGCCGGAGAAGCGCCGTGCCTGCGGAGTCTGGCGCAGCCTTAATAGCTGCGTCAGCGAGGCCTGAGATGCCAAAAGGCGGAGTGGAAGAGATTCTGCTTCATTACTAACCTTCTTGTTCAAAGCTGCCTGGGGAACTCACGTCG